>NC_069132.1:18003590-18332072 GCF_026914265.1 Mya arenaria
TTGATTTTCGACGAATAGAATTGCACTAGCCATTGTCCTGACCGATCAGAAATGGTTTGCATAGAAGCATTTAAGTGTTTGTGCTAGTTGACGAGACAGCTAGTGAACTATAACCCGCAAAAAAACTATTAAAACTTTGGGGTGCGTCATTTATGTCAATTGCGTATATGAGAAATAGAACCTGACACAGAACCTTGTGCTACGCCTGTTGTAATGAGTTTAAACATAAAGTGTGTGCCGATAGCCACTCGTTGACTTCTATTTTGTAAATAATGTGATATCCTTCACCAGCTGAGTACATAACTTGATGCTCTGTAAGTTTAAAGATTATGCCGCGGTGTCAAACTCTATCAAATGCCTTGATATATTACAGAAGACCAAAGTTTTTGCTTTTGTTATGTCGAATGATTTGCATATTTATATATATATCATTCTATATATCAATAAGATATAATTTAGCTGTCGATTTGTCAGGTACGAATCCTGAGAATATGAGATTGTTTTGATGCATGTGGTTGTATACGTGTTGGAAAATAGTACGTTCAAAACCTCTCCAACAAAACTAATCAATGACATAGATCTATGTTTTGATGAACAATTACGATTGCCCTTTGTGTATAGAAGAACGACGTTTGCAAATTTACGTACGTTAAGGTTATCAATTATATTTCCAGAAATAGCGGTCGTTGGAACAATTATCTAGCATTTCACATTTAAGACGCACAATTACTACTCTGTATTACAAATTACATGATGCTGTGTCACAGGATGTGGTATAAGTTTGCACTTTATTAATATCACGCGAAGGTTCACTGTATGTGGAATAATTGAAGCGACTATTTCAGAAAATACCAGATAACAAGGGGTGTCTGTGTATGTATTAATATCAAATTGTGACAAAGACAAATTATAAAAAAATAAGCTTCAAACAAAATAACCAGAGTCACGTATATGTCTTCAGTGAACTTAGAAAACTTAGTATTTTTTGGGTATTTACAATGACTGCGAAGAAAGTTATAGTAACTTATGCTAAGTCGCCGTCCGTCGGTACGATGCTATGCGAGAGTGTGGTGTGGAGAGGAGGGTCGCAGTCTTCAGAGAAAACCCACTTATCCGGCTTGGTGACAACCAACAAAACTCACAAACGCCCAGATCAAGAATCGAACCCAGAGAAGCGAATGCGCTACCCACTGAGTTAACTGGAAAACCTAGATCACTTGAAAGAACATAGTATATATCAGAAGGTGATTGCATCAACTAATATATAAACATGAATAGCATATATTAAGTATTTCAAGACCATAAAAGATAGTTCATAATGAATAGGTATACCATAGCCGAACACATGTGTACACATGCCCAGTTTATCTTAACTTTCTTGGTCAACATTGAATGATCGACGACATTATGGCTGCGATTCAAAGTAGTCAAAACAATAGGAATACTGTTAATGCAACAGGTTCTCAAAATCTAATTTGATCCTGTTTAGTGCCACAACGTGTTGGTGCTTCCAAAAAAGCATAGAACTGTCACTGGAGTTTGATAAAGCAGATACAGGTACGGAGACAAGCCTTTAAAGGACCAAAGCCAAACAAATACCAAACAACAGACACAGCGCTACAAACCCACCCAATAAACAATTGTCAGCCTATCGCCATTGGTAAATGTTGGGTAACCCGCCTTGGAACGGTCAGTGAACACTAGATAAGCACTCACTGCTAGAGGGTAACACGTACCTTGAGCAAAGATAGTCATGTAAGCCTCATTGGGGTCAGCGTCAACTCGAGGGCAATTAAGTAGTCAAAACATATATCATACCCACTAATAAATTAACTTTAAGTATACATACACACTATACAGCCATCGATTCTCGAGTTAAACCCCTCCCATATCTCACAATTTATTAAAAAAATAAATGCCCTAATCAGAATGGTACTGGACGACCAGGCAAGCCATCACCTACCAACGTACAGGGGCAAGCTGGAAACATGCACTCACACTTCGTGACATATCGAATATGAGAACGCAATACAACTAAGTTTGCAATGACTTTTTAATCGTAATTTAACCAGTATTAACTAAATAATGTTCTGTTTAATTTATGAACTTCACTTAGGAGTTTTAATTCCAATCCAAATATCTTGAACTAAAGCAGAGAAAACTGTTTGTGAAAGTGATACGAAACATCCGCGGGCTTCAATAAGTTAAGCAAAAAGACACACAGTAACTTGTTGTATTAATATTTCTTTAAATATATCATTTTGGATATTGTTAAACTAGTGTTTACAAATTGTTTTAACTTGGGGAAAATGTTTGGTGCTTCACTATCGAGTTAAACAAACTGTTTGTACTGCACACAGTGGAAACACTGTTCAAATATCATTGGCCATGTTATAACTATTAACTACTGATTTTAATTGCTATACTAGTATATTGGTACTTCCACCAACTAAGATAGATGTACTAGATATGCAAACTTAATAATATAATGAGGACGTTTTGTTGTTCAAGGCTGTTATGAGCAAGTCCTAGAAATGTATTTATATATCTTAAAACATTACCAATAAACCCACTTAGAACTGTGTTTGTACAAAATTGGGTGTAGCGGTACAACATTTAAATTTTGAATGAAATCGGATAACATATTCCTTTGTTATATTTTCTCATCTTTCCAAACACACCTACACATGTTATGAGATACATGTCATATTGCATTTAAAAATGAAACGCGAAGGCACACATCAGAGTTTTGATTTGGATACTTCAGAAGAATGGGAGGAGGAGAAAGAATAGACAACTTTGCAAGAAAGTACAAACATAACAGCTTCTGCACATTTTTTATATCGTTATAAGTACAAAGGGAGACAACTTTGCATTAAAGTGCCACAGAGTCAGAATCCGTGCGCTGTGTGCAACTGCTCGTGACCATTTATTGATGTCCTAAGTTTCATTCAATTCCCTCATATACTTAAGAAAAGGTAGCATTACAGCAATATGACCAAGAGTCATAATTCTTATAATGTGCACATCATCATCTATAAAAACGTTCAAAGATTCAATTAATTCCTTAAAATAGTTATCAAGAATGACCTGTACAAAGTTTGTTATTCAAGACAGTGACATAATACGAAATAGAAACCCTCTCTATATCTCGCCACTCTCTCCCCTTTCATTATCACCCCACTCTCATCACTCTCTATATCTCACCACTCTCTCCCCTATCAATATTACTTCAGTAACGTCCCTCTCTATATCTCGCCACTCTCTCCCCTTTCAATATCACCTCACTCTCATCACTCTCTATATCTCGCCACTCTCTCCCCTTTCAGTATCACCGCACTCTCATCCCTCTCTATATCACGCCACTCTTTTCCCTTTCAATATCAGCTCACTCTCATCCCTCTCTATATCTCGCCACTCTCTCTCTCTCTCCTTTCAATATTACCTCACTGTCATCCCTGTCTATATCTCGCCACTCTCTCCACTTTCAATATCACCTCACTCTCATCCCTCTCTATATCTCGCCTCTCTCCTTCTCTCTCTCTCTCTCTCTCTATCTCTCTATCTCTCTCTCTCTCTCTCTCTCTCTCTCTCTCCTTTTAATATTACCTCACTCTCATCCCTCTCTATATCTCGCCACTCTCTCCCCTTTCAATATCACTTCACTCTCTCCCCTTTCAATATTACCTCACTCTCATCCCTCTCTATATCTCGCTACTCTCTCTCTCTCTCTCTCTCTCTCTCTCTCTCTCTCTCTCTCTCTCTCTCTCTCCTTTCAATATTGCCTCACTCTCATCCCTTTCTATATATCACGTCCATCTCTCTCTCCTTTCAATATTTCATCACTCCCTATATCTCGCCACTCTCTCCCCTTTCAATATTACCTCACTCTCACCCCTGTCTATATCTCCCCACTCTCTCCCCTATCAATATCACCCCACTCTCATCCCTCTCTATATTTTGCCAATATCTCCCCTTTTAATATCACCTCACTCTCACCCCTCTCGATATCTCGCCACTCTCTCTCTCTCTCTTTCTCTCTCTTTTCAATATCACTTCACTCTCTCCCTTCAATATCACCTCAGTCTCACCCCTCTCTATATCTCGCCACTCTCCCCCTATCAATATCACCTCATTCTCACCACTCTCGATATCTCGCCACTGTCTCCCCTTTCAATATCACCTCACTCTCACCCCTCTCTATATCTCGCCACTCTCTCCACTATCAATATCGCCTCAGTCTGGCCACTCTCGATATCTCGCCACTCTCTCTCCTTTCAATATCACCTCACTCTCACCCCTCTCTATATCTCGCCATTCTCTCCCCTTTCAATATCACCTCACTATCATCCCTCTCAATATCTCCCTTCTCTTCAATTGCCCATCTCTATATATTTTCCTCGGTTCTATATGTTTTCCTCATCTCTATATCCTTTTATTATTGTCCTTCTTTTTTCTGACAACATTTGAATTGATAATTAATTATGTGACCGGTTTGGTTATTTAATGTTTAAACTTAATAAAGGGCATTCAGTATTTAATGCAACTGAAGCACGATTAGGGATTCTTTTGCATATTCATATATCATATTTTTCATGCACATATTGTTTTTAAAAGGTTGAAGAACAGAAGATTATCTTATATCATTTTTTTTCTTTTCTCCACAATAAGTTATTTCAAAACAAATTAGAATGGTATATAAACAAGCTTTTAAAAGAGTTGTTTAAAACGACTTAGTTTATATACATTTAATCCTCGACTTGAGTTTGCAAAATTGAAAAAGTTGCACTAATGCACTAAGTATACTTTAAACGAGAAAAACGCGGAAAAAATGGAATAGATTTATTTTATTTAAAATGATGCGGGTTTTTAAGAACGAATGCGTCTACAGCTGCGACACTAAACAGAACTTATTTTCACTAAGAAGTGGCATAATTGGTTCAAGAAGAAAAAAAGATGAATAATCACGAAAACCAAAAGGAAGCAGATGAAGAAATAGTGTTACTGTTTTTTTTAGCGATCATAACAAAGGGAGGCTATCCGGCTGGAGTCCCAATTTATGTTTCATTCTTGATAATCTCCCTTTGTATTTGTTTCGTCAATACTACAATGAGACCATTTTGAATACTATATTTTACGAAGCAATGTCCCTCACTTAACTAAAACTTACAACAAGCGAATATTGCTACAGCACGAGATGTTCTTGTTGGCCAGAAAACCGAAGACAACTTAGGCTCTTTTTGCTTTTAACTGATTATTAGTTATTGCGAGCATTATATTGTCGTGACGTATAATATATCACACATCAAAAGAATGTAGGTCAAATTCGTACAATCCGAGCTAAAGCAACAGCTTCCACAGGATAATGCAACATGTCACTTAGACTTGGCAGGAAATTAAAATATGTTAGTGGACTGGAAGACAAATTTCTGACAGCTTATTTTGACAACAAGCGGCGACGCTTCACCATGAAGTTGTCTACTGAAGTGACCCGCAAGGATATATCTAGTAGCCCAATGTTATATTCATATTTAATGACACCGACATGTTAATAATAATAATAATATCTAATTAATATCAATTAATAATATTTTTTCCGTCTGCAGTGATACATTCCGATTAGATCTGACGCCATACTAATTGTAGGCGATGGAGTTGTTGTGAGTTGTGATCCAATATAGCCGCTAATTGTTGATGTCGTTCCCGGAAGAAGCGTTCTTCCCTGGATGTTAGCGGAATTGCGGCTGTCAGCTCAAGTAATCGGCAAAACTTTACCTGCATACATACCATACAGAGTAAACATTAAAACAAATATTAATATTAATGTACTTACTGGCTCAGATACCGAGACACACAACGTACAAACTACACAGACAGACTTGACATGCACCAAGCTATCTGTATCAATACATCAGCAGATCATACTCGGACGTAAATGCTCACCTCAGTAAAAAACGTGTGTGTGTGGGATGCGGGGGGGGGGGACAACTTAAACAAATATTGAAAACATTTCATGGTCGCTATCAGTATAAATGTGTTTTGTCCGATTTTGAAGTGTATGTGTTATTGAAGTTGCAGTGTAGATATTCTTTCTGGTCCTTCGGAAAAACTAATACGTCTGAAATTATTCTTAAAAATAGTACATTGCTTCAGCCAGTGTTGGGCGCGAGTTGGGACTTGATTAACAATACTGTCAATGAACAGTTTGATTCAAATCATAACTGATGCTTTCTTATGTGCTTACGAAATATCTCAATTTCTCCCTTGCTAAACTCACTGACTCGAAAACTCGTCTTCAATGTTCATCAAGGCAAGCTTATACATTGTAAACTGCTTCCATGCAACTCGCCCATTGACTTACTGTGTTTAACGAAATCCAAAGTTCTGTAATGTAGATGCCGTTTTCAAACATGAAGATGTGTCGTGCAATAATTCATAATATCATTGATACTACAATTGAAACTTCATGAGGCAACTCCGGAGAACCCTATGAGCCATTTTGTTCCTAGTTTCTCAACGGTACTACTGCACTGTTTTAAAACCTTCCTAAGTAAAGATATGCTCTGGAAGTCTGTAAGACCCTGGTGACATCCAATGTATGTCTGACCCCTTTTGTCTAAGGAACATGCTCTGAGGGGCAGACTTGGCTAGCTTGTGTCTCTTTCTTATGTCCATACCATTTCTGACTCGTACAACTAGGGAGCGGAAATTTACTTAATAATGGATGTGTTTAGTTCACCATAAGCTACTTGGAGGGTTGCAAAAAATGTTGGTATTGGACAAGAGAACATAAAAAAGCATTGATGAATGGAATGTTTACTAACACGTTAAAATCTACTTTAATGACAACTTGGCATGTAACCAAGTATTATGACATGATTTCTGTTTTATTTATTTCTATGATCATGCCTGTTTACACAGTGACTTTGATAACGAGTTTCACATGTAATAAACGGTAAGAGGATGATTTGTGATATGTAGATAATACTAAGACCGACAAACAACTGATTTGAACAATAGGTTATAAACTGACTTGAACATTTAAGTGATTTTATTTATGTTTAAATTGTGTCATTTAAACTTTATTAAGAATGCACCATAAATTACGGGGGTAAATATCGTAAAAAAGCATTTGAAGTCAACTAGATATGTCTGTGACATTCGTTTTATTTCCTGTTTAAATGATACCACAACACTTGTGCTCAAAATCTTGACAGCAAAGTTGTTTTTAAAAGGCATATGGATCAAAGCCTAATGACAATCATAGAGAGACCAACATCACCGAGAAACCCACATCACCGAGAAACCAACATCACCAAGAGACCAACATCACCGAGAGACCCATATCACCGAGAGACCCATATCACCAAGAGACCCATATCACCGAGAGACCCACATCACCAAGAGACCCATATCACCGAGAAATCCACATCACCAAGAGACCCATCTCACCAAGAGACCCATATCACCAAGAGACCCATATCACCGAGAGACCCACATCACCGAGAGACCAATATCACCGAGAGACCCACATCACCTAGAGACCCACATCACCGAGAGACCCATATCACCGAGAGACCCATATCACCGAGAGACCCATATCACCGAGAAATCCACATCACCAAGAGACCCATCTCACCAAGAGACCCATATCACCAAGAGACCCATATCACCGAGAGACCCACATCACCGAGAGACCCATATCACCGAGAGACCCATATCACCGAGAGACCCAAATCACCGAGAGACCCATATCACCGAGAAATCCACATCACCAAGAGACCCATCTCACCAAGAGACCCATATCACCTAGAGACCCATATCACCGAGAGACCCATATCACCGAGAGACCCACATCACCGAGAGACCCATATCACCGAGAGACCCACATCACCGAGAGACCCATATCACCGAGAGACCCATATCACCAAGAGACCCATATCACCTAGAGACCCATATCACCGAGAAATCCACATCACCAAGAGACCCATCTCACCAAGAGACCCATATCACCAAGAGACCCATATCACCGAGAGACCCACATCACCGAGAGACCCATATCACCGAGAGACCCATATCACCGAGAGACCCAAATCACCGAGAGACCCATATCACCGAGAAATCCACATCACCAAGAGACCCATCTCACCAAGAGACCCATATCACCTAGAGACCCACATCACCTAGAGACCCATATCACCGAGAGACCCAAATCACCGAGAGACCCATATCACCGAGAGACCCACATCACCGAGAGACCCATATCACCGAGAGACCCATATCACCAAGAGACCCATATCACCTAGAGACCCATATCACCGAGAAATCCACATCACCAAGAGACCCATCTCACCAAGAGACCCATATCACCAAGAGACCCATATCACCGAGAGACCCACATCACCGAGAGACCCATATCACCGAGAGACCCATATCACCGAGAGACCCAAATCACCGAGAGACCCATATCACCGAGAAATCCACATCACTAAGAGACCCATCTCACCAAGAGACCCATATCACCAAGAGACCAATATCACCGAGAGACCCACATCACCTAGAGACCCACATCACCGAGAGACCCATATCACCGAGAGACCCACACCACCGAGAGACCCATATCACCGAGAAACCAACATCACCGAGAGACCCATATCACCGGGAGACCCACATCACCGGGAGACCCATATCACCGAGAGACCCACATCACCGAGAGACCCACATCACCGAGAGACCCACATCACCGAGAGACCCATATCACCGAGAAACCAACATCACCGAGAGACCCATATCACCGGGAGACCCACATCGCCGAGAGACCCATATCACCGGGAGACCCACATCACCGGGAGACCCATATCACCGGGAGACCCACATCACCGAGAGACCCACACCACCGAGAGACCCATATCACCGAGAGACCCACATCACCGAGAGACCCATATCACCGAGAGACCCACATCACCGGGAGACCCACATCACCGGGAGACCCACATCACCGGGAGACCCATATCACCGAGAGACCCATATCACCGAGAGACCCACACCACCGAGAGACCCATATCACCGAGAGACCCATATCACCGAGAGACCCACATCGCCGAGAGACCCATATCACCGGGAGACCCACATCACCGGGAGACCCATATCACCGGGAGACCCAAATCACCGAGAGACCCACACCACCGAGAGACCCATATCACCGAGAGACCCACATCGCCGAGAGACCCATATCACCGAGAGACCCACATCGCCGAGAGACCCATATCACCGGGAGACCCACATCACCGGGAGACCCATATCACCGGGAGACCCAAATCACCGAGAGACCCACACCACCGAGAGACCCATATCACCGAGAGACCCACATCACCGAGAGACCCATATCACCGAGAGACCCACATCACCGAGAGACCCATATCACCGAGAAACCAACATCACCGAGAGACCCATATCACCGGGAGACCCACATCGCCGAGAGACCCATATCACCGAGAGACCCACATCACCTAGAGACCCATATCACCGAGAGACCCACATCACCGAGAGACCCATATCACCGGGAGACCCACATCGCCGAGAGACCCATATCACCGAGAGACCCACATCACCTAGAGACCCATATCACCGAGAGACCCATATCACCGAGAGACCCATATCACCGGGAGACCCACATCGCCGAGAGACCCATATCACCGAGAGACCCACATCACCTAGAGACCCATATCACCGAGAGACCCACATCACCTAGAGACCCACATCACCGAGAGACCCATATCACCGAGAGACCCACATCACCGAGAGACCCACATCACCGAGAGACCCATATCACCGAGAGACCCACATCACCTAGAGACCCATATCACCGAGAGACCCACATCACCGAAAGACCAATATCACCGAGAGACCCACATCACCGAGAGACCCATATCACCGAGAGACCAATATCACCGAGAGACCAATATCACCGAGAGACCCACATCACCGAGAGACCCATATCACCGAGAGACCCACATCACCGAAAGCTAATATCACCGAGAGACCCACATCACCGAAAGACCCATATCACCGAGAGACCCACATCACCTAGAGACCCACATCACCGAGAGACCCACATCACCTAGAGACCCACATCACCGAGAGACCCATATCACCGAGAGACCCACATCACCGAGAGACCCACATCACCGAGAGACCCATATCACCGAGAGACCCACATCACCTAGAGACCCATATCACCGAGAGACCCACATCACCGAAAGACCAATATCACCGAGAGACCCACATCACCGAGAGACCCATATCACCGAGAGACCAATATCACCGAGAGACCAATATCACCGAGAGACCCACATCACCGAGAGACCCATATCACCGAGAGACCCACATCACCGAAAGCTAATATCACCGAGAGACCCACATCACCGAAAGACCCATATCACCGAGAGACCCACATCACCTAGAGACCCACATCACCGAGAGACCCACATCACCGAGAGACCCATATCACCGAGAGACCCACATCACCTAGAGACCCATATCACCGAGAGACCCACATCACCTAGAGACCCACATCACCGAGAGACCCATATCACCGAGAGACCCACATCACCGAGAGACCCAAATCACTGCGAGACCCACATCACCGAGAGACCCACATCACCGAGAGACCCATATCACCGAGAGACCCACATCACCGAAAGACCCATATCACCGAGAGACCCATATCACCGAGAGACCCACATCACCGAGAGACCAATATCACCGAGAGACCCACATCACCGAGAGACCCATATCACCGAGAGACCCACATCACCGAAAGACCCATATCACCGAGAGATCCACATCACCAAGAGACCCATCTCACCAAGAGACCCATATCACCGAGAGACCAACACCACCAAGAGACCCATATCACTGAGAGACCCAAATCACTGCGAGACCCAAATCACCGAGAAACACATATCACCGAGAGACCAACCTCACCAAGAGACCCATATCACCGAGAGACCCATATCACCGAGAGACCCACATCACCGAGAGACACACATCACCGAGAGACCCATATCACCGAGAGACCCACATCACCAAGAGACACACATCACCTAGAGACACACATCACCGAAAGACCCATATCACAGAGAGACCCACACCACCAAGAGACCCATATCACCGAGAGACCCAAATCACTGCGAGACCCACATCACCGAGAATCCCTTATCACCGAGAAACCCTTATCACCAAGAAACCCACATCACCAAGAGACCCACATCACCGAGAGACCCACATCACCAAGAGACCCACATCACCAAGAGACCCACATCACCGAGTGACCCACATCACCGAGAGACACACATCACCGAGAGACCAAGAAACCCATATCACCGAGAGACTAGGAAACCCACATCACCGAGAGACCAACATCACCAAGAGAACCACATCACCGAGAGACCCACAGCACCGAGAGAACCACATCACCGAGAGACCCACATCACCGAGAGACACACATCACCGAGAGACCCACATCACCGAGAGACCCACATCACCGAGAGACACACATCACCGAGAGACCCACATCACCGAGTGACCCATATCACCGAGAGACCCACATCACCAAGAAACCCACATCACCTAGAGACCCACATCACCGAGAGACCCACATCACCGAGTGACCCACATCACCGAGAGACCCACATCACCGAGAGACACACATCACCAAGAGACACACATCACCGAGAGACACACATCACCGAGAGACCAAGAGACCCAAATAACCGAGAAACATAACATCACCCAGAGACCCACATCACCAAGAGACCCACTTCACCAAGAGACCCACTTCACCGAGAGACCAACATCACTATCATTTCTCTGTAGATCTAACCTCATTGTTTCAAGTCAAGCTTGAAAGGGAATTGATTTACGTTGTACAAAAAATGAAGCTTCTTAAGTCCCCTATAACAGGATTAAGCTGAGCTCACTTTTTTGTTTTCCAAAATATTTTTACTTCTTGAAGAGTTTTTATACTTAAGATAAGAGATATGTTTATGATAATAACAATTAACCATTTTTCATTTATAAACATTCAATTTCAGTATGTATTTTGACTTATTGAAATAAGCTACTTTAGCCTGTTAAGTTAGGCTACTAGGACATGGACGTGGTGTCATAATACTAGACCTGGGTACTGCGACGTGGACGCGCTGTCAAAATACCAGACTTGGGTACTAGGACATGTACGAGGTGTCAATTTACTATACCTGGGTACTGCGACATGTACGTGGTGTCAATTTACTATACCGGGGTACTGCGACATGGACGTGGTGTCAATTTACTATACCGGGGTACTGCGACATGTACGTGGTGTCAATTTACTATACCGGGGTACTGCGACATGTACGTGGTGTCAATTTACTATACCGGGGTACTGCGACATGTACCTCGTGTCAATTTACTATACCGGGGTACTGCGACATGTACGTGGTGTCAATTTACTATACCTGGGTACTGCGACATGTACGTGGTGTCAATTTACTATACCGGGGTACTGCGACATGGACGTGGTGTCAATTTACTATACCGGGGTACTGCGACATGTACGTGGTGTCAATTTACTAGACCTGGGTACTGCGACATGGACGTGGTGTCAATTTACTATACCGGGGTACTGCGACATGGACGTGGTGTCAATTTACTATACCGGGGTACTGCGACATGTACGTGGTGTCAATTTACTATACCGGGGTACTGCGACATGTACCTCGTGTCAATTTACTATACCGGGGTACTGCGACATGTACGTGGTGTCAATTTACTATACCTGGGTACTGCGACATGTACGTGGTGTCAATTTACTATACCGGGGTACTGCGACATGGACGTGGTGTCAATTTACTATACCGGGGTACTGCGACATGTACGTGGTGTCAATTTACTAGACCTGGGTACTGCGACATGGACGTGGTGTCAATTTACTATACCGTGGTACTGCGACATGTACGTGGTGTCAATTTACTATACCGGGGTACTGCGACATGTACGTGGTGTCAATTTACTAGACCTGGGTACTGCGACATGGACGTGGTGTCAATTTACTATACCGGGGTACTGCGACATGTACGTGGTGTCAATTTACTATACCTGGGTACTGCGACATGGACGTGGTGTCAAAATACTTGACCTGGGCACTAGGATATGGACGCGGTGTCATAATACTAGACCTGGGTACTGCGACATGGACGTGGTGTCGTAATAATAAACCTGGGTACTGAGATATGGACGTGAGGTCATAATACTAGACCTCGGTACTGCGACATGTACGTGGTGTTTTAATACTGTATCTGGGTACTTGGTGTCACATAATTCTAAAATTTAGTACTGCGACAAGTACGTTGTGTCATAATACTAGACCGGGATACTGCTTCATGGACGTGATGTCATAATATTAGACCTGAGCCCTACTACGTGGTGTCATAATACTAAACCTGGGTACTGCGTCACGGGCGCGGTGTCATAATGCTAGAGGCACTCGGACAAGGACGCGGTGTGATAATAATAAACCTGAGTACTGCGACATGGACGCGGTGTCATAAAACTAGACCTGGGTACTGCAACATGTATGTGGTGTCAAAATACTGTACCTGGGTACTGCGACATGTACATGGTGTCATAATACTAGTCCGTGGTACTGATATATGTACGTTTGTCATAATACTAGACATAGGACGTGGTGTCATAATACTAGACCTGGGTACAAGAACATGGACGCGGTGTCATTATACTGTACCTGGGTACTCGGACATGGACGCGCTTTCATTATACTAAACTTGAGTACTGCGACATGGACTTGGTGTCATAATTCTAAACTTAAGTACTGCGATAAGTACGAGGTATCATAATAGACCGGGATACTGCTACATGTACGTGGTGTCATAATACTAGACCTGGGTACAAGGACATGGACGCGGTGTCATTATATTGTACCTGGGTACTCGGACATGGACGCGGTTTTATTATACTAAACTTGAGTACTGCGACATGGACTTGGTGTCATAATTCTAAACTTAAGTACTGCGATAAGTACGAGGTATCATAATAGACCGGGATACTGCTACATGTACGTGGTATCATAATACTAGACCTGGGCCTTGCTACATGTACGTGGTTTCATAATATTAGACCTGGGTACTGTGACATGGTCTCGGTGTCATGATACCACACCGGAGTACTGCGACATGGACGTGGTGTCATAATACTAGACTTGGGTACTGTTATATGGATGTGGTGTCATAATACTAGACCTGGGCACTATGACAAGGACACCACACCTGGGTACTGCTATATGGACGTAGTGTCATAATACTAGACCTGGGTACTGCGCCATGTACGCAGTGTTATACTACTAGACCTGGGTACTACGACATGTACGTTGTGTCATAATACTAGACCTGTGTACTGCGACATGAACGTGGTGTCAAAATGCTAGACCCGGGTACTATGACATGGACGTGGAGTAAAATTCCTAGACCTGGGTTCTGCAATACAGATGCAGTTTCATACAACCTAGACCTTGGTACTGCTGTATGGACTACTGTAGTGCCATACTACTAGACCTAGTGTCTACGACATTGACGTGGTGTCATAATACTAGACCTGGGTACTTCGATATGTACGTGGTGTCATAAAATTGTACCTTGGAACTGCGACATGGACGTGGTGTCATAATTCTAAATTTGAGTACTGCGACAAGTACGTGGTGTCATAATACTTGACCTGGGTACTGCGATATTGACGTGGTGTCATAATACTAGACCTGGGTACTGCGTCATGGACGTAGTGTCATAATACTAGACATGGGCACTGCGACCAAAACATGGTGTCATAATATTTGACCTGGGTACCGCTCGGACATGAGCATGTTGTCATTATACTAGACCTGGGTACTACGACAAGTACACGGAGTCATAATACTAGAATCGGGTAATGCGACATGTACTTGGTGTCATAATACTGTAGCTAGGTACTAGGACATGGACGTCGTGTCATGATACTAAAACTGGGTAAATCGACATGGACGTGGTTTTATACTTCTAGACCTTTGAGTACAGCTATATGGACGTGGTGTCATAATACTAGACCTGGGTACTGCGACATGTACGTGTCGTCATAATACTAGACATATGTACTGTTATATTGACGTTGTGTCATAATATTAAACCGGGGTACTGCGACACGGGCGCGGATTCATAATGCTAGACCTGGGCACTCAGAAAATGACGCGGTGTCATAATAATAAACTTGAGTACAGAAACATGGACGCGGTGTCATAATACTAGATCTGGGTATTGCAACATGTACGTGGTGTCATAATACTGTACCTGAGTACTGCGACATGTACTTTGTGTCATAATACTAGTCCTGGGTACTGCTAGATGTACGTTGTGTCATAATACTACATCTGGGCACTTGGACAAGGACGTGGTGTCATATAGTAGACCTGGGTACAAGGACATAGGCGGTGTCATAATACTAAACTTGAGTACTGCGACATGGACGCAGTGTCATGATACTAGGCCTGGATACTGAGACATGTACGTGGTTTCATAATATTAGACCTGGGTACTACGACATGGTCTCGGTGTCATGATACTAGTCCTGGATACTGCGACATGGACGTAGTGTCATAATACTAAACTTGTTTCCTGTGACATGTACGTGGTGTCATAATACTAGACCTCGGTTCTACGACACGTAGGCGGTGTTACAATACTAGAACTGGGTAATGCAACATGGACGCAGTGTCATAATACTGGACCTGGGTAATACGAAATGTAGCTGGTGTCATAATACAACACCTGGGTACTACGACATGTACGTGGTGTCATAATACCACCCCGGAGTACTGCGACATGGACGTGGTGTCATAATACTAGACTTGGGTACTGTTATATGGATGTGGTGTCATAATACTAGACCTGGGACCTAGGACAAGGACACCACACCTGGGTACTGCTATATGGACGTAGTGTCATAATACTAGACCTGGGTACTGCGTCATGTACGCAGTGTCATACTACTAGACCTGGGTACTACGACATGTACGTTTTGTCATAATACTAGACCTGTGTACTGCGACATGAACGTGGTGTCAAAATGCTAGATCCGGGTACTATGACATGGACGTGGAGTAAAATTCCTAGACCTGGGTTCTGCAATACAGATGCAGTTTCATACAACCTAGACCTTGGTACTGCTGTATGGACTACTGTAGTGCCATACTACTAGACCTAGGGTCTACGACATGTACGTGGGGTCATAATACTAGACCCGGGTGCTGCGACATGGACGTGGTGCCATAATACTAGACCTGGGTACTTCGATATGTACGTGGTGTCATAAAATTGTACCTTGGAACTGCGACATGGACGTGGTGTCATAATTCTAAATTTGAGTACTGCGACAAGTACGTGGTGTCATAATACTTGACCAGGGTACTGCGATATTGACGTGGTGTCATAATACTAGACCTGGGTACTGCGTCATGGACGTAGTGTCATAATACTAGACCTGGGCACTGCGACAAAAACATGGTGTCATAATACTTGACCATGGTACCGCTCGGACATGAACATGTTGTCATTATACTAGACCTGGGTACTACGACAAGTACACGGAGTCATAATACTAGAATCGGGTAATGCGACATGTACTTGGTGTCATAATACTGTAGCTAGGTACTAGGACATAGACGCGGTGTCATGATACAAAAACTGGGTAAATCGACATGGATGTGGTTTTATACTTCTAGACCTTTGAGTACAGCTATATGGACGTGGTGTCATAATACTAGACCTGGGTACTGCGACATGTACGTGGCGTCATAATACTAGACATATGTACTGTTATATTGACGTTGTGTCATAATATTAAACCGGGGTACTGCGACACGGGCGCGGATTCATAATGCTAGACCTGGGCACTCAGAAAATGACGGGGTGTCATAATAATAAACTTGAGTGCAGAAACATGGACGCGGTGTCATAATACTAGATCTGGGTATTGCAACATGTACGTGGTGTCATAATACTGTACCTAGGAACTGCGACATGTACTTTGTGTCATAATACTAGTCCTGGGTACTGCTATATGTACGTTGTGTCATAATACTACATCTGGGCACTTGGACAAGGACGTGGTGTCATATAGTAGACTTTGGTACAAGGACATAGGTGGTGTCATAATACTAAACTTGAGTACTGCGACATGGACGCAGTGTCATGATACTAGACCTGGATACTGCGACATGTACGTGGTGTCATTATACTAGACCAGGGTACTGCGACATGTAGCTGGTGTCATAATACTAGACCTGGGTACTACGACAACTACGCAGTGTCATAATACTAGAACTGGGTACTGTGACACGTAGTCGGTGTAACAATACTAGAACTGGGTAATGCAACATGGACGTGGTGTCATAATACTAGGCCTCGACACTGCGACATGTACTTTGTGTCATAATACTATACCTGGGTACTGCGACATGTACGTGGTGTCATAAGACTGGACCTGTGTAATACGACATGGACGTGATGTCATAATTCAACACCTCGGTACTACGACATGTACGTGGTGTCATAATACCACACCGGAACTGTGACATGTACATAGTGTTTTAATACTGTCCCTGGGTACTGCGACATGAACGTGGTGTCATAATACTAGATTGGGTATAACGACATGTACGTGGTATCATAATACCAGACCTGGGTACTGTGACATGAACGTAGTGTCATAATACTGTACCTGGGTACTACGACATGTATGTGGTGTCATAATACTAGACCTGAGTACTTCGACATGAACGTGGTGTCATAATACTAGACCTGAGTACTTCGACATTGACGTGGTGTCATAAAATTGTACCTTGGAACTGCGACAAGTACGTAGTGTCATAATACTTGACCTGGGTACTGCAATATTGACGTGGTGTCATAATACTAGACCTGGGTACTGCGTCATGGACGTAGTGTCATAATACTAGACCTGGGCACTGTGCCAAAAACATGGTGTCATAATACTTGACCTGGGTACTGCTCGGACATGAACATGTTGTTATTACACTAGACCTGGGTACTACGACAAGTACACGGAATCATAATACTAGAATCGGGTAATGCGTCATGTACTTGGTATCATAATACTGTAGCTAGGTACTAGGGCATGGACGTCGTGTCATGATACTAAAACTGGGTAAAACGACATGGACGTGGTTTCATACTTCTAGACCTTTGAGTACAGCTATATGGACGTGCTGTCATAAAACTAGACCTGGGTACTGCAACATGTACGTGGTGTCATAATACTGTACCTGGTTACTGCGACATGTACTTTGTGTCATAATACTAGTCCTGGGTACTGCTATATGTACGTTGTGTCATAATACTACACCTGGGCACTCGGACAAGGACGTGGTATCATATAGTATACCTGGGTACAAGGACATGGGCGGTGTCATAATACTAAACTTGAGTACTGCGACATGGACGCAGTGTCATGATATTAGGCCTGGATACTGAGACATGTACGTGGTGTCATTAAGCTAGACCAGGGTACTGCGACATGTAGCTGGTGTCATAATACTAGACCTGGGTACTACGACAACTACGCAGTGTCATAATACTAGAACTGGGTACACTGATATGTACGTGGTGTCATAATACTATACCTTGGTACATCGATATGGAAGAGGTGTCATAATACTAAACCTGGGTATTGCGATATGTACGTGATGTCATAGTAATATACCTGGGTATTGCGACTTGTACGTGGTGTCATAATACTAGACCTGGGTACTGCGACATAAACATGGTTCCATAATACTGGTCCTGGGTACTGCGGCATGGACGTGGGGGTCATAATACCACACCTGGGTACTATGACATGTACGTGGTGTCATAATACTGGACCTGGGTACTGCGACATGGACGTGGGGGTCATAATACCACACCGGAGTACTGCGACATGGACATGGTGTCATAATACTGGACCTGGGTACTGCGACATGTACGTGGTGTCATAATACTGGACCTGCGTACTGCGACATGGACGTGGTGTCGTTATACTACACCTGGGTACTACGACATGGACGTGATGTCATAATACTAAACCTGGGTACTGCGACATGTACGCGATGTCATAATACTAGAACTGGCTACTGCAACATGTACTTGCTATATTGACGTGGTGTCGGCAGCATGTTCGTGCAGTAATACTATACATTGTTATAGTAGCATGAACGTGCCATTATACAAGACATGGTAAAGGCCACATGTACGTGGAGTAATACTTTACATTGTTTTGGTATCATGTACGTGGTGGAGATGCTAATGACAGCACATATGTGTCATTATACTAGCTCTGGTTGTGGCAGCATGTCCGTGTCATTATACTTTACATGGTTATGTCAGCAAGTGTGTGCCATAATACTTAACATTGTTAAGGTAAGAGGTGATTGCCATAATTCTAGACATAGTTGTGGAGGATGAACGGGAAATAAATTTAGTCATGGTTATGGCGGCATGTACGTGGTGTCATAGAATAAGACATGGGAACTGCGACATCAATGTGCAATAATACTAGATATGGTTTTGACAGCATGAACGTGTCCTAATATTGGACCTGGTTACGGTAGCATAGACATTGCTTAGATCTAGACCTCGGTACGTTAGCATATACGTGTACTTATTTTATACATTTGAACGGAAGCATTAACGTGCCATAAAACCAGATCTGGGTACTGTAGCACGAACGTGCCATAAGAATAGACCTCGGTACGGTAGTATATAGACGTTGCTTAGATCTATCCTCGGTACGTTAGCATATACGTGCACTTATTTTATACCTTTGAACGGAAGCATTAACGTGCCATAAAACCAGATCTGGGTACTGTAGCACGAACGTGCCATAACAATAGACCTCGGTACGGTAGCATAGACGTTGCTTAGATCTAGACCTCGGTACGGTAGCATATACGTGCACTTATTTTATACCTTTGAACGGAAGCATTAACGTGCCATAAAACCAGACCTGGGTACGGTAGCACGAACGTGCCATAATAATAGACCTCGGTACGGTAGCATATAGACGTTGCTTAGATCTATCCTCGGTACGTTAGCATATACGTGCACTTATTTTATACCTTTAAACGGTAGCATTAACGTGCCATAAAACCAGACCTGGGTACAGTAGCATGGACGTACCATACTACTAGACCTGGGTAAAATAGCATGGACGTGCCATAAAACCAGACCTGGGTACAGTAGCATGGACGTACCATACTACTAGACCTGGGTAAAATAGCATGGACGTGCCATAACACCATAACTCGGTACGGTAGCATGTACGTGCCATAATAATAGACCTCGGAACTGTAGCATGTACGTGTCATTATACTAGACCTTGGTCCGGTAGCATATACTTGCCATAACACCAGACCTGTGGACGGTAGCATGTACGTGCCATAATACCAGACCTGTGGACGGTAGCATGTACGTGCCATAATACTAGACCTGGGTACGGTAGCATTAACGTGCCATAATACTAGACCTGGGTACAGTAGCATGGACGTGCCATAATACTAGACCTGTGGACGGTAGCATATACTTGCCATAATACCAGACCTGTGGACGGTAGCATGTACGTGCCATAATACCAGACCTGTGGACGGTAGCATGTACGTGCCATAATACTAGACCTGGGTGCGGTAGCATGTACGTGCCATAATACTAGACCTCGGTACGGCAGCATATACGTGCCATAATACCAGATCTGTTGACGGTAGCATGTACGTGCCATAATACTAGACCTGGGTGCGGTAGCATGTACTTGCCATAATACTAGATCCGGGTACGGTAGGATATGCGTGCCATAATACTAGGCCTGTGTATGGGAGCATGTTCGTGCCATAATACTAGACCTGTGTACGGCACCATGTACGTGCCATAATACTAGACCTGTGTACGGCAGCATGTACGTGCCATAATACAAGACCTGTGTACGGTAGCATGTACTTGCCATAATACTAGACCTGTGTACGGAAGCATGTACGTGCCATAATACAAGACCTGTGTACGGTAGCATGTACTTGCCATAATACTAGACCTGTGTACGGAAGCATGTACGTGCCATAATACAAGACCTGTGTACCGTAGCATGTACTTGCCATTATACTAGACCTGTGTACGGTAGCATGTACGTGCCATAATACTAGACCTGTGTACGGCACCATGTACGTGCCATAATACTAGACCTGTGTACGGTAGCATGTACGTGCCATAATACAAGACCTGTGTACGGAAGCATGTACGTGCCATAATACAAGACCTGTGTACGGTAGCATGTACTTGCCATAATACTAGACCTGTGTACGGAAGCATGTACGTGCCATAATACAAGACCTGTGTACGGTAGCATGTACTTGCCATAATACTAGACCTGTGTACGGTAGCATGTACATGTCATAATACAAGACCTGTGTACGGTAGCATGTACTTGCCATAATACTAGACCTGTGTACGGTAGCATGTACATGCCATAATACAAAACCTGTGTACGGTAGCATGTACTTGCCATAATACTAGACTTGTGTACGGTAGCATGAACGTGCCATAATACAAGACCTGTGTACGGTAGCATGTACTTGCCATAATACTAGACCTGTGTACGGTAGCATGTACGTGCCATAATACAAGACCTGTGTACGGTAGCATGTACTTGCCATAATACTAGACCTGTGTACGGTAGCATGTACATGCCATAATACAAGACCTGTGTACGGTAGCATGTACTTGCCATAGATCTGGGCCTCGGTACGGTAACATGCACGTGCAATTATTCTAGACCTGTGTGGAAGGCGTACATGTATGTCTTTTTTTGCCTGTTCGTGTTACGATCGCGGTAACAAACTACCATCTTGTTAATGGTTATCTCTGTCAAGAATATCTAAGGATGTACTATATTGCAAAACGAGTGTGGGTTTCTTTAATAATGTGCTTGCAAGTGGTTGTCAGGTAGATTAATGTCTGGAAGGAAGGGAGTCTAAATATCAATATAGAATGCAAACACAGCCATATTTTTATATCCGAGATAGTTGATAGATATGTAATATCATCCTTAATTAGTGTCTACTCAATTCATAGAAGCGTATTTCTAAAGGAAAGAAAACAGTTTTCAAGGCATGCATTCTAAACGGCACATACATATTGAATTCTTGTTTTGTTCCCATATCTGCAAGCAATTGTATTGTACTTCTTTGCTGGACTCAAAGCATACAATCAAATATTGAAAATGTTATTATTCATGTTAACTGTATATGGCATTTAAATTTCACAAACTCCAGACTACATTGAAAATTGGCAATCGAAGTAATGATTTATTGTGCTGCAAACCATATAATAAAAGCATTTAAACCCTTTAAATGCTGTTAAAAACTTAATCATAAATCAAGAGCTTAAGCTCGAGACAATTCCACATAATAAAAACATTGTTCAAGTACGGTCTCTTGATAGTTGTTACATCAAAGACTGCGTCGGAACATTACAAGTACCTGCTGAAATGAAATCGTTCGTTTTGTTTTTAATAAAAAAATGAAATTAAACGTTTAAATATTGAGAAGTCCCCGCTTGAGGTTCGTGTTGATTTCTGAGATATTTTAAAAACAACTAGATATATTGAACGACAATCTGCAGCACCATGTAAATGCACCACCATTTTTGGTACAATACGATTGTTCCACCACCTTTGGCACCATTTGATTGTACGACCATCTTTTGCATCATATGATTGTACGACCACTTTTGGCACCATTTGATTGTATGACCACCTTAGGCACCATTTGACTGTACGTTCACCTTTGGCACCATTTGATTGTACAACCATCGTTGACACCATACGATTGTACGACCACCACTGGCACCATTTAATTGTACGACCACCCTTGGGACCATTTGATTGTACGACCATCTTTTGCATCATATGATTGTGCGACCACCTTTAGTACCATTTCATTTTACGGCCACCTTTGGTACCATGTGATTGTACGACCATCTTTGGCAGCATGTGATTGTGCGACCACCTTTGGTACCATATGATTTTACGGCCACCTTTGGTACCATGTGATTGTACGACCATCTTTGGCAAAATGTGATTGTGCGACCACCTTTGGTACTTTATGATTGTACGGCCACCGTTGGTACCATGTAATGTACGACCACCATTGGCAATATGTGATTTTTACGACCACCTTTGGTACCATATGATTGTTCGTCCATCATTGGCAACATGTGGTTGTACGACCACCTTTGGTACCATATGATTGTACGTTCACCGTTGGCAACATGTGGTTGTACGACCACCTTTGGCACCAAGTGATTGTACGGCCACCGTTGGTATCATTTGGTACCATATCATTGTTCGGCCATCTTTGGTAACATTTGATTGTACAACCACATTTGACAACATGTCATAGTTCGACCACCTTTGGCACCATATGATTGTTTGGCCACCTTTGGGATAATATGATTGTACGACTACCTTTGGCACCATAAGATTGTACGACCACATTTGGCACAATATGATTGTACGACCACCTTTGTTTCCATATGATTTTACGACCACCTTTGGCACCAAGTGATTGTACGGCCACCTTTGGTAGTATATGATTTTACGACAAACTTTGGACCATAGGATTGGAGGCCACCTATGGAACCACATGCTTGTACGACCATCCTTTGCAACATTTGATTGTACGACCACCTTTGGCATCATATGATTGTACGACTACCTTTGGCACCATAAGATTGTACGACCACAGTTGGCACAATATGATTGTACGACCACCTTTGTTTCCCATTCGGAACTCCTCGGCCATTTTTCAAAAACAACCTCGGATGTATGCCGGTACATCTGTTGAAGTAGTCCGTATTTTTTTGAATAAAAGCATTCATTAAATGTAGTGTTTAAGAGTTGTATTCATTGCTCTCAGTTTAAATTGATTGCCAGTGAAGTGTATTATTGCAAACATAATTACGATTCCCAAGAGTTAAGTCATAAATTTTAACTACTAAATAAGATTACTACGCGATCTATTTGCAGCGGACTTAAACGTACCACTTTTTAAGTATGTAAACCGTCCAGATACATCCGAGGTTGTTTTTGAAAAAAATGGCCGAGGAGCTCCGAATGCTTTGTTTCCATATGATTGTACGACCACCTTTGACACCATTTGATTGTACGACCACCTTTGTTTCCATGATTGTACGACCAACTTTGGCACCATATGATTGAACAACCATCGCTGGCACCATTTGATTGTGCGATTTCACTTTGTATCATGTGATGGTAAAAACAGGACATCATCTAACACCATACATCGATGCAATCATTCATCGGTTTGGTGTGCTGCCTTGTTAAGGGATGGGTTAAACTTGTCTTTGTGCGTTAACCTCCTGTCCACACTGTACCACCATGTATATGAACAACTTTATGAAACAATGACACCACAAAGACAAACACAGTAGCCTAACATGTAATCAATATCCTTTTAATGCACGAGACTAAGCCTACACAAACACTAAACAATAAACACAGCGCTTCAAGACAGACAATACCCAACTACTTGTATTGATATAACGTCATTGTTGTTCTTACACCCTTTGCACGATCAGTGAACATTGACAGATCCAATATTATTGTTTATTAATAAAAAAAAATCATTACACGTTACGGTATCTTTACTTATATAGGTGTTGAGAGTTGTAAGCCGCCCGATAGTTTAGTCGGTAGAGCACTCACCTGGTCATCGAAGGATTCCGGGCTCGGTATGACACGGTATCGTTATCTATATTGGTGTTGAGAATGTGTGTAAGCGACTCAGCCCTGCCAGCGGTCTCGGAGCCTAGTTCCTAGGCTGCACATATTTCTCACCCTGTGACATACTCAACAATCATGGCGACAAAGGCAACGATGAAAGTAGTCACTCAAACAATTCAATCAAAGCATAAAGAGTACGCCTTACGTTTGTGGTAGGTGTGTCGTATTTGTCCAGTTTACATTTCGCGAATCGGAGCTGGTCAAAGTAATCCCTTGGATTAAACAACGATGTTCTATTTTTTAGACGGAATAGTATCCATTTTTTGTGAATTTTAATTTGGCTTTTGATCCTAGACTAAACAAGACTATATATTGTTGGTTACTTGGCTTGTCCCTGTAGTTTCCATTGTAATATTCTAGTTCATAATGCTTATGTCTCAGAAAGCGTAGAGTTCATGTTAAACTAAGTTTTGAGGAACCTTTTTTCAGGAATAGAACAAATATCCTTCGCAACATATCGTCGGGTTTTAAAGTGCTGAGCAAATTTATGAACGAAGTTTTTTTCACATATTGGTTCAAAAATACCTGCGATCACCACAAAGCCGCAACATTTTGTTGAGGGGGAGTTTCTGAATATTTGGACACAAAATAATTTTGAATAAAGATATTTCCATAAAAATGTAAGTGCTTTTTGATTAAAAACATTATAAAATATTATTCCTGCACATGTTGCAAAGGATATATGTATTATTTTTGCTAGATAGTGGACCTCAAAACTAATTATAAACTGATTTATTTTATGCTTTAGACCTTCAAACTAGTTTTTGCACTGTGCAAAGACCTTAATTGTTATGCCATCCCATGGTTTTGACTATGATGTCTCTCTCTGTCCGCTTATACACTAGCACTGCTGACTGGTTGTTTGTACGTTCCGTGAGTTTATCAATTTGTTTCCATTAGTCGTTATCCAGTTGTAAATCTAAACAAGGCGGGCAAACGAATTATCGATATCCAAATGTATATTTAAACTACGTGATAAGTAAATATGACTTATTATGGGACGCGCGCCCAGGTGGGGAACCTATGTAAAAAATATCTGACAATTCCATTGTCGTCTGCTAAAGATTTTCCATATATATTTTAATTTCGACCTATCGAATTTTTAAAGGTCGACTCGGGTCATTCACATATTGTCTGCAGAAAAATAATCTGTCAGATAAAGGTTTATGTGAATTACACGGCGCTATTGCCCGCAAGTGACGAGTTATCCGATTTCAACGTTTGTTAAGCTCTTGATGAAAGTGGCAAAATCTGCTTGTGGTATTATCTATTAAAACAACTTCTGATCGACTATAGCGATACAGATGGCAATAGTTTTTTGGACATTGGCACATAAAACACCCTAAATCAGGTAAGAGTATCTTTGTTCCATAAATTTGAACCTTCTTCTTCTTCTGATTATTATTATTATTATTATTATTATTATTAATATTATTATTATTATTATTATTATTATTAAAATCCAACAAACCATGTAAAAATGATTAATCATACCTTCAAAACTCATTATGAATGCTGTACCAAATGTACTAAACTTTAGTCTATTTCATCCACCTTAGATATTGCTTGTGTGCATCCAAATCCGAGATTATGTTTCTTATATGCCTTTTTCCAACCATTTCTTTAATGTTGTCTATGTCAAAAAATATTTCTTCAATGACATTTGAAATCCTTCTTAATGCATAGTTTGACATATGGGCACGTGTTTGGCACTTTGAGTTTAGTAAGAGGTTTTGCATCGCTATTGATAATATGCATTTTAAGATAATTTTAAGAAAATCTCAAAGTCCCAGGTAGGAAAACAGTCAACAGCACTTTCATCCTCCTTACCAAATTAATTCATTCCAACAATGCCACACAACCGACCTCGGATCTACCAATGTCCAGTTTTACGACGTCAGTTTTAAATTCACACAAGTGAAGGACATTCACGACATTAACAGAGTACAGGAGAGGATAAACAAGACATTAACAGGGTACAGGATAGGGCAAACAAGACATTAACAGAGTACAGGATAGGACAAACAAGACATTAACAGAGTACAGGAGAGGATAAACAAGACATTAACAGAGTACAGGATAGGGCAAACAAGACATTAACAGAGTACAGGATAGGGCAAACAAGACATTAACAGGGTACAGGATAGGGCAAACAAGACATTAACAGAGTACAGGATAGGACAAACAAGACATTAACAGAGTACAGGAGAGGATAAACAAGACATTAACAGAGTACAGGATAGGGCAAACAAGACATTAACAGAGTACAGGATAGGGCAAACAAGACATTAACAGGGTACAGGATAGGACAAACAAGACATTAACAGAGTACAGGAGAGGATAAACAAGACATTAACAGAGTACAGGATAGGGCAAACAAGACATTAACAGAGTACAGGATAGGGCAAACAAGACACTAACAGGGTACAGGATAGGACAAACAAGACATTAACAGAGTACAGGAGAGGATAAACAAGACATTAACAGAGTACAGGATAGGGCAAACAAGACATTAACAGAGTACAGGATAGGGCAAACAAGACATTAACAGGGTACAGGATAGGACAAACAAGACATTAACAGAGTACAGGATAGGGCAAACAAGACATTAACAGAGTACAGGATAGGGCAAACAAGATATTAACAGGGTACAGGACAAACAATACATTAACAGAGTACAGGATAGGGCAAACAAGACATTAACAGGGATCAGGATAGGGCAAACAATACATTAACAGGGTACAGGATAGGGCAAACAAGACATTAACAGGGTACAGGATAGGGCAAACAAGACATTAACAGGGATCAGGATAGGGCAAACAATACATTAACAGAGTACAGGAGAGGATAAACAAGACATTAACAGGGTACAGGATAGGGCAAACAAGACATTAACAGGGTACAGGATAGGACAAACAAGACATTAACAGAGTACAGGACTGGACAAACAAGACATTAACAGAGTACAGGATAGGACAAACAAGACATTAACAGAGTACAGGATAGGGCAAACAAGACATTAACAGAGTACAGGATAAACAAGACATTAACAGGGTACAGGATAGGGCAAACAAGACATTAACAGGGTACAGGATAGGACAAACAAGACATTAACAGAGTACAGGACTGGACAAACAAGACATTAACAGAGTACAGGATAGGACAAACAAGACATTAACAGAGTACAGGATAGGGCAAACAAGACATTAACAGGTTACAGGACAAACAATACGTTAACAGAGTACAGGATAGGACAAACAAGACATTAACAGGGTACAGGATAAACAAGACATTAACGGAGTACAGGATAGGGCAAACAATACATTAACAGAGTACAGGATAAACAAGACATTAACAGAGTACAGGATAGGACAAACAAGACATTAACAGAGTACAGGATAGGACAAACAATACATTAACAGGGTGCAGGATAAACAAGACATTAACAGCGTACAGGATAGGACACACCAGACATTAACAGAGTACAGGATAGGACAAACAAAATATTAACAGAGTACAGGATAGAACAACCAAGACATTAACAGAGTACAGGATAGGACAAACAAAATATTAACAGAGTACAGGATAGAACAACCAAGACATTAACAGAGTACAGGATAGGACAAACAAGACCTTAACAGAGTACAGGATAGGACAAACAAGACCTTCACAGGTTACTGGACTGGACAAAAAGACCTTGACAGGGTACACGACAGGACTAACAAGACCTTAAAAGGGAATCTTAAAGTGTAAAAAAGAACTTAACAAGGTACCGCATAGGACAAAAAGACCTTAATAGGGTACTTGACAGAACAAACAAGACATTCAAAGGGCACAGGACAGGATAAACAATACCTTCAAAGGGCACAGGACAGGATAAACAATACCTTCACAGGGCACCAGAAAGGAAACAAGACATTAACAGGGCATCAGCTAGGAGAAATAAGACCTAAACAGGTCACCAGACGAGACAAACAAAACCAAAAACAAAACAGGGAACCAGACAGGAAAAACAATACTTAAACAGGGCACCAAACAGAACAAACAAGACCTGATCAGGTCACCAGACAGGAGAAACAATACCCGAACAGGGCACCAGACAGGAGAAATAAGACCTTAACAGGTCACCAGACAGGAGAAATAAGACCTGAACAGGGCACCAGACAGAAAAAACAATACTTGAACAGGGCACCAAACAGAACAAACAAGACCTGATCAAGACATTAACAGGTCACCAGACAGGAAAAATAAGACCTGAACAGTGCACCAGACAGGAGAAACAAGACCAGGCCCAAATATCACGAAAAAACTAAAGTCAAATATAAAACTCAATTTACTATATAACATTAAAATTTATTGAAAAAATATATGTTTTAAAACATTTTTTATCCCGCATTCTATCATTGAATATGTTGATTGAAACCTTTGGTCTAGATTCTAATGGAAAAATATTATACAGCCAAAAATGTACTTGAGTACGATTCATTGCCTTTTAACAATTACTCAAGTATAATTTTTGCTCCAGAATAAGTTTTCTTTGAAATGTTGTAAAAATTCTTTCAATTGTACATTCTATGAGAAAATACGTTTTCAAAAAGTATAAAAACATGCAAGATTTTGAACAATACTATGCTTTTATGTGGTAAAATGAGGTGAGATTGAGATTTGACTGAAGTATTTTCGTGATATTGGGGCCTGAACAGGGCACCAGCTAGGAAAAACAAGACCTTAACAGGTCACCAGACAGGAGAAATAATCTGAACAGGGCACAGACAGGAGAAACAAGACTTTAAAAGGTCACCAGACAGGACAAATAAGACATTAACGGGGTACCGGACAGGAAAAAGAAGACCTTTACGGGGCCCAGACTTAATCGATGTGATCTGTTGATGCGCATTATCTTGTTTCGTTTGTGAAGCTGTTTGAATTGTGGTGTTTGATCCTTTTGCTTTTAAACAAAACATTTGGACTGCTGACTGGCAATGCGAATTTCAATATACATGTGAAACGTCTAATGTAGCTCAACAAACATAAACAAGACATCACGGACACATTAAACACAAAGTGTTCGTCTCAAATGCTAGGATTATCTGAGAATTGCAGAAGCCTGTTACTGGAAATAGTTTCTACTCAATACAAGCCCTTCTGGTGTTTGCCTAGAACAGACGATATGGAAATACTTCAGGATTAACGTAACAATATCCCTTAAAGAAAATCGAACAAATAAAAACAATTTCAAAGACTGTATTGAAACTATTGTAGGTCCTCACAAACGTGTGTCAGCGTCAATTTTAATTAAATAATTATCTTTTAATAATTAATCAAATTGTGTTATATTTTTTAATACTATTTCTGTGTCCATTGCATTGATTTTCGAAGACATTTAGTCAATCAGTTGTTATAAATCATCACTAACGTGACAGTGTGAAATTGTTTTGATATACGAACTTCGCGGAGGTTCGCTCAAGAAGGCGTTTGAAATTTATCATCAATCAGAGATAACGCTATAATTGCATGCCTTACACTGTATCATGACAATAGCAGTGATATGTTGGATTAGACTATTCGTGTATACCCTTTCATTGAACGGCTTCATAAGACAGACAATTGAAGAGGATATCCACCCTTCTAAATACATAGACTAATGGAATAAAGACATTGAGCAAATATACCTTATATACATGTAGATATTTTGAAAGTACAGCGTTGTCATGAACTGTGCTAAAATGTCCCTTTCATATTTATTATTAAGTAGTAACATTTTGCTTTGTAACAAAAATAGAAATCATTTTCGTATTGTGAAGCATTGTTCAACATTTCATTTAATCATTTGAAAATTTTACAAACATATTTGTTTCGACCTTTTTGCAGTACAAGTCAGTCAAGATCATGGAAGCGTATATCGTTTACATTGATGATGTTATCATGTAGTATTTAAGCGTATATTGTTAATAATGATGGTCTGAGCAAGTAGTATGGACGCGTATGTCGTATTCACTGATGGTGTGAGCAAGTAGTATGCAAGCGTATATCGTATACATTGATGGTGTGAGCTAGTAGTATGGAAGCGTATGTCGTATACACTGATGGTGTGCGCTAGTAGTATGGAAGCGTATATCGTATACACTGATGGTGTGCGACAGTAGTTTGGAAGAGTATGTCGTATACACTGATGGTGTGCGCTAGTAGTTTAGAAGAGTATATCGTATACACTGATGGTGTACGCCAGTAGTTTGGAAGAGTATGTCGTATACACTGATGGTGGGCACTAGTAGTTTGGAAGCCTATATCGTATACACTGATGGTGTGCGCCAGTAGTTTGGAAGAGTATGTCGTATACACTGATGGTGTGCGCCAGTAGTTTGGAAGAGTATGTCGTATACACTGATGGTGTGCGCCAGTAGTTTGGAAGAGTATGTCGTATACACTGATGGTGTGCGCCAGTAGTTTGGAAGAGTATGTCGTATACACTGATGGTGTGCGCCAGTAGTTTGGAAGAGTATGTCGTATACACTGATGGTGTGCGCCAGTAGTTTGGAAGAGTATGTCGTATACACTGATGGTGTGCGCCAGTAGTTTGAAGAGTATGTCGTATACAATGATGGTGTGCGCCAGTAGTTTGGAAGAGTATGTCGTATACACTGATGGTGTGCGCCAGTAGTTTGGAAGAGTATGTCGTATACACTGATGGTGTGCGCCAGTAGTTTGGAAGAGTATATCGTATACACTGATGGTGTGCGACAGTAGTTTGGAAGAGTATGTCGTATACACTGATGGTGTGAGCTAGTAGTTTGGAAGCGTATATCGTATACACTGATGGTGTGCGACAGTAGTTTGGAAGCGTATATCGTATACACTGATGGTGTGAGCTAGTAGTTTGGAAGAGTATGTCGTATACACTGATGGTGTGAGCTAGTAGTATGGAAGCGTATGTCGTATACACTGATAGTGTGCGCCAGTAGTTTGGAAGAGTATGTCGTATACACTGATGGTGTGAGCCAGTAGTATGGAAGCGTATGTCGTATACACTGATGGTGTGCGCCAGTAGTTTGGAAGCGTATATCGTATACACTGATGGTGTGCGCCAGTAGTTTGGAAGAGTATGTCGTATACACTGATGGTGTGCGCCAGTAGTTTGGAAGAGTATGTCGTATACACTGATGGTGTGAGCCAGTAGTATGGAAGCGTATGTCGTATACACTGATGGTGTGAGCTAGTAGTTTGGAAGCGTATATCGTATACACTGATGGTGTGAGCAGTTTGGAAGAGTATGTCGTATACACTGATGGTGTGAGCTAGTAGTATGGAAGCGTATGTCGTATACACTGATGGTGTGCGCCAGTAGTTTGGAAGCGTATATCGTATACACTGATGGTGTGCGCCAGTAGTTTGGAAGAGTATGTCGTATACACTGATGGTGTGAGCTAGTAGTTTGGAAGCGTATATCGTATACACTGATGGTGTGCGACAGTAGTTTGGAAGCGTATATCGTATACACTGATGGTGTGCGCCAGTCGTTCGGAAGAGTATGTCGTATACACTGATGGTGTGAGCTAGTAGTTTGGAAGAGTTTGTCGTATACACTGATGGTGTGAGCTAGTAGTATGGAAGCGTATCTCGTATACACTGATGGTGTGCGCTAGTAGTTTGGAAGTGTATGTCGTATACACTGATGGTGTGAACTAGTAGTATGGAAGCGTATGTCGTATACACTGATGGTGTGAGCTAGCAGTGTAGAAGCGTATGTCGTAAACACTGATGGTGTGATCATGAAGTCTGAGGGGCGTATATACTGATAGTGTGGTCAAGGAGTATTGAAGCGTATATCGTATACACTGATGGTGTGATCATGAAGTCTGGAGTTGAATGTCGTATATACTGATAGTATGGTCATGTTATATGGAAGCGTGTATCGTATACACTGATGGTGTGATCATGAAGTCTGAAGTTGTATGTTGTATGTATTGATAGTGTTAGCAAGTAGTATGGAGGCGTATGTGGTATACACTAGTGTTGTGATCATGAAGTCTGGAGGTGTTTGTCGTATGTACTGATAGTGTGAGCAAGTAGTATGGAAGCGTATGTGGTATACACTGATGGTGTGATCATAAAGTCTGGAGTTTTATGTCGTATATACTTATAGTGTGGTCAAGTAGTATGGAAGCGTATGTCGTATACACTGATGGTGTGAGCTAGCAGTGTAGAAGCGTATGTCGAATACACTGATGGTGTGATCATGAAGTCTGTAAGTATATGTTGTATATATTGATGTGACCATGTCGTATGGAAGCGTATGTCGTATATACCAATTCGACAAGACTACATGACATTATCACATCGTCACTATATTCTCTTCCATACCTGAAAGTGCAGTTATAACTCATAAAATCTGTCGACAAGCCTAAAAGATCACATCGTCAGTATATACGATATTCGCGTCCATTCCTGATAGTGCAATTATAACACCATTTAAACCAGGCGTAATGTGATATTCATAAAATTATCATGCTTTGATGCCGCTGATTTGAGTGAGGCATCATTCAATATACTGTCCATCTAGTTTACATACACTGATGATCGATACCCACTTGTCAATTATTCATTGGTAAAAAGCGGAAAGATAATGGGATACTTTAAGATTACCGGTAAAATCATCTAATGCATTTCATTTAAAAGTGTGCCTCAACGAGTATCACCTCTATGAGAACTACTTGATATCAACTTACAAATTAATGTTCTTTAATTACAGTTTTAGGTGAGCTTCTTATTCATTAGCGAAGAAAATTGAATTTAATTGGTAAAAAACACAGGGGTTATCGGAATCGACTCAATTATAGACGTGTTCTCTGTTTTAAAACACTGTTAATTGCCTTGCTTAGCTTTCACAGATACCCTTTGTTCTCCAGCTGTCCTTTTTTCAGAACAATTACCAGGTAGGTTTCAATTAATTTGCTGACATTTAATCACGATAAAAATTGATGCTTTAAGTTCCGTTCATTTCCATCCAAAAATGCTAAAAATCAAGTTACTAGTATAACGAAAAGTAGATATTATTTCTACTACTGTTTTACAAGGGAGACAATGAAGCAACAATGGGCCACAGTGTCTTGTTATGAGCATGAGTCATACATGTATTGCCATTTTTTATCATTATTATTTTCTTAAGCATATGCGCATGTGAGCATACATACATACATACATACATACATACATACATACATACATACATACATACATACATACATACATACATACATACATACATACATACATACATACATACATACATACATACATACATACATACATACATACATACATACATACATACATACATACATACATACATACATACATACATACATACATACATACATACATACATACATACATACATACATACATACATACATACATACATACATACATACATACATACATACATACATACATACATACATACATACATACATACATACATACATACATACATACATACATACATACATACATACATACATACATACATACATACATACATACATACATACATACATACATACATACATACATACATACATACATACATACATACATACATACATACATACATACATACATACATACATACATACATACATACATACATACATACATACATACATACATACATACATACATACATACATACATACATACATACATACATACATACATACATACATACATACATACATACATACATTCATTCGTGTAATATATATGTCAAAGTAACAAACTAAATATCTCATAAAGTTATAACACAGACTGATTAACAAAGTATTAGTGATGATATCGATACTAAAGCACAACATCATTAGAATGCTTTGGATACATACGTGCGTTAATAAAGATTTAATTCAATGTGACAAATATATAACACAGGATAACCCATTAAAGTTATTAAACTTATTTCCAATGGGATCCTTATGACAAATATAATTATTTGCCAAGATCTCAGTTGTAAGCTGTTTAAAGTAGGTTTTCTTATACAAAAATAACATGCATGTACTCTTGACCAGTTAAAGAATGATTAAATGTTTGAGATCGAACTTCTTTTACAGTTATAATGCAACCGACTGTTAAAACCATATGACACGTTAGCATAATATAACAAAAATCTTAGAACTGATATGCAAGATTAAATGAATAACAATTAATAAAATAGGAAACCTTCCATTTCTGCACATTTCATACCAACAATGAGATGTGATTTCACTTCCTTTTTAAAAGTATTCTTATTTTTCAATTATTTTAACTTTATTGGAAGACTGTTCCAGTCCTGGATTGCTTGATAAAAGAAAGTATTTAATATAAAACTGTCAGCCTGTGGCACTTTAAAATTTCCAGCACTGTGTTAAGTAAATTGTTCATGTAAGTATGATGGGCATTTGCTATTAAAGATTTTATGTACATGGTTTAGTCGTAGTTGCTTTATCCTATTTTCTATATTAAGCCATCCAATATCACTGAAAGCCGAGGCTTTCAGGGAAGTTCTACAATCATAGCCATAAATAAATCTGACAACTTTGTTCTGAGTGACCTGTAATCTGTTCTTGAATTGTTTTGATATGCCACTGTACCAAGATGTCGATGCATAGTCAAAATGACATTGTATTAAAGAGTTACATAACATTCTTCTTAGATTCATATCTAAAAAAGGATTTTGTCTGTATAAAAATTTTAACCTAGAATTAACTTAACTGACAATATTGTTAACAATAGATGCAGCACTGAGATATCTGAGACTTAAATCAAAGATATCTTTTCTTTTACTACATCATTTTAAATGAAAGAATGGCAGTTTAAGACGCTCAAAGAGCCACGCCTTCGTTTTATTACCGAAGTTTGATAAGGTGATTAGTTTCATCAAACACTTCGACAAACCAATTTCCAAAATAATGTTTTGACAGTGCTCCGTCACACGGCCGTAGCGTGAAAAGGCTTGTCGAAGTGTTTTAAGAAACTACACTCTCAATCGAACTGGTAAAAGACCGAAGGGGTGGGGGGGGCTCTGTAAGCGGCGTAGACTGCGCTATGTTTCTTTGAAAATGGTGAAGAAATAGGAAAGTTATCTTTGTTTAAAGTTTTCATTCGAAGCAAAATATTTCCTTCCGACGTAGCATTTATGACGCAATTTATCAGGTGGTATACACACACCGTTCAAGAAGTAGTTACTACCCTCGATTACCGTGTTTGATTTCCATCACGAGGATTGTTGGTGTAAATACTGTACTGAATTGTTCCATATTGTCAACGGACATGTTCAATAATTAGCGTGCATATAAGTGAATAACGTTGGAATTTATCCACATGCTTCCTATTGCACGGGAACGTCCTTGACAATATGATGTTGTTCGAGGAATACAACACAGTAACTACACACTCGAGGAGTGATATATGATATCAGACGATTAACAAATATTGACTTGACTCGACCATATAGATGTACGGTAATGGCAGTAACTATTACTTGTACCACCTGCAAATGGATCAATCCATTGCTCCTGTCACAGCTGTAAAACTGCGCCTATCTATTGATAGTGATTGATATATCACTTAATAAATGGAGAGGACACAAACACCACACACAACGTATTGTCGCATAGTGTTCACGATGATTCCCTTCGTTGTTGGGGGGAATAAAAACAAGAGCACATGCGGAGTGGACGCAACCGCTCACTGTTGTAATTAAGTCGCAAACGGTGCACAACTTAAGTACAAGAGCCATAGCTGAAGGCCTGACTATGCATTTGTGTATTTTCCCTGGTATTTTAGTTTCATTTCATTATTTTGGTTTAGGTTTTTCATTTATGGCCAATGTTCGAGTATTTGTCTTTCAACGACGTCAACGCCAACGATACCAAAGGCTATGACAATTCCTCGATTTTCTTCTTTGAAATACAGTCGAGCTATACCGTATCTGCAGGCACTGCTATTAATTCTAAGTTTGTTTGGGTCATTGTAGACAAGACAATGCTGATGAAGTGTTTCTATTAGAGCAATATATCTGATATAAATATTTAAATGTTTACTGCTGATATCTCCACACGTGTCACGAGTCCCGTGGGTGTGCTTATTCCATTCTTTCAGCGGCCATTGTGTAAATGGTCATCATCAATTATTCACTCTTTCACTGACCAGAACTGATTGTTTTAAGCGGTTCGCCCTTGATGGACACTTGCACAAACGCTGTATAATATAGATTTGCAATCTGCTTACCGTTGTTTACGAAGAATGATTTAACTTATTCACCTACCTATTCGAAGTTATTGATTAATTAACTTTCCTGGAAATTATTATGAATTTGCCTAAACGAAACGTTGCGAAATCATATCCAGTATTTGTTATTAAGTTTTGAAAGAATAACACTCATATTGTTTTCGTATGTATGTATACATATTAAACAGTAATTCGACTAACTAATATATCAAAGCAAACTGTTGTACCTATATTTGAAGTAGTATAATTATTCACACAGTAAAACATGTGTATTATTATTGACATACACTTGGAATTTAACAGAATTTCTTTAATTGAACGTAAAGTTAATCCATTTACAACAATTGATATTATTTAGAATATAACTTACAGCCAATAAAATCGCCAGTCGGCATATAATATTAAAGTACCACGCTTAATCTTTGCAGACAACTTAAACTTTGTGTAACGTCATGTTACCAGACATGACGTCATAATTTGGTTCCCCACTTGCTCCCATTCCCTTCGCTCGATCCGCCTTCTAAATAAATCATTGCGATTTTACAGAATGCTTTCTATTTCTCTAATTAGGTTTTATGATACTCCATTCAAATTTTGACATGAGTTCATCTCCTCCCAATTTGGTTTTTGATATAAACTCTCATAATTAAATATTAAGTCCTTAAAGAAATTTAATTTAGTCAATTGCTTACACTTGAAAAATATCCGTCCGCCCCAATACGCAATTAAAAACATACACTGTATAAGGCATTGGCAAATAGTGTATTCAAGAGTATCATGTCAAGTACAAATTGAAAAAAAATCAAATACCTTGATGATGACCATGTGTAAATGTTTGCTGAAATTCATTGATATGAAGTATAGGAATACAAACAGTCGCCAAAAAGAAAGGATCGTGTTTGAAGTGACACTCGTGTTTAAAATCATACACATGTTTAAAAAACATAAATTCTGAGTGATTAACCTTTAACTACTTACTAAATAATGCATTTGTGGAAAATATTAGTTACTGATTATAAGATTGTCACCCGTGTATTTAATAGATGAAAACACACAAATATTAAATGACTGGTTGGTCATAAAAGAATAAAAGTAATCAACTATCGTCTCATAGGGTAGAAATACCGTGTTTTCTGATACTTTCTTTAAAAGACACGTTAGAACCATTAGTTTCGATATTTATTCATCCTTTTCGGTAAATTAGAACAAGTGTATTAGTTGTGAAACCTCTTATTTAATAAGAGTGCATCTTTAAATGGAAACACAGGTCAAAATACAACCCTTACAGAATGCTGCACATTCAGTTTACTTCAATTTAATCAGTCTTTCCATCAATGGTTGGGGTTACCACTGTACAACGTTTAAATTACAACATTCTTGTTGGTTTGGGGTTACCGCTGTGAAACGTTTTACATACAACATTGTTGTTGGTTTTGGGTTACCGCTGTGAAACGTTTAACATACATTATTGGTGATGGTTTGGGGTTACCACCGTGGAAGGTTTAACATACATATTGGTGTTGGTTTGGGGTAACCACTCTGTAAAGTTTTACATACAACATTGGTGTTGGTTTGGGGTAACCACTCTGTAAAGTTTTACATTCAACATTGGTGTTGGTTTGGGGTAACCACCACTGTGTTAAGTTTTACATACAACATTGGTGTTGGTTTGGGGTAACCACCACTGTGTAAAGTTTTACATACAACATTGGTGTTGGTTTGGGGTTACCGCTGTGGAACGTTTAACATACAACACCTCGCATTATAACCCTTATTGAGTGGAGTTGTTGAGTCACCTCGTATTATAACCTTAATTGAGTAGAGTTGTGCAATCATCTCATATTATGACATAAATTGAGAAGAGATGTGCAGTCGTCTCGCATTATGACATAAATGTAGCAGAGTTGTGCAGTTACCTTGCATTAAGACCCGAACTGAGTAGAGGTTTGCAGTCACCTTGCATTATGACCCAAATTTAGCAGAGTTGTGCAGTCACCTTGCATTATGACCCAAATGGAGTAGAGTTGTTGAGTCATTTCGCATTATGACCCAAATTGAGTAGAATTGTTGAATCACCTCGCATTATGACCCAAAATTAGTGGAGTTGTTGAGTCACCTCGCATTATGACCCAAATTGAGTAGAGCTGTTTAGTCACCTCTCATTATGACCCAAACTGAGTAGAGCTGTTTAGTCACCTCACAATATGACCCAAATTGAGTAGAGCTGTTTAGTCACCTCACAGTATGACCCAAACTGAGTAGAGCTATTTAGTTACCTCACATTATGACCCAAACTGAGTAGAGTTGTGCAGTCACCTCACAGTATGACCCAAATTGAGTAGAGCTGTTTAGTTACCTCGCATTATGACCCAAACTGAGTAGAGTTGTGCAGTCACCTCACATTATGACCCAAATTGAGTAGAGCTGTTTAGTTACCTCACATTATGACCCAAACTGGGTAGAGTTGTGCAGTCACCTCACATTATGACCCAAACTGAGTAGAGCTGTTTAGTCACCTCACATTATGACCCAAACTGAGTAGAGTTGTGCAGTCACCTCACATTATGACCCAAATTGAGTAGAGCTGTTTAGTTACCTCGCATTATGACCCAAACTGAGTAGAGCTGTTTAGTCACCTCACATTATGACCCAAACTGAGTAGAGCTGTTTAGTCACCTCACATTATGACCCAAACTGAGTAGAGTTGTGCAGTCACCTCACAGTATGACCCAAATTGAGTAGAGCTGTTTAGATACCTCACGTTATGACCCAAATTGAGTAGAGCTGTGCAGTCACCTCACAGTATGACCCAAATTGAGTAGAGCTGTTTAGTTACCTCGCATTATGACCCAAACTGAGTAGAGTTGTGCAGTCACCTCACATTATGACCCAAACTGAGTAGAGTTGTGCAGTCACCTCACATTATGACCCAAACTGAGTAGAGTTGTGCAGTCACCTCACATTGTGACCCAAACTGAGTAGAGATGTGCAGTCACCTCTCATTATGACCCAAATTGAGTAAAGTTGTGCAGTCACCTCACATTGTGACCCAAATTGAGTAGAGCTGTTTAGATACCTCACGTTATGACCCAAATTGAGTAGAGCTATGCAGTCACCTCACAGTATGACCCAAACTGAGTAGAGATGTTCAGTCAATTCACATTTTGGCCCAGCATAAATACAGGTCTGGAATCACCTCGTATAATGACCAAGTATAATTGTGCATCTGCCACAGTGTCCAAATATATGTTATAAGGCAATTACTATGTACAATTAATGAAGCTTACTGTTCGTTTATTGAACATAGTTCTAGCCTCGCATGTTTCATCGTTTGCTCAGCTGTACCGATGATTGCATATCTGCTTGAAGTGTAAAATAACTGACGTGCATGCTCCTTAAACAATACTAAACTTATCAATACTATCATTACATTAAATTGGATTATTTGAAGGTCAATGATGTTTTCGATAAAGTTATAATCCCTTGAATCAAATATGTTCCCGTAATACAAACAATGGATGGCGCTGAAACATTGATGGCATTGTATGGGGCATCCCCCGGCTCGCCCAGTCTGTTTAAATATTGTATGAGCTCACATCATTCATGGTCAACACCGTGGGCAGCATTTTCCAGTCTTGGTCAAAAGTTTACCCATGCCAGTACACGGTTAGTGCGGATTAGTGGAGATATTACAATCCAGCGTGCATAATTGCCAAGATTAAATGAAATGTAAAATTGATCTGCCGGATTGACTGTACTCGTATTTGGGCTAGTCAGTGTCGGGGTATCTGCCAAATGTAAAACTTAATATAGTGCTTCATATGTCAAGTAGGCATTTATGGCTATATATGTATACATGTTAGTTCAGCAATAATCATCTGGCACAAAACCTACACATCTCAAAATATTAATAGTTCAAAAAGAGGTAAATGTTACAATTAAGAACTGGTTAAGATCAGTTGTAGCAAGTACCTGCATACTTCCTGGCCGTAGTAATTTATTGAATAAAACTAAAAACAAAAATGTCAAAATACCACAGCTATTATACAGAGCATATTGAACAAAACGCGTACTTTTGATTTACCTCAATATTGATTCGAGTTAGATTTATTAAACCCCGATTATTCATCCGTCCTATTCGAACTGGGTTTTTTTATTCACAAAACCTTCCTTAAATGTGATAAACTTCTTTCTTGCATGTCAGAAATGAGATTAATTATTTTTACAGCAAAAGAAATCGACAGTTATTCGATATCAAGAGAACATTAAGTCTGCACTTCGACTTATCTGATATGTCATTAAACATTGTTCTTTTTGTCTGAAAATAATTAATCAGCCTTGCTTCCCAGTGGAAGGTGATTTCATGTACAGTTTGCTTTCATCGTCCGACAGCCCTTTACGGCTAACAATTCAAGAATTCGTGCCAAGTTTGTTGACAATCACTGCTAGATTGACATTGTTGTCCTCGTCCGCTTTTATTTCGGCTTTTGTACTTCTTCTTCTCTAATTCGTTCTTTGTAACGTTTTGGACGAAATAAGTTTTAAAATTCTCACCCATATTTATCTCAGAAATGCAAAATGTGTGTACAATAAATGTGTATAATGTTCTGATTTGATAAATGTGTAGAATGTTCTGATTTTATAAGTGTGTACAATGTTCTGATTTGGTAAATGTTTAGAATGTTCTGATTTGGTTACTGTGTACAATGTTCTGATTTTATAAATGTGTAGAATGTTCTGATTTGGTAAATGTGTAGAATGTTCTGATTTGGTAACTGTGTTCGATCTTATCTAAGTATGACGAGTGATTGTCTGTCTTCTTTAAACATTATCATGTTATCGCGAGTAGTTTGCATGTCAATGCATTTGACACGGTCTTGAATCCTCTTTCGAACCGTTTTTTGAACGTTTCATTGTTTAAGTGCATCCAGACAAGCACTTGATCGGGGCAAGTATACATTTGCCTTGATGCACTCTCCCCTCGACACACGTGCACTCATGGGGTAATGTCATACTTACGCGAGAAGTTTTGGGAACAATGTAAACATTTAGACCATTGTCATTCACAAAACAATAACAAAAACGAAAATGTTGTCTTCCTGTGTTTTTTTAGTAACATTAATATTATTTTATTAGTTTTCATTATTCGTCTAGTAATAATTGTTCTTGGATTGTTTCTTCTATGGTGGTTTGTTTGCAGTTGGGATCAGAGTTTTAAGTAGCTCGTGTTTGTCTTCCATTTGTTCAAAGTTTTTCATAGGATAAAATGTTCTGGCTTTGCTTTGGCTTTTGTGACCCTAAGCCATGTACTCGTGTTTGAACGCCCACCTGCCGTCGGTATAGAATGAACTATGAAGTGGCTTCGACGCCAAAATGAGACTTTTAAATTGCTCTTTAAATGTCGTCCTACACTAAAAACTTAAATAATTTAAATAAATTTGCTCAAGTAGAAAGCATTACATCATTTTGATTAGGAATACATGCATTTATAAGGATTGAAGTGAATAAATAAAACGCCCTAGATATTGACTCGCTCCGTTCTAAATAGTGAAAAGTAAATTAAATGTATAGGAAAGTAAAACAGTCATTGTACATTGTAAATTACTAATTGTATTTCTGCCTATGCTCAATTCAAAGTTAATCCAACAAATCGAATTATGACAGGCAACTTGAAATATGAAACATATCAATCGTCAATCATGTATTCATGACATTATATTCAAGTATTGTGACGGATTCGTTCATTATTAGAGAGATGTAATGTGATGTACGAGTTAAGGTAACGAAGTTGGGACGAATCGGGTCATTTACTGCATGTAGTGAAATTGGACATGATCGAAACGATTACATACACTTAGAGTACTTGAACGATTAAAACATATTAAATGCTCTGCAGGAGGTCAGCTCGTTCCACAACAATCACATTAAAAGGCAGTAACAATTAAATGTTCCTTCTCATTTGCATGTCACATATCGTGTGTTGGGGAGGGTGGCATGTTATGCCATGACATGTTCTCTTGGTACTTACAAGTGTAAATTATGTACTGCAAAAAAATATGCTTTGTTAGTCAATGAAAGATGTCTTAATGAACCTTTTGGAAATGCGCCAAAGTGAATAAAGGATAGCTGATGGGTCAACAAAGCGTCTGGGACAAAGTGAATTAAAAACTCAAAGGAAGCCCGTTGTGCCAGTTACAGTCAGTAAAAATGAAGGAAACCCCTTATGGTTACAGTCAGTTGAACACACAAAGGAAGCCCCTTATGACGGTTACAGTCAGTTGAACACAAAGGAAGCCCTTTATGACGGTTACAGTCAGTTGAACACAAAGGAAGCCCCTTATACCGGTTACAGTTAGTTGAACACAAATAAAGCCATTGTGCCGGTTACAGTCAGTAAAACACAAAAGAAGCCCTTTGTGCCGCTAACAGTCAGTGAAACACACACGAAGCCCCTTGTATTGGTTGCAGTCAGTGAACACTAAGGAAGCCCCTTGTGACGGTTACTGTCAGTCAAACACACACGAAGCCCCTTGTATCGGTTGTAGTCAGTGAACACTAAGGAAGCCCCTTGTACCGGTTACAGTAAGTAAAACACACACGAAGCCCCTTGTATTGGTTGCAGTCAGTGAACACTAAGGAAGCCCCTTGTACCGGTTACTGTCAGTCAAACACACACGAGGCCCCTTGTATCGGTTGCAGTCAGTGAACACTAAGGAAGCCCCTTGTACCGGTTACTGTCAGTCAAACACACACGAAGCCCCTTGTATCGGTTGTAGTCAGTGAACACTAAGGAAGCCCCTTGTGACGGTTACTGTCAGTCAAACACACACGAAGCCCCTTGTATCGGTTGTAGTCAGTGAACACTAAGGAAGCCCCTTGTACCGGTTACAGTAAGTAAAACACACACGAAGCCCCTTGTATTGGTTGCAGTCAGTGAACACTAAGGAAGCCCCTTGTGACGGTTACTGTCAGTCAAACACACACGAAGCCCCTTGTATTGGTTGCAGTCAGTGAACACTAAGGAAGCCCCTTGTACCGGTTACTGTCAGTCAAACACACACGAAGCCCCTTGTATCGGTTGTAGTCAGTGAACACTAAGGAAGCCCCTTGTGACGGTTACAGTAAGTAAAACACACACGAGGCCCCTTGTATTGGTTGCAGTCAGTGAACACTAAGGAAGCCCCTTGTACCGGTTACTGTCAGTCAAACACACACGAAGCCCCTTGTATCGGTTGTAGTCAGTGAACACTAAGGAAGCCCCTTGTGACGGTTACTGTCAGTCAAACACACACGAAGCCCCTTGTATCGGTTGTAGTCAGTGAACACTAAGGAAGCCCCTTGTACCGGTTACAGTAAGTAAAACACACACGAAGCCCCTTGTATTGGTTGCAGTCAGTGAACACTAAGGAAGCCCCTTGTGACGGTTACTGTCAGTCAAACACACACGAAGCCCCTTGTATCGGTTGTAGTCAGTGAACACTAAGGAAGCCCCTTGTGCCTGTTACAGTCAGTAAAACACAAAGGAAGCACCTTGTGCCGGTTACAGTCAGTAAAACACACACGAAGCCCCTTGTGACGGTTACTGTCAGTCAAACACAAAGGAAGCACCTTGTGCCGGTTACAGTCAGTAAAGCACACACGAAGCCCCTTGTGCTGGTTACAATCAGTCAAACACAAAGGAAGCACCTTGTGCCGGTTGTATTCAGTGAACACTAAGGAAGCCCCTTGTGACGGTTACTGTCAGTCAAACACAAAGGAAGCACCTTGTGCCGGTTACAGTCAGTAAAACACACACGAAGCCCCTTGTGCCGGTTACAGTTAGTTGAACACAAAGGAATCCCCTTGTGCCTGTTACAGTCAGTAAAACACACACGAAGCCCCTTGTGCTGGTTACAGTCAGTCAAACACAAAGGAAGCACCTTGTGCCGGTTACCGTCAGTAAAACACACACGAAGCCCCTTGTGCCGGTTACAGTTAGTTGAACTCAAAGGTATCCCCTTGTACCTGTTACAGTCAGTAAAACACAAAGGAAGCCCCCATGTACTGGTTATAGTCAGTAAAACACAAAGGAAGCCTCTTGTACCGGTTACAGTCAGTAAAACACAAAGGAAGCCCCTTATGCCGGTTACAGTCAGTAAAACACAAATGAAGCCTCTTGTGCCATTTACAGTCAGTAAAACACAAACGAAGATCATTGTACCTGTTACAGTCAGTAGAACACAAAGGATGCCCCTTGTGTTGGTAACAATCAGTCAAACACAAAGGAAGCACCTTGTGCCGGTTACTGTCAGTCAAACACACACGAAGCCCCTTGTATCGGTTGTAGTCAGTGAACACTAAGGAAGCCCCTTGTACCGGTTACAGTAAGTAAAACACACACGAAGCCCCTTGTATTGGTTGCAGTCAGTGAACACTAAGGAAGCCCCTTGTGACGGTTACTGTCAGTCAAACACACACGAAGCCCCTTGTATTGGTTGCAGTCAGTGAACACTAAGGAAGCCCCTTGTACCGGTTACTGTCAGTCAAACACACACGAAGCCCCTTGTATCGGTTGTAGTCAGTGAACACTAAGGAAGCCCCTTGTGACGGTTACAGTAAGTAAAACACACACGAGGCCCCTTGTATTGGTTGCAGTCAGTGAACACTAAGGAAGCCCCTTGTACCGGTTACTGTCAGTCAAACACACACGAAGCCCCTTGTATCGGTTGTAGTCAGTGAACACTAAGGAAGCCCCTTGTGACGGTTACTGTCAGTCAAACACACACGAAGCCCCTTGTATCGGTTGTAGTCAGTGAACACTAAGGAAGCCCCTTGTACCGGTTACAGTAAGTAAAACACACACGAAGCCCCTTGTATTGGTTGCAGTCAGTGAACACTAAGGAAGCCCCTTGTGACGGTTACTGTCAGTCAAACACACACGAAGCCCCTTGTATCGGTTGTAGTCAGTGAACACTAAGGAAGCCCCTTGTGCCTGTTACAGTCAGTAAAACACAAAGGAAGCACCTTGTGCCGGTTACAGTCAGTAAAACACACACGAAGCCCCTTGTGACGGTTACTGTCAGTCAAACACAAAGGAAGCACCTTGTGCCGGTTACAGTCAGTAAAGCACACACGAAGCCCCTTGTGCTGGTTACAATCAGTCAAACACAAAGGAAGCACCTTGTGCCGGTTGTATTCAGTGAACACTAAGGAAGCCCCTTGTGACGGTTACTGTCAGTCAAACACAAAGGAAGCACCTTGTGCCGGTTACAGTCAGTAAAACACACACGAAGCCCCTTGTGCCGGTTACAGTTAGTTGAACACAAAGGAATCCCCTTGTGCCTGTTACAGTCAGTAAAACACACACGAAGCCCCTTGTGCTGGTTACAGTCAGTCAAACACAAAGGAAGCACCTTGTGCCGGTTACCGTCAGTAAAACACACACGAAGCCCCTTGTGCCGGTTACAGTTAGTTGAACTCAAAGGTATCCCCTTGTACCTGTTACAGTCAGTAAAACACAAAGGAAGCCCCCATGTACTGGTTATAGTCAGTAAAACACAAAGGAAGCCTCTTGTACCGGTTACAGTCAGTAAAACACAAAGGAAGCCCCTTATGCCGGTTACAGTCAGTAAAACACAAATGAAGCCTCTTGTGCCATTTACAGTCAGTAAAACACAAACGAAGATCATTGTACCTGTTACAGTCAGTAGAACACAAAGGATGCCCCTTGTGTTGGTAACAATCAGTCAAACACAAAGGAAGCACCTTGTGCCGGTTACAGTCAGTTGAACACAAAAAAGCCCTTGTGCCGGCAACAGTCAGTAAAACACAAACGAAGCCCTTGTGCCGGTAACAGTCAGTTAAAGACAAACGAAGCCCCTTGTATCGGTTACAGTCGGTAAAACATAAAGGAAGCCCCTTGTGCCGGTTACAGTCGGTAAAACACAAAGGAATCCCCTTGTGTCGGTTAGTCAGTAAAACACAAAGGAAGCCCCTTGTGCCGGTTACAGTCAGGTAAACACAAAGGAGCAAGCCCCTTGTGCTGGTTTTCAAGACCATATCACACACCACTATCAATCATTACATAGCCAAAACTATTTTTTTAAAGACTAAGTTATGCCTTTCAAGTTGTTTACTTGTCATGTAACTGCTGACATCGGAAACGATGCGATGCATACTCTATATATTTCGGTTACGACGCGATGTATACTCTATATGTTTCGGTTACGACGCGATGTATACTATACATGTTTCGGTAACGACGCGATGTATACCCTACATGTTTCGGTAACGACGCGATGTATACCCTACATGTTTCGGTAACGACGCGATGTATACTCTATATGTTTCGGTAACGACGCTATGTATACTCTACATGTTTCGGTAACGACGCGATGTATACTCTATATGTTTCGGTAACGACGCTATGTATACTCTACGTGTTTCGGTTACGACGCGATGTATACTCTACATGTTTCGGTAACGACGCGATGTATACTCTACATGTTTCGGTAAAGACGCGATGTATAGTCTACATGTTTCGGTTACGACGCGATGTATACTATACATGTTTCGGTAACGACGCGATGTATACTATACATGTTTCGGTAACGACGCGATGTATACTCTACATGTTTCGGTAAAGACGCGATGTATACTCTACATGTTTCGGTTACGACGCGATGTATACTCTATATGTTTCGGTTACGACGCGATGTATACTCTACATGTTTCGGTAACGACGCGATGTATACTCTACATGTTTCGGTTACGACGCGATGTATACTCTACATGTTTCGGTTACGACGCGATGTATACTCTATATGTTTCGGTTACGACGCGATGTATACTCTACATGTTTCGGTTACGACGCGATGTATACTCTACATGTTTCGGTTACGACGCGATGTATACTCTACATGTTTCGGTAACGACGCGATGTATACTATACATGTTTCGGTTACGACGCGATGTATACTCTACATGTTTCGGTTACGACGCGATGTATACTCTACATGTTTCGGTTACGACGCGATGTATACTCTACATGTTTCGGTTACGACGCGATGTATACTATACATGTTTCGGTAACGACGCGATGTATACTCTACATGTTTCGGTAACGACGCGATGTATAGTCTACGTGTTTCGGTTACGACGCGATGTATACTATACATGTTTCGGTAACGACGCGATGTATGCTCTACATGTTTCGGTAACGACGCGATGTATACTCTACATGTTTCGGTTACGACGCGATGTATAGTCTACGTGTTTCGGTTACGACGCGATGTATACTATACATGTTTCGGTTACGACGCGATGTATACTCTACATGTTTCGGTAACATCGCGATGTATACTCTACATGTTTCGGTTAGTACGCGATGTATACTCTACATGTTTCGGTTACGACGCGATGTATACTCTACATGTTTCGGTAACGACGCGATGTATAGTCTACATGTTTCGGTTACGACGCGATGTACACTCTACATGTTTCGGTAACGACGCGATGTATAGTCTACATGTTTCGGTAACGACGCGATGTATACTCTACATGTTTCGGTAACGACACGATGTATACTCTACATGTTTCGGTAACGACGCGATGTATACTATACATGTTTCGGTAACGACGCGATGTATAGTCTACATGTTTCGGTTACGACGCGATGTACACTCTACATGTTTCGGTAACGACGCGATGTATAGTCTACATGTTTCGGTAACGACGCGATGTATACTCTACATGTTTCGGTAACATCGCGATGTATACTCTACATGTTTCGGTTAGTACGCGATGTATACTCTACATGTTTCGGTTACGACGCGATGTATACTCTACATGTTTCGGTAACGACGCGATGTATACTATACATGTTTCGGTAACGACGCGATGTATAGTCTACATGATTCGGTAACGACGCGATGTATAGTCTACATGATTCGGTTACGACACGATGTATACTCTACATGTTTCGGTTACGACGCGATGTATACTCTACATGTTTCGGTAACGACGCGATGTATAGTCTACATGATTCGGTTACGACACGATGTATACTCTACATGTTTCGGTAACGACGCGATGTATACTATACATGTTTCGGTTACGACGCGATGTATACTCTACATGTTTCGGTAACGACGCGATGTATACTCTACATGTTTCGGTTACGACGCGATGTATACTCTATATGTTTCGGTAACGACGCGATGTATAGTCTACATGATTCGGTTACGACACGATGTATACTCTACATGTTTCGGTAACGACGCGATGTATACTCTACATGTTTCGGTTACGACGCGATGTATACTCTATATGTTTCGGTAACGACGCGATGTATAGTCTACATGTTTCGGTAACGACGCGATGTATAGTCTACATGTTTCGGTTACGACGCGATGTATACTCTACATGTTTCGGTAACGACGCGATGTATAGTCTACATGATTCGGTTACGACACGATGTATACTCTACATGTTTCGGTAACGACGCGATGTATAGTCTACATGTTTCGGTTACGACGCGATGTATACTCTATATGTTTCGGTTACGACGCGATGTATAGTCTATATGTTTCGGTTACGACGCGATGTATACTCTATATGTTTCGGTTACGACGCGATGTATAGTCTATATGTTTCGGTTACGACGCGATGTATAGTCTACATGTTTCGGTTACGACGCGATGTATACTCTATATGTTTCGGTTACGACGCGATGTATACTCTACATGTTTCGGTAACGACGCGATGTATACTCTACATGTTTCGGTAACGACGCGATGTATACTCTACATGTTTCGGTTACGACGCGATGTATACTCTACATGTTTCGGTAACGACGCGATGTATACTCTACATGTTTCGGTTACGACGCGATGTATACTCTACATGTTTCGGTTACGACGCGATGTATAGTCTACATGTTTCGGTTACGACGCGATGTATAGTCTACATGTTTCGGTTACGACGCGATGTATACTCTACATGTTTCGGTAACGACGCGATGTATACTCTACATGTTTCGGTAACGACGCGATGTATACTCTACATGTTTCGGTAACGACGCGATGTATACTCTACATGTTTCGGTTACGACGCGATGTATACTCTACATGTTTCGGTTACGACGCGATGTATACTCTATATGTTTCGGTTACGACGCGATGTATACTCTACATGTTTCGGTAACGACGCGATGTATACTCTACATGTTTCGGTTACGACGCGATGTATACTCTACATGTTTCGGTTACGACGCTATGTATACTCTACGTGTTTCGGTTACGACACGATGTATACTCTACATGTTTCGGTAACGACGCGATGTATACTCTATATGTTTCGGTAACGACGCGATGTATACTCTACATGTTTCGGTTACGACGCGATGTATACTCTACATGTTTCGGTTACGACGCGATGTATACTCTACATGTTTCGGTAACGACGCGATGTATAGTCTACATGTTTCGGTTACGACGCGATGTATACTCTACATGTTTCGGTAACGACGCGATGTATACAATACATGTTTCGGTTAGTACGCGATGTATGCTCTACATGTTTCGGTTAGTACGCGATGTATGCTCTACATGTTTCGGTTACGACGCGATGTATACTATACATGTTTCGGTAACGACGCGATGTATACTATACATGTTTCGGTTAGTACGCGATGTATACTATACATGTTTCGGTAACGACGCGATGTATACTATACATGTTTCGGTTAGTACGCGATGTATACTCTACATGTTTCGGTAACGACGCGATGTATACTCTACATGTTTCGGTTACGACGCGATGTATACTCTACATGTTTCGGTTACGACGCGATGTATACTATACATGTTTCGGTAACGACGCGATGTATACTATACATGTTTCGGTTAGTACGCGATGTATACTCTACATGTTTCGGTAACATCGCGATGTATAGTCTACATGTTTCGGTAACATCGCGATGTATACTCTACATGTTTCGATACGACGCGATGTATACTCTTTATGTTTCGGTTACGACACGATGTATACTCTACATGTTTCGGTAACGACGCGATGTATACCCTACATGTTTCGGTAACGACGCGATGTATACTCTACATGTTTCGGTAACGACGCGATGTATAGTCTACATGATTCGGTTACGACACGATGTATACTCTACATGTTTCGGTAACGACGCGATGTATACTATACATGTATATTTACATTCACACTTCATTCCTTAACGATGGTTGTTGTTTATCAATTGCACTTTATTTCTGTATAAAGTGCAATGGCATTTCCCATCGATATCGCCTGCGTTTGTTCGATACTTCTGTCCTGTCATTGGGCGCAATAATACCAAGGGGCGGGGCATATTTACTACGGAACTATTTATTTTTTAATGAAATCGTAGTACAATTATTGGCAACATGCAAAACTGTAATCTGCAGTAAAGCAGTTAAAACAAAATAAGCAACGATTATTTGATTGATTTTAATGTAGATAATTTCATGATGGATGGAACAGTTGAAGAAACGTTTGTGTTTAAAAATGCTGTTAAATGTCACGAAAATGCAAAAACAGTTAGTTCAAAATAACCTCTATAACGGGTGCTTGTATGACGTCATGACTGATGTCATTGAAAAAGTTTTACATTAAGCTCGATTCGGGCCGCAACATAACTCGGCAGCTGCATTTGTTTCTACGCCATTTTTTGCAGTGTTCATTCGTTTTGAAAGTGTTGTTTTTCGCAAAGTGACTGGATTACTGGGATTATTTACACACAATACCTATTGGGTAATCAATTAATTACCTATTCAGTCCTACTTTAACCATTATTTGTTTTGATAACTAATTTAAACCTGAAAATTTTGTAAACATGTTCTTGAAAAAATGTACAGCATCTTCAGCATCAGAGAAAAAATATTTGAAATTTCTTTGTTCATTGCATACGACATAGTGGAATAATGTCCATATAAGTCGTATGTTCTGAATAAAATCGACAGAAATAACTAAATGTTCGGAGGAGTTAGTCGTTTTAGACATAATTTAGTGCTTTTAATAGTCAAAACAACTGCAGAAAAAAACTATTTGGTAAACACATCAGCTTGCCAGGAAAGACAACTCATCAGAAAATATGTAAGTTATATGACTTTTGTGGTTTATTTCCTGTTTTGGTATTTGTATGCAGCTACATTATATATTCTAAAATATGTTTTTGTGCAAAAGTTTGCATCGTTGACCAACTTTCGGTCAGAAACCAGGTCGCTCAGCCTTCATTGTTATGATGCGGGCCCTGAAAGCGCATATGTAAAACAAAAAACCGGGCATTAACGGCACGTGAATTTACTGAATAATGACCGTTTTCTACCGATAACGCCCGGGTTTTTGCGTTTTAATACACCACGATAACGGACCGAAAACACACATTGTATGCAAAAATACGTATTCATAATATTCTTGACCTTGAAAAGATAGAAAATAAACATATAAGTAAGGAACTATTTTATCTGTGCATTCATTGTCGTATACAATTAGGTTACGATAGCTGTTCTAATTTACCCACCGTTGAGAACAACGAGAGAAAGAAAAGAGAAAATGCTCTTGAATAATCAATTTATTTAAGCAGAAGTGTAGATTTTAATGAATGTAAATATAAGTATTAAAATTCGACATGTTGCATTTTATCGGGGTATGGTATGCAATGGGGCTGTTCAAAATGGGTGGAGTCCGAAGGACTCCACCAACATTTTAAACTGCGCCATTGCATACCATATCCCGATAAAATGCAACATGTCGAATTTTAATCCTTTATTCGATTACGACGCGATGTATACTATACATGTTTCGGTTACGACGCGATGTATACTCTACATGTTTCGGTAACGACGCGATGTATACCCTACATGTTTCGGTAACGACGCTATGTATACTCTACATGTTTCGGTAACGACGCGATGTATACTCTACATGTTTCGGTAACGACGCGATGTATACTCTACATGTTTCGGTTACGACGCGATGTATACTCTACATGTTTCGGTAACGACGCGATGTATACCCTACATGTTTCGGTAACGACGCGATGTATACTCTACATGTTTCGGTAACGACGCTATGTATACTCTACATGTTTCGGTAACATCGCGATGTATACTCTACATGTTTCGGTAACATCGCGATGTATACTCTACATGTTTCGGTTTCGACGCGATGTATAGTATACATGTTTCGGTAACGACGCGATGTATACTCTACATGTTTCGGTAACGACGCGATGTATACTATACATGTTTCGGTAACGACGCGATGTATACTATACATGTTTCGGTTTCGACGCGATGTATACTATACATGTTTCGGTAACGACGCGATGTATACTCTACATGTTTCGGTTTCGACGCGATGTATACTATACATGTTTCGGTAACGACGCGATGTATACTATACATGTTTCGGTAACGACGCGATGTATACTCTACATGTTTCGGTTACGACGCGATGTATACTCTACATGTTTCGGTTACGACACGATGTATACTCTACATGTTTCGGTTACGACGCGATGTATACTCTACATGTTTCGGTTACGACGCGATGTATACTCTACATGTTTCGGTTACGACGCGATGTATACTCTACATGTTTCGGTTACGACGCGATGTATACTCTACATGTTTCGGTAACGACGCGATGTATACTCTACATGTTTCGGTTACGACGCGATGTATACTCTACATGTTTCGGTTACGACGCGATGTATACTCTACATGTTTCGGTTACGACGCGATGTATACCCTACATGTTTCGGTAACGACGCGATGTATACCCTACATGTTTCGGTAACGACGCGATGTATACTCTACATGTTTCGGTTACGACGCGATGTATACTCTACATGTTTCGGTTACGACGCGATGTATACTCTACATGTTTCGGTTACGACGCGATGTATACTCTACATGTTTCGGTTACGACGCGATGTATACTCTACATGTTTCGGTAACGACGCGATGTATACTCTACATGTTTCGGTAACGACGCGATGTATACTCTACATGTTTCGGTTACGACGCGATGTATACTATACATGTTTCGGTTACGACGCGATGTATACTCTACATGTTTCGGTTACGACGCGATGTATACTCTACATGTTTCGGTTACGACGCGATGTATACTATACATGTTTCGGTTACGACGCGATGTATACTCTACATGTTTCGGTTACGACGCGATGTATACTCTACATGTTTCGGTAACGACGCGATGTATACTCTACATGTTTCGGTAACGACGCGATGTATACTCTACATGTTTCGGTTACGACGCGATGTATACTCTACATGTTTCGGTTACGACGCGATGTATACTCTACATGTTTCGGTTACGACGCGATGTATACTCTACATGTTTCGGTTACGACGCGATGTATACTCTACATGTTTCGGTTACGACGCGATGTATACTCTACATGTTTCGGTAACGACGCGATGTATACTATACATGTTTCGGTTACGACGCGATGTATACTATACATGTTTCGGTTACGACGCGATGTATACTATACATGTTTCGGTAACGACGCGATGTATAGTCTACATGTTTCGGTTACGACGCGATGTATAGTCTACATGTTTCGGTTACGACGCGATGTATACTCTACATGTTTCGGTAACGACGCGATGTATACTCTACATGTTTCGGTTACGACGCGATGTATACTATACATGTTTCGGTTACGACGCGATGTATACTATACATGTTTCGGTTACGACGCGATGTATACTCTACATGTTTCGGTAACGACGCGATGTATACTCTACATGTTTCGGTTACGACGCGATGTATACTATACATGTTTCGGTTACGACGCGATGTATACTCTACATGTTTCGGTTACGACGCGATGTATACTCTACATGTTTCGGTAACGACGCGATGTATACTCTACATGTTTCGGTTACGACGCGATGTATACTCTACATGTTTCGGTAACGACGCGATGTATACTCTACATGTTTCGGTAACGACGCGATGTATACTCTACATGTTTCGGTTACGACGCGATGTATACTCTACATGTTTCGGTTACGACGCGATGTATACTCTACATGTTTCGGTTACGACGCGATGTATACTCTACATGTTTCGGTAACGACGCGATGTATACTCTACATGTTTCGGTAACGACGCGATGTATACTCTACATGTTTCGGTTACGACGCGATGTATACTCTACATGTTTCGGTTACGACGCGATGTATACTCTACATGTTTCGGTTACGACGCGATGTATACTCTACATGTTTCGGTAACGACGCGATGTATACTCTACATGTTTCGGTTACGACGCGATGTATAGTCTACATGTTTCGGTTACGACGCGATGTATACTCTACATGTTTCGGTTACGACGCGATGTATACTCTACATGTTTCGGTAACGACGCGATGTATACAATACATGTTTCGGTTACGACGCGATGTATAGTCTACATGTTTCGGTTACGACGCGATGTATACTCTACATGTTTCGGTTACGACGCGATGTATACAATATGTTTTGTATAATATGCTTCAAACTGACATCGTGCTAAAACAAATAGTGTGGGGGTTTTTGTGATCTCTTAATGATAGTGTTATTTATAACTGCGTAATTTTGTGTTTACACTTTCCAAGTCTTTTTAAGATTGACGCAGGTCAATTTGTATGAGTAAGAGGTATTTTAGTATAACTCGGTTAATGTACAATTATCCCGGACGCCGATCTGCCAGGCTGGTTCGGGTTACACTTGCACTTCCGGGGTTGTATTGACCTGCGGCTCAGCAGACTTGAAAAGAAATTGTAAACAATTACTGAGAAACTATTGTTTTGATCCAAAGACTTCCCAAAGCAAGCATTCCATAGTAGCTAAAATGTTGGAAATAAATGTTATATTTGACAATACATGTGTTGTGCAAAGTCATTATTCATCATTCAATCCATAAATTGGTCATTAATAATGCTATATAACAATGTGTACCTGTTGTGTTTTGAAACAAGCCATTCTAAGACCTATACGGATCATCTTGTTCGAGTACAACATACCGGTGTATACTAATCAAGAAATTATATTTTTGGCTCTCACTGTGGTACTTGATTCAGAGTGTTCGTCCCCATTGTGGTACTTGATTCAGAGTGTTCGTCCCCATTGTGGTACTTGATTCAGAGTGTTCGTCTCCCATTGTGGTACTTGATTCAGAGTGTTCGTCCCCATTGTGGTACTTGATTCAGAGTGTTCGTTCCCATTGTGGTACTTGATTCAGAGTGTTCGTTCCCCATTGTGGAACTTGATTCAGAGTGTTCGTCCCCCATTATGGTACTTGATTCAGAGTGTTCGGCCCCATTGTGGTACTTGATTCAGAGTGTACGTCCCCATTGTGGTACTTTATTCAGTGTGTACGACACCCAATGTGGTACTTGATTCAGAGTGATTGGCCTTCACTGCGGGTCTGGATACAGAGTGTACGGCCACCATTGTGGTATTTGATTTAGAGAGATAGACCTTCATTTCGGCTCTTGATTCAGACTTTGAGGCTTTCATTACGGTTCTTGGGTCAGACTTTGAGGCTTTCATTGCGACTCTCGATTCAGAGTTTTAGACCTTCATTCCTACTCTCGATTCAGACTTTGAGGCTTTCATTGCGACTCTCGATTCAGACTTTGAGGCTTTCTTGCGACTCTCGATTCAGACTTTGAGGCTTTTATTGCGACTCTTGATTCAGAGTTTTAGACCTTCATTGCGACTTTTATTTCAGAGTTTTAGGCCTTCATTTCGACTCTTGATTCAGAGTTTTAGACCTTCATTGCGACTTTTATTTCAGAGTTTTAGGCCTTCATGTCGACTCTTGATTCAGACTTTGAGGCTTTCATTACGGTTCTTGATTCAGAGTTTTAGGCCTTCATTGTGACTGTTGATTCAGAGTTTTAGACCTTCATTGCGACTCTTGATTCAGACTTTGAGGCTTTCATTACCGTTCTTGATTCAGACTTTGAGGCTTTCATTACCGTTCTTGATTCATACTTTGAGGCTTTCATTGCGACTCTTGATTCAGAGTTTTAGACCTTCATTACGACTCTTGATTCAAAGTTTTAGACCTTCATTGCGACTCTTGATTCAGACTTTGAGGCTTTCATTACGGTTCTTGATTCAGACTTTGAGGCTTTCATTACGGTTCTTGATTCAGACTTTGAGGTTTTCATTGCGACTCTTGATTTAGAGTTTCAGACCTTCATTGCGACTCTTGATTCAGAGTTTTAGACCTTCATTGTGACTCTTGATTCAGTGTTTTAGACCTTCATTGCGACTCTTGATTCAGTGTTTTAGACCTTCATTGCGACTCTTGATTCAGAGTGATAATCCTTGATCAGGACCAGCCATGGTCACATGGTCAGTCTGGTAAATAGACTTACGCAAGATGCTGTTCATCTTATTGCAGAAGAGATTTGTTTCTTTAACTGATCATTTCTAACAGAATTGAAATTATTTTAGATTAAATGACATGTATTACTACTTAACAACTAAATCGAATATAAAAGTGCATAATTGTGTTTGTTTGTCTATCGACAATGTAGCTTATCATTTACTTTAATGATATTTTTTCCGTTTTTCTACTCAATTTGAAATATCATAATTAAACTTAATTAGTCTGTAATTTTGCAATCTTCAATTGATATCGGTAGTAATAATTCTAATTTCCATTATATTTAGACCGGTTTTGAAATATTGCATATCAATGTTAAAGATTTGAAATGTCGATATACACCATTAATGGCTCGAAGAATTGCAGGCAATTTATATAAATGACAGGCGGTATTATCAAGCATTCTCTGGTGATATAAGTTATGAATCATTAGGCACTAATCACTTGCAAATATTTTATCATACTTAATACCATGTTGTGAACCGAAATTTTGGCAAGCGTCACATTGTACATGCTTAAGACTTTTATATGATAGATTATTGAATGTTTGTAAATGAGTGAAATGGGCAAATTTCGTGAACTCCTGTAACAGTGCTTCCACGAGTCACATCCATTATTAATGGCTTCAATCTTTGCGGGGGAACTTTGTACTATTCGTTAACCATATTAGCGAATAAGTATCCAGTTAGTAATTTAGTGAATTATTATCGTACAACACGACGGCATTTTCTCTGAACGGATCCCAAGAACTGCTAAACTATTGCTGTTACCAGTGCATATAGGGTAGATGGTTGAAGTTGAAACTGGTCCAAGCGTGTTCGCTGCCCTCAAGTTCAGTTTTTCCTTGAAAAAGTAATTGTTCGTTAATACAGATTACTAGTATAAACATTAGAATGGCAAGTGATGTAAACACTATGGAATATTACTTTTATACCTTGTAGTGTCCTTATGGGTCGAATAACCAGTTCCAGACTAACTTAAAATTTCGTTTTGAAAGTCCTTAGACAGACTTACGAAATAATAGCAAAATTGTATTTCCAATTCTGTAAGATGTCATTATTTTGTCAAACTACATGAGAATATTGAAATACATCTTATTATCAAAAATGTAAAACATGAATGTTATTAATTCGTTAATCTCGAATCGAAGCTACCATTATAGTTGTGCATGTCTACATATTATTTGATGCGCATGGGCAATTTTGTCTAAATGTATTTGGAAATAAACTGTAAACTGTAGAACTGTATGATTCAGCATACGCAAAACGAAGATGGACAACCCTGGAAATGTCCACCCTCTACCGGCGATCCTATCAAATGTATGACTTACTATCTATCGCCTATGGACATTTTTTGGTTAAGATTGGCTTAATCTTACACCATATTTCATTCTCTACGACATGTCTTACATGACCCGTGGGAACAGCCGCGGTGAAGGTTACTTCAATAAACGTCATTTCGTTTCATATTTCTTGACGTGTAGAAGTTCATTTTACATAAAACATTAAATTTTATTTCATGTAAAAAACACACACTTTTTTTTTCGGGGTGTGAGTGTTCACTTTCCTTGATAAAAATATCGATTTAGTCTGATTGGTAACGATTTGTAACGTCATCGGTTTTTGACCATAGCAGAACCAATCCAGTAGTTTAATGAATGAAGCCGGCTTGACGAGCTCGGCTTTCATTGAATGGAAATCGAGCTATCCACCAGACGTATTATTGACGAGTTCATTTGGGATTCAGTTTGCACTGTGAATAGTTCTGTTTTAAACGGCAGGATTAATTGTATTATGTTGACTTAGTGTAGTGTTTTGTGTATGTTATAGAGTCTTATAAAGTGCCCTGATGTGGGAGTGATATACCTGTACCGGACGGAAAGTAAGTTCATAAATACAGTGTCCATATTAATATGATAAGCCTAAGCCTGGTGTGTTTACTTGTATGGAGCCGACAGTTTTGACAGTGTACGTGACGATGTTTGTTATTGAAAATACAATTATAGAGATTTCAGGCAGTATAAAAACACTTTGAATTGATCTACATTATCAAGACGGATAATTCCCACCCACTCGAGATATTAAATGTATTATATTGAAATTGACCGTTGATCGCTCCATGTACTTTTACTTACATAAGATTTTCAACGCTGTAGTGGCGTGCCCTGATTACTGTTAAAGTAATCCCGTAATCTGATTAAAATGTTGAAATTCTTTATAATAACATTATAGGGATTAACATTGTATTGTAACCCCACCCCCGGTCCGATCAGTTGTACACTTCGTCTGATCCCAGTCTGTTGCTAGATGTTCAGCTGGGGTGTTTCTTCTGGCGGGCTTAATGTTTACAATAATAGTTGAATACTATTGCTCAATGTGGACATCTCTGTCGAGGGGTGAATGCGAAAAGGTTCTAAGTGACATTAAATAAAGAAGCAGATAGAACCTTTTCGCTTTCACCCCTCGATGTGACCATACTTCAACTCACAGTAAGTAGTTTTAACGAATAAATATCAAAAACGATTAAAATATTATATGATATTCTGAGTTTTTATTGTTGGTAAACAGAAAGGTTAGGGTTAGCTCTAACACTAACAAAATATTTACGTAAGACTTTATATAAAATATATATAAATCAGTACTTGAGTTTAACTACGACCCTAAACTTTGGTAGGAGGTCTTGCTAATCCGCTTATAGGTTCATTACTGGTCTTTGAACACGAACGCGTCACATGGGACAATGTACGATGTCTGCCCTCCATATATGGGCACCATTCAAGGGCGTCCGTAGTTTTCCCAGGCTTTAAAGGGTATCGTCGGCCAAAGTTTGCCCCCTCTTGCACTCTTGTTCGGAACATTGACAGCATGTCTGACGTCACGTCTGACATACCTACCACTGGCATTTAATATTTTATAACTCACGCCATGATGTATTATTATACAAAATATGTCGGTTTTTTGTCTTCTGTTTTCAAAAGAGATCATTAATGCTCAATTAAATCTAAATCTGCGTGAGAAAAATCGCTTAAAGGTTCTCAGAACTTGCCCTTTAAATAATTTATGTTCGTTTCGTTGCGGAAAATCCCTCGTTTTTACGAGCAATAACGTTTGATAGGTAATACTCGTATAGCCTGACATACATCCAGGGCTGTAGAATGTATTGGGTCAGTCGAATTGATCCTGATACATTCTTTATTTGGTACACCAATGAAACTGTCGGCTTTATTACCAATCAGTAGATAATAATTGCTTTATTTTATTGCAGCCTCACGTGTCATACGGTATGGAATAGAGACTAATTCTTGGCAATGGTAGTTGTGGGATTTGGAAGTTTTGTTTCAGACGAGAAATTAATGGTCAAGGCCATTATGATAATGCACTGGTGTTATGAAAGTGGGCTATAACGATACACATCTTCCAATGTACAACAGCCTACAGTTATAATAAGTAGAACATGAGAGAGTATAGGAGTAATCACAGTAATATTCATATCAGAGGATTTATTTATTGCGTTTACAATGCATCTAACAAGATTCAGGTACTTCCGGGTAAGACTTTAGCTATATATATATATATATATATATATATATATATATATATATATATATATATATATATATATATATATATATATATATATATATATATATATATATATATATATATATATATAACTGTTAGAGAGTGTTAAATGTATTTTGATATACAGATATTGGATGCTTTCTATAACAAAGAAAATTGTTTTATATTTTCAGGAAAAAACTCTGTTGAATAGCACCTCTCCACGACAAGAGACTCATTAGTGCTGAAAGGCACCTCTCTCCACGACAAGAGACTCGTTAGTACTGAAAGACACCTCTCCACGACAAGAGACTCGTGACTGCTGAAAAGCACCTCTCTCCACGACAAGAGACTCGTTAGTACTGAAAGACACCTCTCCACGACAAGAGACTCGTGACTGCTGAAAAGCACCTCTCCACGACAAGAGACTCATTAGTGCTGAAAGGAAGGCACCTCTCCTCGTAAGTGCTGAAAGGCACCTCTCTCCACGACAAGAGACTCGTTAGTGCTGAAAGGCACCTCTCCACGACAAGAGACTCCTTAGTGCTAAAGGCACCTCTCCACGACAAGAGACTCGTTAGTGCTGAAAGGCACCTCTCTCCACGACAAGAGACTCGTTAGTGCTGAAAGGCACCTCTCCACGACAAGAGACTCGTTAGTGCTGAAAGGCACCTCTCCACGACAAGAGACTCGTTAGTGCTGAAAGGCACCTCTCCACGACAAGACACTCGTTAGTGCTAAAAGGCACCTCTCCGCGACAAGAGACTCGTTAGTACTGAAAGGCACCTCTCCACGACAAGAGACTCGTTAGTACTGAAAGGCACCTCTCCGCGACAAGAGACTCGTTAGTGCTAAAAGGCACCCCTCCACGACAAGAGACTCGTTAGTGCTAAAGGCACCTCTCCACGACAAGAGACTCGTTAGTACTGAAAGGCACCTCTCCACGACAAGAGACTCGTTAGTGCTAAAAGGCACCTCTCCACGACAAGAGACTCGTTAGTACTGAAAGGCACCTCTCCACGACAAGAGACTCGTTAGTGCTGAAAGGCACCTCTCCACGACAAGGAACGCCAGTCCCCCACGTCGTGTTCCGTAAGATGGAAAACGTTAAATACACTTAATAGTAAACGGACGGATCTAGAGCTTAAACATCGGACTGATTTCAAACTGTTTGACATGTTTCATAGGGGCATTGCAACATGCCCCCGGTGTACATAGGCGCTGACCTCGCGGGGGCGACCTTGACCCACCACCAGACCATGGAAGAGTCGTTGTTTCCGCCAATATCGCGAAAGAGTGCCATTTCAATCGGAAGTGAAACGGACCCTAGTGATTTTTGTAACTCTTCTCCACATGAACGGAAGGTACTGACAACACGAGGAAGCGTTCCCGCCCTATCGTTGTCCAGTAGCCCCGTGAAGTTTCCGACCATCGACCGCGCCAATTCAACGAGTATTGCGAGTCTTCCTGGCTCTCGTGCCATGCGGCACCGGAACATGACACGCGAGCTGCGGTCCTCCTACTGCCGCTCGCCTAGCTGTCCCTCTCATCTGGACATGAACCGCACTAATGTTGAGTTTAACAGCTACAACAAGCGTCACTCGAATACAGACCAGGAGAGCTCAGATGTCGGATCTACGGATGTCGAGGAAAAGGTCTCCAAACTCCCAAGTATATTCTCGTCCAAGAACCCATCAGATAGGTATGAAAGAGATGAAAGCCCGCGGCGGGACAAGAATAGAGACAAATTGAACGCACTGTCACTGCGTCGTAGTGAATCTCTTTTACACGCATTTCACAGTAATTCGGACAGTAAGGCACAGCTGTCTAGCAGAGACGCAGATCAAAGACAGTCGCAAACGGCCGCCCTTCTCTTACCGTTAAGGACAAATCCTACGGTGAATAACAAAAAGAAAAAGAAACGGCGAACAAGAAGAACGTCAGATTCAGAGAGTGAGCCTCGGGAAAATACACCACGGAATCACCCGGAAACTTCTCGGAAGGATCCGGACACCTCATTGAATATTCCGGACTCTTCACGGAATTTGCCGGATACTTCACGGAAATACGCGGATGTGCACAAACAATCTTCAAAACAAAGCTGTGATACTGATGACGCATTAAATGCAATTACTCGTGAAAATGACTTGTATGATGAAGAAATGGACGCGACACCGAGAGCAATTGAGATAAGCCCATCTCGGAAAGTTAAGCAGTGGATTAATAACAATCAAAAGGAGGGCCATATTAAGGCGTAAATGTATTTAACAATGAATTCCGATGTTTTGTCAACTTCCTGTAACTCTTTTAGGAAATTGAAGACAGATTAATTTATTTTGCAATATTTGTCCAAGCGGACCTAGTCACAACGGACACAACTGGAAACATACCAGATGTTCATTTAGTAGCTAGCAATATACTTGGTGTCAATTATGTGTGCCAAGATGTACACAAACTTGAACCTCTTCGTAATTCATCTCAAGTGTCTTAGAAAAGAGAAACTGACTTGCTAAAAGACGGTACGGGTGCATTTACCAATTCAATGGACACTGGAATTATCTGGGAAACTTGTTGTGTGTGGTAAGGACCGTTGAAAAGAGAAACAGGCGATCTTTGTCAGCAGACGTCTACATGAAACTACAAGTGAATAGTTTATAAAACTATCCGTTTGAGGAAGGTCTTTACGGGCGATATTTGGTGCTAAAGAGGATCAACATCATGTCGATGATACAAGCTAAGCTCGAACTGTCTAGCAGATCATTGGTTTATTTGTAAATGTTGACATTGTTATCCTTTATTGTTTACATATGGATATGAACATGTTTACAGTTTTCCGTCCATATAACAAAATTATATGCGGTGGTTAGGTTCTGCAGTTTTGATCATTTCATTAATATGTTCTTATCTCCACTTAATTACATTCAGTTTCGGGTATTACGTCAGAAGTGTTTTAGTGGGGAGATATTTGTGAAATCCATATCTTAACAAATTAATTACGCTGATATCAGATTTCAGAGAACTGAAGATAATATAGCTGTCTTCGATTGCCGTATTGATTTACAAATTAAACGTTACATTGCTAGATTGGTGTAAGGATCTAGAGTGTATTACTGTAAGACAACTCTCACGGTGATTAAAGACCGTTTCTATATTAAAAAATGCAGAAAACTTCGCATAAAAGTATATGCACATTTTGTGTGCCATATGTAACATTTGACAACAGTTTAGCGAATAACAGTACATGTAAGTGAATGAAAACTAGGTATGTACTCTCTATATTCGATGCATTTAAAACTCCAACCCTTTATCTCATCATACTTGATGTCTATATATTATTGAAGGTAAAACCACGACCAATAACAAAAAAATACTGTAGCTAGATATCAAGATTGAGACGTTTTCATTGAGTTTGAAATATTAAAGTGAGTTCAAGAGAGTGAAATGCATAATAGAGCCCGCCCGTAAATCCTGCATTAAGAAGAGACATGACGAGCATGTTCTCTTCCAAACTTGATCAAAATAACGAAAGTTAAAAGGAGAACGCGCATTTGAAAATGCCCAAAATCGGTTTGGACCAACGAGTAAAAAAATCCACTTTAAGAACTAAGAAAAAACAACAATCGTAATGCTTTACAACTAAAATCTATCACAGAACAGTTTGTGAAATTCAGAAAATAATAACTTTCCTTTAACGACAAGTTTGAGTTCGATTTACGATGAAATTTTGCCGAAGTTATATCATTGTTCGGCAAAAGATTTACTTAGCTTGTAATGTTTTGCCTCCTCGGAATCCAGCTTATCTGATCTTCTCGTTAATGGTAAGGTGCCAGGATATCATTTAAAACGATCTTTACAAAGAATTTTGTATTTCATCTTTTAAATCTGTATATTGCACAATGTTTGCGTTCTGAAAGTAAACCACTAGGATGTATATCTTGTTCAACAAGTCTCTGTGTGGAAGGAATTGTATTTAAAAATGCTATATTTTTTCCGAAACAAAAACCTTGAATAGTATTGCAAGTTGATAAAAGTAAGATGGTATTGAGTGACGATACTCTGTTTTAACTTTACCGATCGGCGTTTAGTTCTAGTGCATTTAATTTAAAGTTTTAAATTATATTAAACTTTAAAGAACCATTTTGTTCATGTTCTCGTATATTTTACTTACTATTATAACGATACCTCATGTACGCACTTATGTCGGGTTTCCAACGATATCAAAAGTTTGTATTTCTATTATATAATCAAATGTACTTGAATTTCTATAGGTCAGCCTGTGATACCACTACTGACCTACTTGTGAGTTTAAGTTTGCACCTTTCGATTGTTTTAGGCAGTGTGTTTTTGGAACGAGTCCATAGAGAATACGATTATATTCTCCTACTTACAACAGTATTAGAAGTTGTTAATTTGTGTTCCATTATGCTTGTTTCAAAACCCATTCTGTCTTATGAAGGGTTGTATATAAACATATATCTGTCATGGTACTATTTCTTAAATATATGTATATGTTTATATATATATATATATATATATATATATATATATATATATATATATATATATATATATATATATATGTATAGATGCATGCTAGTTGATATTCACAAAATGCACTTGAACAATCATTTCCAGTTATACTTTTTGAAGTATTAATTGTTAGGTTATTAATCTTTATATATAATCTGTTATACATTTTCAGGGTCCAACGTCAAACGTCTTTATTTATATGGAGTTACGATTGCTTTACGCTGTGCACTCGAATTAATTTGTCTTATTTGATAAGTGTACATGTATTTGTTTATTTCGTTCACTGTATTTGAAAGCAGAACAGGACATCAACCAAAAACAGTGGCTGATTATTTTAGCCAAATTTTCTACAACTATAAATTAACCTCTGCGTATAAAAATTGTTCAATATTATACATACCCATTTTATATGTTCTTGTTTTCGGCACACTGTTCAAAGGTAAAATGGAAATGAATGTTTGATGTCTACAGTAACTGTCTGCAATATTTCTTCCGACCTGTGATATGCATGTTCGTGTATTGTTCAAATAAAGAAAATAAATAAAATGTAAATTGTTATAATTTCACATCTGTAGCATTTGGTTGTCTAATTAATCTTATAATAACCTTTTAGTTTCACCTATAACAGTGATGTAGGTATATAACAAGAAAGGCCGGGAAATACCAGACCTGGCACAGAGTCACGGTTGAACATTCAATGGGTTATTCAAAATAACAAATTACATGTATATTTATCAGCCGCCTTCCTGTTTCAGACACGTAGTTCTCTAAAGTCGTTGATGTAAAAATGATGCCGTACTCACAGGGTCAAATGTTTAAACAAAACTAAGAAGATGCATAAAAAATAAACATTCTGAGCAAATCGTTTTAGACCACGTATAATCCCCCCCCCCCCAAAAAAAAGGGACATGCTCACTTAGCCCAAGGGGAATAATCCACTGTTAATTCCTGGCCTGTAACGCTAAAATTATCTATCCCAGTGGTAATCTTAAAGATACATTCTAGTCACGTAAGATTTTGCCTTTTATGGCTGTTTAAAAAAATACAAACTACATGGATAAGCCCTGTAGGTTGCGTCACAAGTTATGGTAAACGGAAAAGGCTGCGACCCAACACACACTGAACAAACAATCATCACAGACACACCATACATGCATAACAATAGTGGTATCGCTAAAGCTTGGGGTTACCGCTCTGAAACGATGTGAAACACAAGTTAAATGGGGCGGGGGTTTAAACGGCTCGCAACCAGTGATCCAGGGGGAGTTATTCGAACGATATAACGCTACAAACGCCACGCATTGTTACTTCCCTTACAGTACACTAATCAATGCCACCATGAAAACCACGTAGCATGTATAAATAGATATACGTATATTTGTTTTAAATCCTCTTATGCAAAGTTCCATCATACATTTAGAACACTAAATATTTTTTTAAAAAGTTAACAATATCAAATTGGAAAAATAATCTTATTAATATGTAGCGTGGGTGTGCCAAGACAAAACCACTCAACTTCGGAGTTCGAATATTTATTTATACGTTGTCGAATGAAACCTAAAACATATAATAAAACATATAAAAGTATATGCTAACATAATCATATTATTAATAACACCAAATACAAAGACAATGGACAGTGATCGGTAAATATATCGAGGGAGACTTCGCGGTTAAATACATAAAACATTCTAAGAACTATGAGCAATAAACTTACCAGGCACGTCTAAATAATAATTAAATATGAATGAATATTTCAGCTCAAAGATAAGAGCGAATAGTAAATAAGTTATAATATAGTAACAACTGTTACAATTGAAATCTTGACTTGCGTCGACGATGATTCAGAACGGAATGATTTATGTGTATATATAAATAAGGGCGTGTGCAATGAAGCGGGAAAAAGGGGAAAAGCCATTATGAACCAATCAATCACTCTATAAATTTAGACAAACTCGCATAACCAGTATTCACGCTCTGACGCACTCGGACATAGACGGACATTGACGGACATAGACGGACAGTAACGCACAGAGGACAATAACCACTTAGCACAACACTAAACACGACGATACACAAACAATACAAAACAATATACGATATAGAACCATACCAAACACACAAACTGATAAAATACTGAAATATGCACCTTGCTACATACTCCCCCTCCTGGTTGGAATGTACCCTACATTCAGGAAACATACCTTCCGGGTTAAGAGAGTAAATAACTTTATCTCAAGGAAATGAATTATGATAGATATCAATATTAAATGTCAACGATAGTGTATTCAAATAATATTACGAGAAGAATAAAATCTCATAATGTATAGCAAAGGCTTAAGTACTGTATATAAAACATGAGACAAAGGATGTGGCAAATACAATAGAGTATATCTCAAACAGATACAACTGTTAATACATATATGTCACAAAGGGCAGCAGTCGCTTCGCAATGAAAATGCCTGTAACGCAATATGAATATTATAATGGGTAAAACCATAGTACACTGCGCTATAATAATAAAACTACTAATATTGTTGTGAAAACTACCTGAAATGCTATAATGAGAGCAATACAACTCATACATAAGCCTACTCAATCTACTTAGTCTCAAACAAAGAATTCAGCTGTTTGCTGATAAGCCCACTCGCCATACCTATCAGGTGGACGTTTAGTACGTCGCGGCCTGGGTACGGGTATGGGAGTAACAGGACTCGGACTAAGTCTAGAAATAACTGGATCAGGAGTACGTAAGGACGGGACAGGACTGGGCGTAGGTAGAGCGTCAATATGAGGGGTTTGGACAGGAGTGGACGGGGCTAAAGAATTGACGCGTGTGGGCGGTTGAGAAGAACTGAAACGACGGAGACCTCGACGCTGAAGGATGATATAGACAGCGGAGGAACTTGACTCATCCGAGCTAGTGTCGCCATCATACTCATTGTCAAAAGGGGCTGCTCTGGTCCTCGGTCTGGCTTTTGGGACAGGTTGAGGTGCAGGTGACTCCTCGTCAGTGGGAATTGACTGAAAAGGGAGAAGCATGTTCCGGTGTAATGTTCTTACAGGTCCGTTGCCGGACTCCAGGCGAACCTTGTACACCGGCTGACCATCGTACGGAACGTCTACGATAACGTAGGGGCTACGTTCCCATCGGATGGCGAGCTTCTGCCTTCCCTGGAGGTTGACATTCCTGACCAAAACGATATCACCAACGACAAGCTTATTCTCGTGAACACGACGGTCATAGTGGGCCTTGTTCTGGCTGGCTCGCTTTTGTGCGGCCTCTCTGGCAACCTTGTATGCATAGTGCATACGTTTCTGTAACCTTGCGGCGTAGCTGGAATAATTAGAGTCAGCAAGGTTACCCGGGCTGGTGCCCATAAAAGCGTCAACAGACAAACGGGGGTGCCAGCCGAACATCAGGAAATGTGGGGAGAAACCTGTAGAAGAACTTTTAGTTGCGTTGTAAGCTTGAACAAGGGCTGGAAGGTAATCTTTCCAGTTGGCTTTAAGATCATCGTTAAGCGTGCCAAGCATACGTAAAAGAGTGCGGTTGAAACGTTCCGCAGAAGGATTACCCATAGGGTGAAAAGGTGTAGTGCGCGTTTTGCGGACATTCGCAATAGTACATAACTCCTTAATAACCTTGGACTCAAAATTACGCCCTTGATCAGAATGCAATTGCTCGGGAAAACTGTAATGCACAATAAAGTGCTCATATAGGGCCTTGGCGGTGGTTGTCGCCTTTTGGTTGCGACACGGAATCGCCTTAGCATAACGAGTGAAGTGGTCCGTTATGACAAGGACATCCTCGTACCCACCCTTGGACCTCTCGAGCTTCAAGAAATCCATGCATACAAGCTGCATCGGTCGTGTGGTGTTGATGGGTACGAGTTCTGCGCGCGGTACCACAGGCGTCTTCCTACAGACACAAGATAGACAGGAAGAAACATGATCCTTAATAAAGGATTCCATACCAGGCCAAAAGAAGCGTTGGCGGGCGAGCCATAGAGTCTTGTCGCCGCCAGGATGACCGACATCATGGTGGATACCACGAAAAGCAACAGATCTGTAAGCAGCAGGAACAACTAACTGACGGACCTGCTCACCATCCACGGTAGCGGTTCTGTAAAGTATACCATTATCAAGAGAAAGAGATGAAAGATCACGGAGTAGACAACGGACTTCTCGAGACAACTCCTCCCCCCTCGGCCGAGAACCGGACCGCAGGATGGAAACAACTCTGGAAACATCAGCATCCTTGGCCTGCTCCTGCACCCAATCGACAGGATTAACTGGGACAGTATCTGAAAAAATATCATCTCCAAGGACTGCGTCACTATCGCAAGAAAGACACTCAACAGCAGCAAAAGAAGTAGTAGCTGCCAGACAAATAGCTTTGACAGCTTCAGAAAACATCTGTGGCTTACGACTCAAACCATCACAGTCATTATTAGATTTGCCGGACCTGTAAACAATATCGAAGTTGTACGCAGACAAGGCCGCCACCCAGCGGTGACCTGTCGCGTCAAGCTTAGCAGACGCCAAAACATAGGTCAATGGATTGTTGTCCGTGAAAACAGTGAAGGTGTTACCGAACAAGTAGTCGTGGAACTTGTCGGTGACAGCCCATTTGAGCGCGAGGAATTCTAGCTTATGAGCGGGGTAATTCCGCTCACCTGCCCGAAGACCTCGGCTCGCATAAGCGATCACCTTCTCCTCGCCATCCTGCTCCTGTAAAAGAACTGCGCCTAAACCGGTCCCACACGCATCTGTATGGACGATGAAGGGTTTACTGAAGTCAGCGAAAGCTAGGACGGGACAGGTAAGTTTAGTCTTTAAAAGATCAAAAGAATGTTGCTGGGCGTCGGACCAGGACCACGGGGCTGGGGAATTTCTTTTAGATTTCCTAGACTTCTTAGAGGACTTGGTGGAACCGTGCCCTTCGAGGAGTTGGTTAAGGGGATGGGCTATCTTAGAGTAACCCTGTATAAACCTACGGTAGAAACCAGCAGTCCCTAAAAAACTACGCAACTCCTGGACATTCTTAGGGACGGGCCAATCAGAAATTGCAGATGTCTTGTCCGGGTCAGTGGAAATACCATTGGCCGAGATAACATGGCCAAGGTAGGTAACTGACGACTTAAAGAACTCGCATTTTGAGCCTTTTAGTTTAAGACCATGAGAATGGAGACGTTGAAAAACAGATTCGAGACGGGACAAATGTTCTTCAAAAGAGTCAGAGAAAATAAGGATATCGTCAATGAAAACAAGACATTCTCTGAGGTTTAAATCGCCCATACATTTCTCCATAAGACGCTGAAATGTAGCGCCACTATTCGTCAGACCGAAAGGCATTCGGTTGCACTCAAAGAAGCCAAGATTGCCTACAGAAAATGCGGTCTTGTGCTTGTCTTCTTCTTCCATTTCGACTTGCCAGTAACCTGAGCGTAAGTCTAGTTTGGAGAAGAACTTGGAACCTACCAAAGTGTCGACGGTATCATCGAACCTTGGCAGCATATAGGCGTCCTTACGTGTCCTGGAATTCAACATACGGCAATCCAGACAAAAACGCAATGAGCCGTCTTTCTTTCGCACAAGAACTACATTAGAGGAGTACGGGCTATCACTTTCGCGAATCGCACCGCAGTCAAGCATATCTTTAAGATGCTGTCGTACCTCCTCATACATTCCTGGTGGAATCTTGCGGTATGGTTGCTTAAAGGGCGTGTCATTGGTAAGAACTATCTTATGTTTGACGATATTGGAACAGCCAAGATCAGTAGGGCCGGTAGAAAAGATATGACGCCAATTACCAAGTATTTGGCGAACCCGCAGAATCTGATCTGGTGACAAGTTATCAATGTCGATTTTGACACCAAGATCGTCAACTGGGTCAAGACTAGAAGAAGAGGAAGAAGGAAGTGAAGAAGCAAGATTATCAACGACCTTGACCTCGTCTACAACACATATGTCTGACTTTGGCCGGATAAAGACGGGTTTGGCAGTCATGTTGCACAACCTAACAGGGACCTTGACATAATTACCATGGTGAGGGGCCTTCAAAACATGGGGTCTAACAAGGTATGGGCTATCAGGAGAAATGTTCTCAGTAACAATCTTCTGAACATCATGGTTAAGACCTCTGGCAATTCCGTTAAGGGTAACAGACTCATAAGGACCAAGTTCTACGGTATGCTCATTAGTAGACTTTACTGTAATAGGTTCACAGACTAGGGCATCAAAGGCTGATTGCCAAGAATCAGGCAATGGACGGGCGGGTGCAGCAGACGCTGACTTACAACGTCTAATGATATTGGTGCCCACAATCACCGGATGACTGCCAGTGTCGGGAACTACAAGTACTGGAACATCAAGTTCAAAATTCAAATCAGGAACAGCCAGAGTGATTTCAATATACCCAAAAATGGCAAGTTTGTTACCATTGGCAACAGTAACATTTATGTCGATATTCAAATTAGACAATTCCTTCAAAGGAGGCTTACTAGGCAAAGACCTAAAGAACGTATCACTAATAGTAGTGACCATGGAACCACTGTCTATCAGACCTATAGTAGGAACTGAATCAACGACAACATTGGATGTATTGGACGCACCAACAATATCAGAAACACTAACAGACTGGCCGAAAACGGCGCCAACCCCTGGGTGGCCACTGGCAGGGGCGGCTAAAAGTTTGGGTGACTAGGGGACTGACCAAAAGAAGAATGGCGACCACCACCTCTACCACGGCGAGAACCACGGTTACCACCAGAGTATACATTGGGTGTCGGAGGGCCGTAACCATGCCGTCTGGGAGGTGCCGCCTGGGAAGGGGAAAACAAAGGAGGAATGTATTGGGGTGGGGGTACACTAACATCAGGCGAAAGTGTGAGAGTGTCTAGGCGCTGTAAAATAGTGGAAAACTTTTTATCAACACCAGACTGGACAGAAGATATCCGGGAATTGAGCCGTTGCTCTAAGTCAGAAAGCTTCTTATCAAAGTTGGGGTGCTGAGAACTGGGGGGCATAGATTGCTGTTGGCTAGAAGCATGGGGGGATTTGGACTTTGGTAAAGAAAGGGACAGCTCTTTATCAACCTGCCGGACATCCCGGAGAAACGCGTCATAATCTGCTGCTGCGTCTAACTTGTGGCGTGTTTTAAATCCTCTTATGCAAAGTTCCATCATACATTTAGAACACTAAATATTTTTTTAAAAAGTTAACAATATCAAATTGGAAAAATAATCTTATTAATATTTATGCAAAAAGCTACAGAAACAAGCTCAGTAGCAAAACGTTTAAACATAAACCCGGTTTAGTGGCACTGTGTAAACGCCATAGACAAGTTATACTTGTGAGTTATGATGTTTCGCCATGGTACACGATTATTCCGCATAAAGACGGTATTGAAGCGTGTTCATATTTTCTTGAGAAAAAATACTGGAATCAAATATTAGTGCAAACAATAATAGCAAATTGTTAAAAGTTGTAGTTGAAAACTATTGTTTTTACTTTAACAATGAAAGCTATTGCAAACTATGGGTACCGCTATGGGCAGTCACTAGAGGAACTTAACTGCTAAATAAATGCTTTAAACAATGTTCATCCACATATAAAGTTTACACATTTTATATCAAAACAATCTGTATTATTTTAGATGTAAAGATATCTAAAGGTGAATCTGGTGATATTATAACATTTATGTTTCGTAAGCCAACTACATGTAATATGCATTTATACTTAGATTTTCCTCTTCTCACCGTAAACATGGCATTCCTTATAGCCAGGCTAAACGTTACAGACGTATTATCTCAAATGGTAATGTGTTCAGTAGGTCTTTAACTAGTTTACAAAGTTATTTCGAAGAAAGAAATTACCCTCATTATGTCATGTAGCGGATGGATTGACGCTAGTTAGAAATATGACACAGGATGATGCGTTATGCTGTACACAAACAATTGCTGAATCAGTCATACCAGTTCTAATATGTTTTAATACATCATTACCAAATATAGTGAGAGTATACATAAGTCTGATTGGGACTTTTTGAAACTGTCTGATAAAGAAAGTGTAAATAGTACTCTCAATACTAAAACGCGTTCGTCCGATAAATGTTTAAGACGTAGATGTACACTTTGTGACACTATCAATGTTAGTTCACAATTTCATAGTAGCGTCACAGGTTTAAGCTATGATTTACACTTTGATTCTAATTGTACTTCTAGCGATGTTATATATCTTTAAACATGTAAAAAAAGGAATATTCAATATGTTTGACAAACTTATTAATTTGTGACTTGCAGAATGAACTCACATAGATTTGATATCAAATATTGTTTAATCAACCCTATATCAAATGTTGCAATCCATTTTGGATCACAAGATAACGACTGCTCATTGTCAGATTTTACTTTTTTCCCATGATGTTGTTCATAATAATCAAGACCACTTAGGCCTATGTTAGGAAACATTCTGGATCCATAAACTCTTTCCCAACGGTCTATATATATAATCAGCTTTTATATCATATTTAACAAAACTAAATAGTTGTCATAATGTATTATGTTTGTCTACTATTACGATTTTTACTGCACTACTTGTAATCGGCTATTGTATCACTTAATAAACCATAACAGTATTGTGTTTTAGTATGTTTCTTTATATTAATATATATTAAATATCTTTAGGAACGTGACTTATGTTGCCGCTAAACGACGTGCCGCAGTTACGAGTATATGACGTTGACGTAACTTCCTTTTTATTTTGTTTGTTTATATCTACTGACGAAGGCGTTACGCCGAAACGTTTAATATAATAAACTTGACGTGTTTGTGTGGTTTATTTTATTCATATAGATATACTTATGTAAGTTATTTTTACTTTAAATATGTTTAATATGTAAACCTTAATTCACTTTCAATAATTAAAACTGATTAAAATTATTCTAAGACTGAAGAAAATAGTTCAAAAACAGTTTATAATACGCATCCAACATAAGTGACGCAACGCCATTGGTCGAGGACTGGTCACGCGGTGACCCTATTTTTTCATATTGGGTCACCAAATTTATATCGTACCAAAATGGCATCTATTTTCCGATTCCGACGAATATTCCGATGAATAAATCAAACATTTAAACATGTAAACAGGTTGTCGACGTCATGTATACGTTACCTGGTACGGGGTTAGTAGGTGACCCGATTTAGGATATACGGGTTCGAGCTAATTGAACTGAAGCCAGCGTTTATGAGGTTGGAGTATTGAAAGTTGAAAAATCCAAGGAATTACAATACATACCAAGTTGTAGCAATTGGTGATTATGAAAATAGCTAGGGTATTGCACCCGGATTTCCGTGCAACGCATTCTTTTTCTTGAACTTTAATCATATTTATTTAGATTTGACTGGAAATTGCGGTCACTTCTAACACATGTCACTTACGGCATAACGCCATGGTGGCTCACGGCAGGCTCAAGACATATTGTAGCTAATGGGCGCGAGCAGACCTTGATAAAGTCTAAACAATTAATATATTGGAACAGATATTTGTCACTTTTTAGAAATAATTGGGACAGTGTGGAATTTTCCAGATCTATGACAAAGGTAGTTCATAATAGCTATGTTTTCACTTGACGTGGGTACCCGCGGAGGCAGAAATACGTGCATAAATATGGAACCATGTCCGAGATTTTTTTTGCACCTGTATTTCAATAAAACATGATTCCCCAAATGAGTTTTCGTTTGTAAAACCATAGGAATACTACCACTTTGTTCATTTACTGTTGTTGTTGTTGTTGTTGTTAATGCTTCCAAACCTCGTTTCATGTCAGTAATTCACATATCAAACATTTTACATGTCGGTAAGACATCTTTGTGTGGGGGTTCAACCCAACTCAAATCAACATATCTTATTTCCACTATATCATATAAACATATTATATACTAGTAATAACCAAACTTTGAACGCCATGTTGTATTTTAAGACGTTCTTAGTTTTTCAGTGCGAAATATCGTGCGAATGATTTTATATAAGCCAGTGCGAATGCGCGAACGTCTAAATAACTTCCTTAATAAAACGTATAAATGACCTTATTTGACCGTTGTTTTCATCGATTATGCTTAATGGATGTGTGGTTGTCAGAGCTTATTTTTATATGATTAAATGGGGCATAGGCATGAACAATGTGGTTGGTAAGTTGATAAAGCATTGGTGCCTTGATACTTCTCATTTTCTGAAAATCATGTTATTGACATAGCGTATAGTTTACAAAAATATATAGTTAATGAGTTATATAGATAACAGAAGCCAATAAAACAATCAATTCTACAGATAACTGAAATGACACACTTAACTACCAGTTTAAATTTAAAATACATTGTACTATTGTTAACCTAATTGTATGTTCTTACGCTTTAAATTTACTTCCTGTTTGTGTGAAATCTGGGACCAATAATACAATCTTACTCCCAGGTGAAATCCACAACTGCAATTGCAATGTACAAAGTGACTTTGACCGGATGATACAAACTGACTTGCAATCCACCCGATCTTGAATTATTGGATATTGTGTTTTGCATTTAACACCGTTTTGTGTCTTGTTGCATTCCATTTAAAATGGCTTATTCCGATTTCGATGACAGGTCTCACTGGGGACATTCAAAGACGAGTCTTGACACGCTGGATGAATACTGGGACAAACTTTTGAAACGCGCTGACAAAAATGACAAAGAAGAGATACATTATTTCTTACATTGCTCGTCGCAAAACGGAAAGAAGGGCATTCAAAACAGTGGATGTATTCTTGGCGGGAAAACGGACCTTCCTGCTAAGGCGCCCTTGGCGAGCTGCCTGGATGTGAAGGGTACGTGGTTTGCACTGTCGGACAAAGAGCTGCCGCGGCGGTCCCCGTACGGCACCCAGCGTCTCCGAATCAAGGTGAAGGACATGATGGCGTATATTGGAAGGACTGATGACACTCGTGACAGCGACGACACCTGGGACACCGCGGAAGTGGAGGAGAGTAAGCCTTCGAGCAAAAAACAACAGAAGGGAAAACCAGCGAAGGGTAAAAAGAAAAAGTCAAAAGTGAATCAAAAAGAATGTTATTTGAAAAACATACAACCCAAGAAAGACACATCGCGCTTCGAAATGCCTTCGTTATTTTTAGAGTGTGCTCATTTTTACGGGAACAGTCAGTATGTGCGGCTGTTGCTGGTGCAGGCCTCAGACCCATGGATGGAGTGGTGCCGCCAAACGTGCCGGGAGCTGGAAATCCACAACAACCCGTTTTTTCAGCTTCTCCATGGCCGCCTCTACACCTACCGACGCAGCCCCGACGGCACCGGAAACGTCTTCATCGAGGTCCTTGTGGTCGGGGACATCGTCCTTGACGAGCTTCCGTCGCCGCCGCAGTGGGACGTAGTCGGCACGATGTCACGTGCGGGATTCGACCCGAGGCTTGGTGTTTACTCGTAACAGGGCAAAGATCGGTGCGTTGCATATGAAACTGTCTGTACGGAATTGTAGTGTGTCAGTTTAAACATTAACATTAACTGCTTTAGGTTTAAGCATTGCATTGCTTTCAATTTGCATACATATATGAACTAATTTGATATGTGTCAATGGTAAAGAAGCCTCGTGAGAATTGCAGGCTCAATCTATGCGTTTAGTGGATTCAAGGTTCAACGTATAAAGGGGCATTTAAGTGATTGATATATTACCAAACTGGTAATTCCACTTCATAGAATGAGCGTCCAAGCACTGGCAAATATGTCCGAACCAGGGACAAATAGTTTTTGTTAAAGTTGGTGATGATAAAAATAGTAGGCATTTTCTTATATTGTCCAATGTACGTATTAAGTTTACAAGTGAAGTGAAATTTTTTGGTTTCTGTTTTTTTTATTGCCCAAATGTTCATTCATACAAACATTTATAAATGACATAATTATATATGTATACCATTTAATACAAACCGTTATACTAAATAATATCAATGTGAACAAATAAATATTGATCTAACTCTTTGTTTGAAAACTCCTATTAGCGTTTGGGACTTGTTTTCAAAATAAAAAAGGTAGACAAAAAAATAAAAATAAATGGGAGAGGTGGTGTATATTTGATGTTTCGGAATAGTGTTCCTAATATAAATGTTAAATTTAAAAATGAAAAAAAAAAACAAAAAAAAAAAAACATACTAACTTTAAAAAACCTACTTGCTTTAAAAAATGGATCTTATAAAGTACAGTTCTTTGGTGGATATTTCATTCAAATGCGCTTTACAATACTACTATATACTGGAGCTGTTTTACTAAGATAATAAGTGTTCTAATTGTTGCCATCGTCTATTATAGGTGTTGATTTTATTCTTCATTGTTGCTATTGTTTTCTCTATTTTTAGTCGTTTATTGAGATATTGGACAAACATGGCACATGTTGGTATTTTTCCTTCACATTTTTATTTAAAAATGAAATATTTTCCTAGAAGTATCATAAAATTTATTTGATAACCAAATTTTTCTTTGTTTGGCATTAAATCACAAAAGCTATTGGTTTTATATGATAGTTCTCTAAAGCTCACTTCATTGAAACAATTTGTTATGAATGTTCTAAATTCACCCAAAAACGTCTGCGAAATATGACATTCCCAAAACATATGGATGTTTGAGTCGATGTTCATTACACAAAAATCACATAACCTTGATGCAACAATATTGTACGTGTAAAGCTTATCATTGTTTGGAAGGATATTCATTATGTATTTATATTGGAATTCCCGAAGTTTCGTATCTATTGTCAGTTTGAGCGCCTGTGTGTACACATTTTTCCATTGTATAGAGTTAAGATCAAATTGAGATTCCCAGTTTTCTTCTCGAGTTCTATTTTCAGGTTTAAGTTGTATAATAAGATACTTGTAGACTATTTTACTAATTTTTGTATTTTCCTCCATTTTATCTACAGAGTAAGTTGGTGTGTTATATGATATGCCTTCATTTTTCAACCGGGTTTTCCAGTCATCAGGAATACTGCTGATTAAAGCATGGTATTTCAAAAAATCATGTGTACCAAGATCGTATAGTCTCGATAAGTCGTTAAAGTCATAATAAGTTTTTTTTCTGTAGTCATACAAATGTTCGACATATTTTAGACCCCTATTATGCCATTCTTTGTAAAAAAAATGTTTTATTATTTGGGAGTTTTATTTTGCTGTTGTTCCATATAATTTTAATTTAAGATTTTGAGTGCTTTTCGGATCCATACAACTTTTAAAAATTAGATCTTCTCCAAACTGTTTGGTCATTTGCATATATAATTTAACCCATATAGATTGTTTGTTTAAAACAATTCTTTTTACACAGCTTGCTTTAATTGCTTTTACAAAAATAGATATATTGAGCATTTTTAAACCACCATTTTCATATTCTTGAATTATTTGATTTCTTGATATTTTATCGGGTTTTCCATTCCATAAGAGTTTGTACATTTTGTTTTGTATCATTTTTAAACATGTCTCAGATGGTGTTTCCAAGAGAGTTAGTGGGAATAGAAGTTTTGGAAACGCAAACGTTTTGATAACAGTGATTTTGCTAAGTAACGAAATATTCCATTTTTTCCATGTTTCAAGACATGCCTCAAATTCTAAAATCTTATTAGTGAAGTTCACTTTTTCCATCTCAACTGTGCCGTTGGTAAATGTAATGCATAGCGCAGATGTTTGGGTGATTTGCCCATTATATTTTTTACAAAACGGTATGTCAGCGTATTTAAGTGGACCTAATCGTAAAACTGCACATTTAGCTTTATTTAATGTTAACCCTGAAACTTTTCCAAAATCGTTTAGACTAATCATAAGCTCTTCGAAAGATTTTTGTGTTCCATCCATAAGGAAACTGGCATCATCAGCAAATAAGGTTTGTTTCAGTTCTGTATTATGTACATTTATACCTTTAATATTTTTGTTTGTATTGATTTCAACAGCAAGCGCTTCTATACAGATAAGGAATAAGTACGGAGATAAAGGGCATCCTTGGCGTACACCTTTTTTAATGTTGAAAAAGTCAGAAAGATAACCGTTGTTGGTAACACAAGCCATTGCATTTTTATAAAATAATCGAACCCATTTAATTATATTTTCACTGAAATTAAATTTTCTAAGACATTCAAACATAAATTTGTGATCTAAGCTGTCGAATGCTTTGTTAAAGTCTGAAAAAATATGAGGCCATTTATATCATTTTCATTTACAAAATTAATAGCTTCTTGTAAAAAACGAACATTTTCCCCAATATATCTTCCTTTTAAAATCCTGTTTGTTCAGTACCGATTATTTTATTTAGCAGGGGTTTTATCCTATTAGCAATTGCTTTTGAAGCTATTTTATAGTCAATGTTTAATAAGGAAATAGGTCTCCAGTTATTGATGTTACTTGTGTCCTTGTCTTTTTTTTGGAAGAAGTGTTATGACGCTTTGTTTTTGTAGCTGAGTAAGATTGTCGTTGTCTAACGAAAAATTGAGTGAGGCTTTTAGATAAGTTTTTATTTCATTCCAAAACATTTTGTAAAATTCTGCAGTCAAACCGTCAGACCCTGGGCTTTTATCAAGTTTCATATCTTTAAGAGCATTATAGCATTCAGTTTCTGATAAATGTTCGGGATGCATGTTTTCTTCAGTAATAGTGTTTGCGCATCAACAAGGTCAAAGGTCAAGAAACATTATGCTCGAATTAACACCAATTATTTGTTTCTTCTGCTTCATATACAGAGTGGCAACGTTCATCCTCAACCAGTTCCCACTTCAAATACATCGATAAATGTTGAAATAGACCTTGTAATCAAGTAAAAGGGAGACAATCGAAACATTCATGTGTTATCTGCTCAAAAGGAGTGGCCATAAGCTGTGATATATGTTTTGACTGATCTTCCAGATAGATCGTTGATGATCAATATTTGAATATTGTCAACAGCAGTGACCAATTATGTTTTACTTGTCAAAAGTGTACATTTATTGAAATGCAATTTCAACAATATTATAATGAACAATGTTATCATCATAGCTGGGATTATATTTGTTATTGGTCCCAGCTCATAGTGAGCGTTGTGAAACAATGCTTCAACAAGTATCTTAGAGATGTGTGTTCATGTTTTAACTGTTGTAACCAAAAATGTCCACTTTATTCATTTTAATGTCAGGTCATCATTATAAAAATATATATGAGGTCCAACATTTTGCATAGTTATATATAATTGCAGCCATAGCATTCTCAGAAACCTGGGTCGATGAATCCGTTACAAATACAGAAATCAGCATTGATGGATACACCAACATCAGAATAGACACACGGTGTGAGTCTCTACTCAAATGAACAGTTAGCTTTCATGGACAATGGAGCTATCTGGACAGAAATACTCCTACCAAAGACTACACTTATTTCTGTTCGTGGTATAGATCACCTAAGCAAAATGACATGACTTTAAAGAAATATTTGAGTCTGTTTTATCCAATCTTAGAACAGACCTAGAATGAAACATTCTTGGTGATTTAAATATTTGTCTTCATGAAAAGAAATCAGATATAGTCAAAGCCTTTCATCAGATTTTAGACATTTTTAATCTAAAGCAAATCATTGCCATTAGCCTACTATAGATAACTAAACCTTATATTTGTTATAGCATATTATATGAAAGGAGTTATAATGTTGTACATTGCCAGTGGGTCTAAGTGACCATCTACCCATATTTTGTACGATTACGTCTAAAAAGACATTTAATAAACATACAATTGTAGCATTAAGATCATTAAAAAGTTACAGTAAACTAAAAGATGACTTTATTCTTAAGCTTTAACAGTGTGATTGGTTTGGTATGTTTACTGCCAGCTCTGTACAGGATTAATGGTTTATTTGTAAAGAAATGATATTATCATTTATATACTCAGTCGCCCCTGCCAGAAAAGTTTTTTCTTGCATACCGGACGTGTGTATTCGGTCATGTGCCCAGTGCTGGAAAACCCCATCTTACTTACCCAATGTAAGATGAGTCACGCGCAACAACGTGCCACTTCTTATTTCATTTATTGTATGGTTTATGAAAATGTATTATGCCATTTCAATATAGAGCAATCAAATATATATGTTTGCAAGACTTTTAATTAATATTGAAAATAATTAATCGTAAAAAACGCTATTTTTATTTATTCAAAATTACTGCGCAAAATGACGTCAGTAAACAACGTCGCACGCGCTTTTTGGTGTAATTGTACAAAAGTTCGTTTTCAACGTTTTTTTACTACTAATTGATGAATTTTGATATGCAAGAAAACATATCAATCATGTTTTTCTGGTCCGGATCGAAAAATCCAACCCTCGGGCACGCTGCGTGGCCGGTAACTCGGCAAGCCTCGTTACCGGCTTACGCGCGTGCCCTCGGGTCGGATTTTTCTATCCGTACCGGAAACACGTGATAGATACGTATAGTGTCGGTACCCTGTCAGATAGATAGGACCTTGGGTCGGTTACCTGTCAGATGAGGAGGACCTTGTGTCGGTATCCTGTCAGATAGATAAGACCTTGTCTCGGTTCCCTGTCAGATGGGGAAGACCTTGTGTCTTTGTCCTGTCAGATATATAAGACCATGTGTAAGTTCCCTGTCAGTACACATGTACATTTCATATATATTGCACAACTCAAATAAAATGACATACATGAAATGAAATTGATGTCGGTGCCCTGTCAGATATAAAACACATTGAGTCGGATGCCCTGTCAGCTGGAGAACTCCTTGTGTAAGTTCATTCCCATATATTGAAGGCCTTGTGTAAGTTCCCTGTCAGATAGTGAAGGTCTTGTGTAAGTTCCCTGTCAGATAGAGAAGGTCTTGTGTAAGTTCCCTTTTAGATAGAGAAGATCTTGTGTAAGTTCCCTGTCAGATAGAGAAGGTCTTGTGAAAGTTCCCTGTCAGATAGAGAAGGCCTTGTGTAAGTTCCCTGTCAGATAGAGGTCTTGTGTAAGCTCCCTGTCAGATAGAAAAGGTCTTGTGTAAGTTCCCTGTCAGATAGAGAAGGTCTTGTGTAAGTTCCCTGTCAGATAGAGAAGGCCTTGTGAAAGTTCCCTGTCAGATAGAGAAGGTCTTGTGTAAGTTCCCTGTCAGATAGAGAAGGTCTTGTGTAAGTTCCCTGACAGATGGAAAAGGCCTCGTGTAAGTTCCCTGTCAGATGGAGAAGGCCTTGTGTAAGTTCCCAATCAGATGAAGAAGGCCTTGTGTCGGTGCCCTGTCAGATGAAGATGGCCTTGTGTCGGTGCCCTGTCAGATAGAGAAGGCCTTGTGTCGGTGCCCTATCAGATAGAGAAGGCCTTGTGTCGGTGCCCTATCAGATAGAGAAGGCCTTGTGTAAGTTTTCTGTCAGATGGAGAAGGTCATGTGTAAGTTCCCTATCAGATGGAGAAGGCCTAGTGTCAGTTCCATGTCAGATAGAGAAGATCATGTGTCGGTGCCCTGTCAGATATAGAAGGCCTTGTGTATGTTCCCTGTCTGGTAGTGTAGGCCTTGTGTTGGTACCCTGTGAGATAGAGAAGGCCTTGTGTAAGTTCCCTCTCAGATGGAGAGGGCCTTGTGTAAGTTCTCTGTCAGATAGAGAAGGCCTTGTGTAAGTTCCCTCTCAGATGGAGAGGGCCTTGTGTAAGTTCCCTGTCAGATGGAGAAGGCCTTGTGTAAGTTCCCTGTCAGATGGAGAAGGCCTTGTGTAAGCTCCCTATCAGATAGAGAGGGCCTTGTGTAAGTTCCCTGTCAGATGGAGAAGGCCTTGTGTAAGTTCCCTGTCAGATAGAGAAGGCCTTGTGTAAGTTCCCTGTCAGATGGAGAGGGCCTTGTGTCGGTGCCCTGTCAGATGGAGAAGGCCTTGTGTAAGTTCCCTGTCCGATAGAGAAGGCCTTGTGTAAGTTCCCTGTCAGATAAAGAAGGCCTTGTCTCGGTGCCCTGTCATATATAGAAGGCCTTGTGTAAGTTCCCTGTCAGATGGAAAAGGCCATGTGTGGGTGCCCTGTCAGATGGAGAGGGCCTTGTGTAAGTTCCCTGTCAGATGGAGAAGGCCTTGTGTAAGTTCCCTGTCAGATAAAGAAGGCCTTGTCTCGGTGCCCTGTCAGATAGAGAAGGCCATGTGTAAGTTCCCTGTCAGATAGAGAAGGCCTTGTGTAAGTTTCCTGTCAGTTGGAGAAGGCCTCGAGTAAATTCCCTCTCAGATGGAGGAGGCCTTGTGTAAGTTCCCTGTCAGATGGAGAAGGCCTTGCGTCGGTGCCCTGCTAGATAAATAAGACCTTGTGTAATTTCCCTGTCAGTACACATATACATATCATATATATTGCACAAAATAAATAAAATGAAGTACATGAAATTGGAGTCGGTGCCAGATAAAAAAACCTTGAGTTGATGCCCTGTCATATGGAGAAGGCCTTGTGTCGGTGCTCTGTCAGATGGAAAAGGTATTGTGTAAGTTCTCTGTCAGATGGGGAAGGCCTTGTGTAAGTTCCCTGTCAGATTTAGAGGGCCTTGTGTAAGTTCCCTGTCAGATGGAGAAGGCCTTGTGTAAGTTCCCTGTCAGATTTAGAGGGACTTGTGAAAGTTCCCTGTCAGATGGAGAAGGCCTTGTGTAAGTTCCCTGTCAGATGGCGAAGGCCTTGTGTCGGTGCCCTGTGAGATAGAGAAGGCCTTGTGTCGGTGCCCTGTCAGATAGAGAAGGCCTTGTGTCGATGCCCTGTCAGAAAGAGAATACCTTGTGTCGGTGTTCTGTCAGATGCAGAAGACCTTGTGTTGGTGCCCGGTCAGATGCAGAAGACCTTGTGTCGGTACCCTGTCAGATAGAGAAGGTGTTGTGTCGGTGCCCTGCCAGATAGATAAGGCCTTGTATCGGTGCCCTGTCCGATAGAGAAGGCCTTGTGTCGATGCCCTGTCAGATGGAGAAGGCCTTGTGTCGGGACCTTGTGTCGGTGCCCTGTCAGATAGAGAAGGCCTTGTGTCGGTGCCCTGTCAGATAGAGAAGGCCTTGTGTCGGTGCTCTGTCAGATAGAGAAGGCCTTGTGTCGATGCCCTGTCAGATGGAGAAGGCCTTATGTCGGTTCCCTGTCAGATAGAGAAAACCTTGAGTTGATACCCTGTCAGTGAAAGTAGGCCTTGTGTCGGTGCTTTGTCAGATAGAGAAGACCATGTGTAAGTTCGCTGTCTGATAGAGAAGACCTTGTGTCGGTGCTCTGTCAGATGTGAATGACCTTGTTTCGGTGCCCTGTCAGATAGAGAAGGCCTTGTATCGGTGCCCTGTCAGATGGAGAAGACCTTGTGTCGGTGCCCTTTCAGATAGATAAGGCCTTGTGTCGGTGCTCTGTCAGATGGAAAAGATCTTGTGTCGGTGCCCAGTCAGATAGAGAAGGTCTTGTGTCAGTGCTCTGTCAGATAGAGAATGCCTTGTGTAAGTTCCCTGTCAGATGGACAAGACCTTTTGTAAGTTCCCTGTCAGATGGAGAAGGCCTTGTGTCGGTGCTCTGTCAGATAGAGAAGGCCTTGTGTAAGTTCCCTGTCAGATAGAGAAGGCCTTGTGTAAGTTCCTTGTCAGATGGAGAAGATCTTTTGTAAGTTCCTTGTCAGATAGAGAAGGCCTTGTGTAAGTTCCCTATCAGATAGAGAATGCCTTGTGGCGGTGCCCTGTCAGATAGAGAAGGCGTTGTGTCGGTGCCCTGTCAGATAGAGAAGGCCTTGTGTCGATGCTCTGTCAGATAGAGAAGGCCTTGTTTCGGTGCCCTGTCAGATGGAGAAGGCCTTGTGTCGGTGCTCTGTCAGATGGAGAAGACCTTGTGTAAGTTCCCTGTCAGATGGAGAAGGCCTTGTGTCGGCGCCCTGTCAGATTGAGAAGACCTTGTGTAAGTTCCCTGTCAGATGGAGAAGGCCTTGTTTCGGTGCCCTGTCAGATGGAGAAGGCCTTGTGTCGATGCTCTGTCAGATGGAGAAGACCTTGTGTAAGTTCCCTGTCAGATAGAGAAGGCCTCGTGTAAGTTCCCTGTCAGATTGATAAGGCCTTTTCTCGGTGCCCTGTCAGATGGAGAAGGCCTTGTGTAAGTTCCCTGTTGGATGGAGAAGGTCTTGTGTATGTTCCCTGTCAGAAAGAGAAGGTATTGTGTCGGTGCTCTGTCAGATAGAAAAGGTCTTGTTTCGGTGCCCTGTCAGATAGTAAAGGCCTTGTTTCGGTGCCCTGTCAGATGGAGAAGGCCTTGTGTCGGTGCCCTGTCAGATGGAGAAGACCTTGTGTAAGTTCCCTGTCAGATGGAGAAGGCCTTGTTTCGATGCCCTGTCAGATGGAGAAGGCCTTGTTTCGGTGCCCTTACAGATGGAGAAGGCCTTGTGTCGGTGCTCTGTCAGATGGAGAAGACCTTGTGTAAGTTCCCTGTCAGATGAAGAAGGCCTTGTGTCGGTGCTCTGTCAGATGGAGAAGACCTTGTGTAAGTTCCCTGTCAGATGGAGAAGGCCTTGTGTCGGTGCCCTGTCAGATTGAGAAGACCTTATGTAAGTTCCCTGTCAGATGGAGAAGGCCTTGTTTCGGTGCCCTGTCAGATGGAGAAGGTTTGTGTCGATGCTCTGTCAGATGGAGAAAACCTTGTGTAAGTTCCCTGTCAGATAGAGAAGGTCTCGTGTAAGTTCCCTGTCAGATGGATAATGCCTTGTTTCGGTGCCCTGTCAGATGGAGAAGGCCTTGTATGAGTTCCCTGTTGGATGGAGAAGGCCTTGTGTATGTTCCCTGTCAGATAGAGAAGGTCTTGTGTCGGTGCTCTGTCAGATAGAGAAGGTCTTGTGTCGGTGCTCTGTCAGATAGAAAAGGTCTTGTGTCGGTGCCCTGTCAGATGGATAAGGCCTTGTTTCGGTGCCCTGTTAGATGGAGAAGGCCTTGTGTAAGTTCCCTGTTGGATGGAGAAGGCCTTGTGTATGTTCCCTGTCAGATAGAGAAGGTCTTGTGTCGGTGCTCTGTTAGATAGAGAAGGCCTTGTGTAAGTTCCCTGTCAGATGGAGAAGGTCTTGTGTCGGTGCTCTGTCAGATAGACAAGGTCTTGTGTCGGTGCTCTGTCAGATAGAAAAGGTCTTGTGTCGGTGCCCTGTCAGATGGAGAAGGCCTTGTGTAAGTTCCCTGTCAGATGGAGAAGGCCTTGTGTAAGTTTCCTGTCAGATGGAGAAGGTCTTGTGTAAGTTCCCTGTCAGATGGAGAAGACTTTGTGTAAGTTCCCTGTCAGATGGAAAAGGCTTTGTGTAAGTTCCCTGTCAGATAGGGAAGGCCTTGTGAAAGTTCCCTGTCAGATGGAGAAGGTCTTGTGTAAGTTCCCTGTCAGATGGAGAAGGCCTTGTGTAAGTTCCCTGTCAGATAGAGAAGGCCTTGTGTAAGTTCCCTGTCAGATGGATAAGTCCTTGTGTAAGTTCCTTGTCAGATGGAGAAGACCTTGTGTCGGTGCCCTGTCAGATGGAGATGGCCTTGTGTCGCTGACCTGTCAGATGGAGAAGGCCTTGTGTCGGTGCCCTGTAAGATGGAGAAGGCCTTATGTCGGTGCCCTGTCAGATAGAGAAGGCCTTGTGTCGGTGCCCTGTCAGATGGAGAAGGCCTTGTGTCGATGCCCTGTCAGATGGAGAAGGCCATATGTAAGTTCCCTTTCAGGTGAAGGCGACCTTGTGTCGGTGCCCTGTCAGATGGAGAAGGCCTTGTGTCGGTGCCCTGTCAGATGGAGAACGCCAGGTGTCGGTAACCTGTCAGATGGAGAAGGCCTTGTGTCGGTGCCCTGCCAGATGGAGAAGGCCTTGTGTCGGTGCCCTGTCAGATGGAGAAGGCCTTGTGTCGATGCCCTGTCAGATGGAGAAGGCCTTGTGTAAGTTTCCTTTCAGGTGAAGGCGACCTTGTGTCGGTGACCTGTCTTGTGTCTATTTCAATATCAGAAACTTTTTGTTTAAAAATATCGTATATCGGTCATAATTTTTTTTCCAACAAAAGTCTTATCTAATCTTGCACGCGATATCATATTGTAGATTGTAGCCGGTCGAAAGTACACAACTCATTTCATTCACATTGACGATGAGATGGACGTAGGCATTACACCCACGTGAGTATATTACAAAACCAAGGCAGAAAGCTCAGTTGTATATTGTCAAGTTCTGCAGCGAGAGTTTCCGTGTTCAAATCCCGGTCTAATCGCGGTATACTGTTACTGGCTCTTATATACTTTCACGATTTGAACTCCGATTGCCGATCATTTTCAAACCGGAGCACACAATTAACGACAGCGAGAAAATCGTTCCCGTTGTTCTACCGTTGTCCTACCGATGTTTGAGCCGATGTGCTACCGAATACTACTTTTATGTCACCTTAGTGTTACCGAGGCGCTGCCGATGTTTATACCGAGGCGCCGCCGTTGTTCTACCGATGTGCCATCGTTGCCCGGAGCTATAGCTATAGTTATACATGTAGCTATAGCACAGTGATACCGTTGCGATTCAGTTGTACTGATAATACATTTCTTTAACTCAATCCGGCGTACTAGTATATAGTTCGGCATTATTCGGAGAGGCTTAGTTGACCTTCCGCGGATAATAGACGAGCGCGAGTTGTAACTTGAATTTCATGATGAAGAATGGACAGGACTGCACTTTAATACGATTTGCTACGCTATTGAGATTTGTAAGATATTTGACAATTACCAGTAATCGTATTCCTGGCGTGATATTCAGCATTAGCACTCCCGATCCATCATGTTCATGCCTCTACGAGAAGCGGTTAAAGTGGGAAGGGGCGCATTTTTGTGGATTAGGGGCCGAAATAATGACAGTCAGTACCGGGTTTCCACTTATCGCTGTTATTCGTATGTCTGTCTTGAGATATCCCCCAGTATTCATCTTCCCACAGAAGGGTTATCGTCAGCATATGTTCAAAAGCCGCTAATGAGCTTATTTGTAGGCCGAATACATTACACATGAAGTAAATGTCGAACTGACGTTTAGTTCTAACGTAAATTCTAACGTTAAAACCAAGCCAAAACAAAGCTCTGTATTGAATCTTTTCTATCTGTTCTGTGTTGGTCTTGCTACAAATATGTCAAACAACAGCTAGTGCCGTTATTGAAATTGGATCTAATAAAGATTTAAAAAATAAAAAGCTTAGATTTTTTTCTAAAAAAATGCTTTGTCTTTGGAGGATATTGAGTTTATTAGCAGCATTTTGCACATTTCAGAAATCTGGTCATCGAAATTTGATAACATAACTACCTCAACGCCTAAAAGTTTAACTTGCTCTTCACAAACAATATTGTGATTAAGTACATGGAATTGCTTTCTTTCTGTAACAGACTTGGAGCCAAATGAAATTAGATTTTGTCAGAGTTAGCCTGGATTTGCCTTGAGGTAAACCAATTTTCCAAAATGTTACTTTCTTCTTCAAGGGTGTTCTTAACAACATCAGGATTTATATCACACACAGAAAGAGTATTGTCACCTGAATAATAATTATACAAGGCTGCCTTATTGATAAAGTAGAAGATGTCACTGAGAAAGATATTGAAGACCTTCAGGATGAAGCCCCACTCACTGGTAAATTAACTAAGTTTGACCCGTTGTTTTCTGTTTATAAGATAGCTGTGCATTAGTTAACATGCTGGGGCTGAGAGACCATATATATGCATGAGATGAAATTATGGGTCAAGCAGTCGAATGCTTTTGAGAGGTCCAGTAGAACTGCACCTACATATAAGTTCTTATCAAGGACTTTTTTTCTAGTCTTCCACCACCCTGTATATGGTAGTTTGACATCCATATGTTGGTCTAAAAGCTGTCAGGAATGGATAAAAATGTTATCAAAATGACCGATCAGTTGCTCACTAATGACCCGTTCATATAATTTGGCCTTTATGGTAAAATACTGACTTGTCTTTATATCTTTTCTATAAATGGGCAATTTTTCTTGAAAAATAGGGGTGACTTGTGCTAGCTTAAAACTATTTTGAAATGTCCCTTGGATTATAAGTTCATTGGCCATGTTTCGGATGGGAAAATAAGTATCTTTGCCTGCAATAATGATTTGGGGAGGAATCAAATCATCCATATGATTGTTTTTTAGTTTAACCAATCAATATATTTTCCAATATCTTTATCAGTGACCGGGATGAAATGAAAATCAGCTGACAATTGGCAATTTTTCCTGTATATTGTCAATACTAGGGTGTATATATTTAAACTGACTTCCAGATATTCTAATACTTTCCACTTTACTGATGTTAAATGAGTTCATTTTATTTGCCACCAGCATTTGATCAGAAACCAATTTCCTAAGTTGTCTTAGAGTATTATTGGGTTATTAAATTTAGTTGTAGGTTTCTGTGAGATAAAAGGTTTAGTATATAAGCAGTGCCAGTGCAACTAAATATAAACTAGCTCACCAATCTTTTGTATGTATGCATCCATGAAAATGTTTCCATATAACATGAATATGTTTTTTTGCATAAGTTGTTTTTCATTGTGTTATTGCTGCTTTTTGCCATTGTATAAGAGCATGTTTGTGTGTGTGCTTTTTAAGGACATGTTTTGCGAGATGGGTCTATGACCTTCTTGGAAATAAACGTTCAGTTCTGTTCATATATGTTTATAGTACTGTCTGCTCTCTTTTAATGAGTTACTGGACTGTTGTTCTGCATATGAGTGAGAAATTTAGCAACATGCAGCTGACGCCAGACTGATGTTGGAATGAGGCTGAAGTTAGATCGCGACGTCGCTTATGGATATCAAACACGTCCGTGTGATGGGTTTCTCTGTCCTCTGTCGTTTTATTCGGTTATATGATGCCTCATTTTCTCAAAACGAAATGTAGCATAACATTCCAAATTTTCATAAGTGAAAAAGGTAAATAGCACAAGTCTGCACAGTCTGTCGTTTGAGATTTGAATTAAACTGAAATTGCACCATACATCATTGTTGAGAATGCGATGTCGATGAAGCTCTTTGTCGGTGGAAAGTTGTGCGCTGATTTAAACTAAACAATAATACTATCTCGGAGACTTTCAAGATATGCACATGGAACCGTTGCCAACGACAATACGCGTCACAAGGCTCATTACTCTGGATTGAAAACTTAAACTTGTGTTACTGCAATTAAATGCGCTTCATGGAATTTGCTCGCGTGCATTACTGCGTTCATACAGCATAAACGCAAGAAAAAATGCGATCAAGCCATAAGTAAAAAGATGTGTTGTATCGCTTTAATAACTACTGTCGTTACATTTTATGTGTGTTTCTTTTACATTAAAGTCATACCGACTATTGTCAATGGAACTTCATTCCGACGCCAACAGTTAAAAAGGTATTTCAAGTATTGGTTGTTTGAGTTTATTTATGTATTTTCCCCACTAAGAATTTTTAAAGGTCTGTCCGCGCCTTCTTGGTGGCATTATCGCCGTCTGAGTATCGGCCAATCAAGTATTGCTAAAGCCAAAATGCGTTGGAAACACTAGGAGGTTCTACAGTCCAAACAACTTGTAAGGAAATAAAGGCTACCCCTTTTAGGACCACCCCGATGGTCTGTGTCGCGGCTATATGAGCTGCCGATAATATACATGTAGTAAAGTTGTCTTTCCATTGAGTCCCGTGCCCTCTTCGCGACGTGCACGCGCCAGCAGATCGAAGGTTTTCCTCAAATAGATGGTACCAAGGTTAAATAAGGCTTGTTCCAAGTTATTTGCTTCAATTCATATTCTCTCCCTTCTATCAAAATCCCATAAAATAACTAAGTAATGATACATGTTTCAATAAAGATGCTATTATTATTACTATTATTATATGACGAAATGTAGCGTCAGAATACAATATAATTAGAGATTGTGTTCGGTGCACATACCCAAAAGGATGCATATGCCTTTCCAGTGAATTCAACATCTTCGGATTGGAACACCACTGCCGCGAGTGATAATACAAAATTTCCGCTTGTGCGGATTGGTCAAATAACTTGTTTGCGGTACAATTATTTTGATGATAAAATATAATACATTATTTACGCCACATCTGTTAAAACATCCAAGTCTCAATGTCTTTGAAAAGTAATATTTACATTGGCGGATAATCACGGAGAAACGTTTTTGCAAACAATGAGAGTAAATATAACATAGACTATTTGAGGATAGCAAATCATCGGTGAATGAAAACATTTGAACACTGAACAGTAAATCGTTAAGTAAATTAAGATTATGACGTTACTGTAGTAGCAGTAGTCTGCCGTTAAAGTTTACGGTATGTTGTAGGGATTTGACGTCAAACTGATTGCCCAAACCAACCATAATACAACGTCAAACCAACGTAGGAATCCAACTTCTGTGTGATGCCACACTGACATCTATCTTGTGTTATTTATTTTAGGTACCCGATGTTCCAATAAGATTGTTAATTTATTGAACCATTGGCGATAATTATAGATAATGCTAAATGTTAATGCCTGCTGACCCGTATATATATTTAGATATTAACGTCGCTATAAATGTTACCATTTATGTTCTCTGAATACTGGCCAAACCTTGCAATGATAGAAAACTCCCCGCGGTCAACAGGTATCCAATATTCACATTCATGTTTATATATATATGTTCAGTATAACGTATAAAAAAAACTATCTACTGATGATAATTATCCGTCTATATATATATGATTATGACAGCACTTGGCTGAACTTTTATTTCATTGGATACACGTATAAACAATTATCTATCTATCTAACAAATTTCGTAGTATTTCAAAGAAACGGTTTGCGGATGCAGACTTTATTTTTTTTTAAACCAGTAGGCCTATTGCTCTTATCAAAACCACGCCCACACTTTCATCCGACATTTTGATCTGGTCACATGATCAATCATGTTATCTTGGACAGCCTATTTTATGTAGGTCCAGTTGTAAATTAAAATGTTCATAAGCTTATGTTTTTCTCATCGAAACAAAATATTTAAAATATATTCGTTCATTTTTATTGAAATTGGGGTTGGAGGAACTGATTTTTTATGAACACTACTATCAGAAACTTCATAAATAATTCGGATTTATGATACTGACACCCCTTATATAAAATAGAGCAGTCCATGCATAGAAAATTAGGCCAGTCTACTTTGCAGAGAAGTAGACTAATACAATGTTATGTTACTGAAATGGCGGGTGCTAAACCAGCCGTTCATGTCGTTCAGTTAAAGACAATTCAAGTGCCGGAGTTATTAGTGAAAGGGAATAAATTCATAAAATGGGACGACGTAAGTTCTAACCCATATTTCTCCAGATTTTACAGACAAGACATTTCCTCATAATAAAAATTCATCGGGGTCATCGAAACGCACTCATGCGAATAAATAACAACATTTTGATGATTGCTTGTTTACTTGTCTTTCGTTTATTTCTATTAAATATACCCCTGTATTTAAGTGTTTGATATGGATATATTTTCAATGGTTGCATACCCGGAAGTGATTTGACACACGAAAATTGAAAATATTCCCCACCCATTACAGTTAGTTTGACAGTTGGTCAATACCATATTCATTGTGCCTCAAGGCTGCGATTTGTTTCGATGATTGTGTTCATCTTTTATATTTTTTCGATTTTCTTGTTTTAAAATGAAAAAAAAATGTGTTCCTATTGTTTTGCTGAGGAAAACTGTAGTATAAGAGAGGAAGAATCTGCTCTGGCCATCCAACATATATATACAATACCAGTCACGAGGAGATGTTTTTATCCTTTCAATAGAAATTGTAAATAGTGGAAATTTTATTTTGAAATCATTCAGTCCTGCCTGCTGGGCATGTATATGAGGATTTAGCCAGTTCCGAGTATAGTTTTTGTGGATTGATGCAATCACTGGAGATAATGATGATGTCAGATGATGATGATGGTATGATGATGATTATGATGATGATGGTGGTGGTGGTGGTGATCATGATGATGATGATGATGATATGATGATGATAATGATGAACAACAGATTCAATGGCATATGTTTCTGACTGAAAACACTGAAGGAGAATCCCCTTGCTTCCTGATTGGGCAATTTCCTTTCCAAATTTCCAAAATAGTCCAAAATAAGACTTTTGGATGAACAGGCCTTCAATCTTATATTATTGCTTGGCATCTAATATTTGAACAAGTGTTGCTATGTAAAAAAAATTACCACTGCGGGATACAAGGCAGGGCTTATTCTAAAGCTCCCACGGGTCTGACTAGCGGACCCATTCTCAAAGCCAAATATGCCATTTGTTTTTTGCAAGTCAATGGGACCAAAAAATTTAATGGTAAATAAAAACGAAAATAAATAAAAAACTCTGCTAGATACCGATAAATGACCAATCTCTTCGAAGTACATTATTTAAGCAGTCAAGCACTGCCTTAAAATGTACTAAAATCCAATCTCCGAAATGTTGCCAGTCTTGGTTGGATAATGGTGTGTTTAAGTATTTTAATGAATACCAATAAATTGCATAAAAGTCCTTGAAGAATTACATTGTTTTAAAAGAAATTGAAACAAAGTAACAGGCCGGTTCCAAAGATTGGATTTTAGTTCGACCGGAGAATTCTTTCACACATTTTAGTGATGTGAATTCTGTCACTAATTTTCAATTTATAATTCTAATTTTTTGCGATGTGGCGATACTTAAGTGGTGTTCCAGAGCCAAAAAGAAAAACTTGATGAGAAAAGGCTTTTATAACAAAACCTATAAATTGCATGTTAATGTTTTGTCAAACAATAAATATAATGTTTAAACATATGAATGTTTTTTTCTTAAATGGTGCCCGTAATCTTTTGGGGTATGTGATCCTGATGTCCAGGGTCAGAACAAATTCCATGTGCAGTTAATGCTGACGATAAAAGCACCAACATGAATTATGAAGATGAACTGGTCTTAAACATTTTTGACTTATGAAACATTTTCTTAGTGAAAATCAGCTTTTTCTTATGACTTAAAAAAATATATAAGAAGCATGTTTTTCTTTAATATTTTGATGCAAAAAAAGCAAGTCTTTAAATCTTGAAAATTCTCAGAATTTGAGGCGAGGTACTTTTTCTTTGTCCTAAATTGGTTAACTTCATGATGCAAATTTTCCCCAATTGGTCTATGGTCTTTTTCCAAACCTGGACAGAAAAAGCCCTGCAAGCAGTCTGGATGTATCTAGATGTTTTGAATAGACCCCTTGGCTTGATACACAAATATCAATTTTCTTGTGTTTAAGCAAGTTTAGCTAGTACTAAGTTATGAAAGTTCAGAGCTCTTGCCACTGCTTCTAAGGATGAAGGTCCCAATCACTAACATATATATGTAGTTGCCTCCCTGTTTCACCCTCACCCCTCTACATAAACATGTAGTTGCCCCCCCCCCCCTCCCCCACCCAACTCATGTTCTATGTAAACATGTAGTTGCCTCACTGTCTCTCCCTCCTCTGCCCACCATTTTCCCTCTATGTAAACATGTATTTGCCTTCCTGTCTCCATCCTCCCCACACACCCCTCTGCATAAACTTGTAATTGCCCCCTGTCTCCACCCCCTCCCCTTCTACGTAAACATGTAATTTCCCCCCTTTCCCTCCCTCCTCTACCCCCGTCCCCCCTCTACATAAACATGATGTTGCTTCCCTGTCTCCAGCCACTTCCCCAAACCCCTCCCCCTCTATATAAAGATGTAGTTGCCCCGTGTCCCTCCCCCTCCCCAACCCCAACCCCTAACCCCCTCCCCCTCTACATGAACATGTAGTTGCCCTACTGTTTCTCCCCTTTCCCCCAACCAACTTTTCCCTTTACATAAACATGAAGTTGCCCATGTGTGGTCTTCCCTGCTCTCACCCCTTCCCCACTCTATTTAAACATGTAATTGCCTCCCTGTCACACACCCTCCCCCTCTATTTAATCATGTAGTTGATTCCCTGTTTCCCCCCTCCTCCTCTACGTAAACATGAAGTTGCCTCCCAGTATCAGAATAAGATGCATTGGTCGGTGAACTTTTTCTCTTTAACTTGTAATTTTCTTTTCTCAGCCCTGTTATCAAACAAGGGTAGTCGACAGCCGGTAGTCAACAGCTCACTTATGCTTGAATATGTTTATGGTTTAAATGCCAATACTGATTTCCTCGAGCAAATTATTAATTAGCCATGTATTTATTTAGTTAATTCTTGGGAAAGCCTGAACATTGTAGATGCAGACTAATGCTTAATGATAGCTTTATGTTCCTGAAATCTGAGGACTTTATTGATATAATGTCACAGATTCCGGTCTAGCCTTGCAGTAGTCCTCAACTTCCTACTGTGTTGCAAACTATAGTAATTAATATCATTATACTGTTAATAACGTTCAACTTTGACCATGTAAAAAATACTTAGTAGTTCATATTTGAACTGTACAAAGTATGGGGGTAGAATATGCTTTGTTTTAATATCTATCATAATGATATGATAGAATGTCCAGAACCCCCAGAAATATGTTTTTAATTGTTAAAAATAACTTCTCTTCATGATATTTGTAATTTGTCCATTACAGAGTTCAACAATCGGTGTGCCGGTGACGCTGCGGGTGGATCCGAAGGGTTACTTCCTGTACTGGCGGGACCAGAACAAGGTACGGGAACCAACTATAGGGCTACAAGAGGCTCACACAGGGAGCTGGGCCCAACTTGAGGTTTTGTCCTTGGTGTAAACCTTTACTATCACAAAATCATCAGGCAAATAGTCTAAGTTTCCACCAAGCCCAAAAATCATCATATAAATAGTTGAGGGTTGAGATGTTTTGCTGTTCACTTTTTCAACAAAAACACTTTCTTATGGACATTTAAATATTGCATAGTGGTTATTTTGTTCATTGAAATTTGGATTTATCATTATTATGATACCAAAACTGATAGGTTCTGAGAATAAATGTATGAACAAATGTGGCTAACTTTAAGTAACTGAATATCACAACCATGTAGCTTTATATGGATTTTAATTCATATCTATGGATAATTATAAATGACAATGACTCCCGTCACCTCTTCATGTGTTAACACTTCAATATTCTAATTTGGTTACTGCATTTTTTGGTGGAAGAATGCTTTGTTGCTTGTTCAAGATGTAAGGACATTTTTCTATTATATATAGAATCTGGTTACGGGAATTTTTCAAAAAAAATATACAAATATTTGTTCTATCTCTGCTATCAGACAAAAAATTTTGTTGAATGTTCAAATTGAAGACAAAGGCCATGATTTGTCTGAAGTTATTATGGTATGCTGCCCATTTTGATACTGAGTTGAAATAAGAAATTCAGAAACACTTCTAGAGTAAGTACCTTTGTCGATGATGTTCAAGTGATATTCAGCTTTTGGAAATGGAAATTATTTGAGATTAGATGGTTGTTTACCGGCCATTAGCACTCTTTGATTTGAAAACATCTGCATTTATAAACACTTTCGGCCATGAATTATTTATTTGAATCTTATGAGAGTTAAAAGCTGAGTTTCCTTGTCTAGGAAGTGCAAACATGTTTTATTATGCTTGACTCACACGTCTATAAATAATTGGCCACTAAAATTAGGATGACATGTGGTTTTATGTCTGAGTATGCCCTTGAAGTTATGTCGTTATTTAAAAAAAATTTTTTTCCTAATTTCAAACCTTCATGTTTTTACATTATTAAAAGGAACTGATGGACACACGTTTAGAGTTTTATCATGTTTTCAACCTTGGCCATAACAATTTAGTGTTTATGTTTATTCACATGAAACTTTGAATCTATCATACATGACTGTATGTATATTGCAAGACCCCCAACTCTAACTTTAATGATTCCCTGCTTGTGTTCCTTTACCAGAAACAGGGGGATATGTGTGAGTTGTTGAGGTATTCAGCTATGATGAGTTTTAAATTTTGAAAAAAATTTCCTTCATTTTTATGACTAACTGTACTTTGACTTTATACTGAGACTAAAAATGCAAAGCTAATTTCAGAAATTACTTTCTTATGTGTGGGTGTATATATACATGTTAATTTATATCAGAAAGCGTTCAAAGGGTGTAAGGTTGCATTGTCTTTGAAATATGATGCAAGACAAATCCGGCATGTATTAAAATCTTTTGAGTTTCATGTTTTATGTATTAATGTATTAAAATGTAAAAAAGTAGAGTAGCTAGTTTTTACTCTGATCAACTAATGGAATAAAGCACAATTTCAGCAGACTGGCCATGAGGGTGGAGTAAGTACTGTGAAAGTAGTGCATGGGTTACATACCGCCATAACTTGAAGTCTTTACGTTACATTGTCCATAGAAGTCCAAGATCTGAGGCATTGACCTTGCGACACAGTTTGCAGATTATTCTATGCAATTTTAGAGGAAAAGTCATTTACAAAATTTCCTATCAACTGTGTCCAAGGTTTGTGACCTGTCATAGATTAGCTAGTATCTCTAGTGTTGAAAAAAGCCATCTCTTTCTACACTACTGAAATATCATACCAACAGCTTGCATAGAACTGCAGTTGGTGTCAATTTAAAATGATATTAATTCAACTGTTCAAGTGTGCATTTCTCAACACTTCTCATCAGCTATTGAATGCATTTTATTTATAAAAAAGCATGAAGCAGCCAGTTTAACTTTATTAAAATAAAGAATGACCTACAGTTTATAGAATGCAATGTTTTTACTTTCACAGCATGTGTTCAGGCTACCCTAGGGAGGAATGCTCAATGATTATATTTTAATGTTATGGATTATGTTCTAGTGTTATCTGTCTCATAAAATTATGATTTGTTTATTCACAGTTTTGAAGAGATTTGAGAGTGGCACAGTTAATAGAAACTCTTTGATTAGAGTGGCAGTTCTTGCTGTTTTATTCTATTGGTTCTTGCACTGTTGTGAGTGTCCCTGTGGTCAATGACAACTGACCATCTGGTCTCCATATTGGTGACAAGGTTGCCCAAGGTTTATACATGTGTATAGGTCATCATCGAACACTGGTATCTATAGGTTGTTGATTCCTCTGTATTAATAATAATTTAATGGAACTAATTGCCATGGCTTGTGACTCTCCTTGTCTTAGTTTACCTGCTTGTTTGCCCATTTCCCTTCCAGCTGTTGGTGTATCACAAATGTAGTGTGTTCGGCTACTTAAATACAGTTATGTAGAACACATTATCAGACCCATTATCTGACCTAAAACAGGCTGCCATGCCCTGTCTTACAGATTCTGTATAAATATTTACTCATAGTTATAAACACAGTAGCCTATAAAAGAGAGATGAAAACTTGATGATGGGTATGCTAACTGGCTTCTGATGGCAGGTTCATTATTTGCCGACTGTCAGAGGGAACAACAGTTGTGTATGTAGAGGCGCAGTGCCCAAGGCAGATAAATAAACAATAGATGTGGAGAAGCTGCTCCCAACAACTCACCGATAACTTGCATCTGTTCCCAGGCCAGGCACAACATCTCACTGGTTTCTCATTCTACCAACTCCTACACAACATCTCACTGGTTTCTCATTCTACCAACTCCTACACAACATCTCACCCTTTTCTCATTCTACCAACTCCTACACAACATCTCACTGGTTTCTCATTCTACCAACTCCTACACAAAATCTCAGCCATTTCTCATTCTACCATCTCCTACACAACATCTCACCGGTTTCTCATTCTACCAACTCCTACACAACATCTCACCGGTTTCTCATTCTACCAGCTCCTAGCCATGTTTGATGCATCTATTCTAAGGCTAAAGGTGTTATTTTGTTTGACTCAGCTGTTATGATTGTATAATGTTCTCACTACCACTGTCTCAACATCTAAATTATATTTGTTTTAGTCATGAACAAACTAAACAGGAGCAAGTAAAAAACACTGGATGGTAGAATGGCATCATCTTTATGAAAGTAGCTGTATTTATAACAAGTTTTCCCAAGTTCATTGTTTTACCAGGGTCTGTCTAGTCTCCTGTCCCTGGCTGGGTATTGCTCAATATTGGTGATAGGTCAGTTCACTAGTGTACTGTAGGTATGTGGGGAAATCATTTTAAGACACATTTATATAATTCAATTTGCCATAATTGCAGGAAGTTAATCTGTCCAACAATACACTGGAACAGCTAAATCAGATCATGCCAAAAATCTCTCTTGCAGTTACAAGTTAAAAGGTCACTGTTTAGTTCCAGACTACCGGTGAGTTCTATAGACAAGAGTTTGACCATGAAGCTGAAATAAGGCTGTAGAGTGGTGGTATGTATCACATATACTGTTAACATGCAGACTTTCAGTGAATTCCATTGACTTAAGAGTGAAATAATGCCAGAGAATGGTGAAATGTATCACATTTGCTGTTAACATTCAGACTTATCCATAGACAAGAGTTTGACCATGAAGGTGAAATATTAAGCTGTAGAATGGTGTGATGTGTCACATATGGTGTTTTCTTGTGAACTTACTCTCATTGTTTTCATTCAAACTTGTTTTGCACACCTTGTAGCAAGTCAGCAATTTTCCCAGGGCTACTGCCTGTGATGTTGATAGCACTGCTTGTAAATGTCATGAAACAGTGGCAAAATCTGCTCAACAATAATGGCATTAGGTCAGTTTGGTGGAATGTAATCAATGGATACATGTAATTACTGTTTACTGTCAGAGTTTATCCTACTACTCCATGACTAGATGTTTTGTAAAAAGGTAGAGCTGAGTATCAAAATATCAATCAATAAATTATAAAATATACTGACACTGCATCGAAACCTAAATAAGTTGAGGAGTTGAGCACAATAGCCAGCCCAAATAAAAAAAACCATGCACAAAATTTTATGACTCCTTCATGGTCATAATTTCACACTTTTTCCCCCGAACATGTGTTCCAAAATAAACAAACAATTCCTTGATGTTAAAATTTTTGCAAGTTGTAAGAAATGCAATGACTGTTGAAATGAAATTTTATAAGGTGTAAAAAAAATAATTTAACACTGTTACGCATGACCACTAATAGTTGATAAGGGCATTTGAGAAGATAAATATGATTATAATATGCACTGTTAATTTTTTTTTCAATGTTGCTTGTTTAAAAAAGTGCAATTTGTAAAAATAAGTTATTTCTTCTTTTTTTTCCTTTACATTTAGTATACGATAGCCTTTGAACATATGAACGATTTCCACAGCGCAATACATAATCGGTGTCGAAGTAAACATTTGGTTTGACAACTTCAAACTTAAAATACACTGAAAGACAATTCAAAACAGACTGGGAAATTGAAACTTGGGTCGTTCAAAACATTGGTTCCTTCAAGGTTTCGCTCTAACCCTGGCGTCCTCGAGCCATCACAGTTTTACTGTTTCTAAATATATAAATGTAAGTGGTCTCGAGACAATAGTTATTTTAAAAAAATTGGTTTTGTTATAGGTAGTCTTTATGCTACTCACTGACTGTGCGGTCAGCGTGGTCTGTGTGGTCAAGTGGTCAGTATCATTCTCTTGGTCCAAATTTGCTATGATTATTTAACACCAAGCAGTCTAATGCACACAGACTGCATGGAATATGACTGATATAGCTTATATCTACTCAATACCTAGATCTCTTGGACAGTATTCAATATACCGGTATTTTTATTCTTATCCTTAGACTTGCTCAGTGGATTGGACAATTTACAATCCAATCAAAACACTCTCTTAAATTTCTACTCATAAATTTTATATTAAGTTGGTAATTGAATACGCCACAGGACAAAGTGATACTGGGTGCATAGTGTCCTCTTACAACTTTGTGCCTAGGTGATTTCAGTCTGAACAAAATGGTATCAAAAACATGTTCAGTATTGGTTTGTATATTTTTATTATTTTGTTCTCTAACATGCCATAAAACAGCCATTATTATAAAGTCTGGATTTTGGTCCATATTATCTATATCTGTTGTTATGTTGTCTTATAAAAATTGCTATAACATGTGCTACACATTATCACCATCAAGTGTACTGCTGTAAGTGTCTGGCATATCTAGTATGAGCTATGGGCTATAAGCTGCTCAATTTTTGAGTCACTTAAAATAAATGCACTTTGACTTTCCTTTAGCATTGATGATTATTGGTATAAACTCGTCTTTTATGACTGATTATCAAATAATAATTAACCGGAATCAATAAACAAGAGGGCCATGATGGCCGTAAATCGCTCACCTGAGTAAAAGAGATTAACCTTTGTTATCAATATAGCTTGTTTCTCAAAGAATATTGAACAAGAGCTGTCACAGTATGTGACAAATGCTTCCGAATGTGACATTGACCTATGAACAAGTACATAAAAAGTTGATCTTGCCTTTATGTGTCAAATACATATGGAAAGTTATACACATGTTGCCTGAATAATCACTGACAGGACTTGTCACAGTTGTCTGAAAAAGCACGAACCAAGGATCATTCCTATAGCAACCAGAGTTCTGCATGGAATTAATTTCTTTGAACAATTTTTGAAAAGCACCAACCAAGGATTATTCCTATGAAGTTACATCAAAATTGTCCAAGCGGTTTAGGAGAAGAAGATGATTATAACCAATTGTTGACATTTTCCTTTAGGTTGCCATTGCACCGAGAGTTCTGCATGGAATTAATTTCTTTGAACAATATTAAAAAAGCACCAACCAAGGATCATTCCCATGAAGTTTTATCAAAATTGTCCAAGCGTTTTAGGAGAAGAAGATAATTATTACCAATTGTTGACATTTTCCTTTAGGTTGCCATGGTAACCAGAGTTTGGCATGGAATTAATTTCTTTAAACAATTTTAAAAAAGCACCCACCAAGGATCATTCCCATGAAGTTTTATCAAAATTGTCGAAGCGGTTTAGGAAAAGAAGATGATTATTACCAATTGTTGACATTTTCCTTTAGGTTGCCATAGCAACCAGAGTTCTGCATGGAATTAAATTTTTTGAACAATTTTGAAAAAGCACCAACCAAGGATCATTCCTATGAAGTTTCATCAAAATTGTCCAAGCGGTTTAGGAGAAGAAGATGATTATAACCTATTGTTGATATTTTCCTTTAGGTTGCCATGGCAACCAGAGTTCTGCATGGAATTCATATCTTTGAACAACTTTGAAAAAGCACCAACCAAGGATCATTCCTATGAAGTTTCATCAAAATTGTCCAAGCGGTTTAGGAGAAGAAGATGATTATAACCTATTGTTGACATTTTCCTTTAGGTTGCCATGGCAACCAGAGTTCTGCATGGAATTAATTTCTTTGAACATTTTTTAAAAAGCACCAATCAAGGATCATTCCTATGAAGTTTCATCAAAATTGTCCAAGCGGTTTAGGAGAAGAAGATGATTAAAACCAATTGTTGATGACGGACGCCAGACGCCAGCCATAGACCGATCACAAAAGCTCACCTTGAGCACTTAGTGCTCAGGTGAGCTAAAAACAAAACAACATATAAATGTGTCCTGAGTGGCATACAGACATATCTGTCTCCTGATAGCTCTAGTTGATAGCTATAGTTGTACGTCCCCTTGTGTATTAGTGACATTTTGAACATTGGCATTTTGAGCATTGACATTTTGGATATTTATCAATTAATGTAATTGGAGAATAATTTGTATTAATGCTGATAATGGTAGAATGTATAGTGTTTATATAGAAACGCTAATAAGTGATAATTGATAAATTTAACATTTTCGAGTGGTAAATGTTAACTTCTGGCATGGGTAGATATTTGATATAGGTCAGAGTTTTAGAAATGAAATGGGAGTATGTCTAGTTGTAACAACATACAACTGGTTACCACTGGAAATCTCAAAGAGCATTTGTTGAAAAGTCTGAATGATTAGAAACCTGTCTGTGACCAAACTGGTCATTGGACTGATCTTAAGTAGGACTTCAACAGTTGTGCGTTTGTCATGCTACGTACATTAGTCCTGAGAATTCCACATTGTCTTACGTCACAGGTTCTGAGTGGTTCAAACTTTGTCTTAAGTAGTCCTGAGTGGTCCTAACATTGTCTTACGTGGTCCTGAGTGGTCCTAACATTGTCTTACATAGTCTTGAGTGGTCCTAACATTGTCTTACATAGTCCTGAGTGATCCTTACATTGTCTTACATAGTCCTGAGTGGTCCTTACATTGTCTTACATAGTCCTGAGTGGTCCTAACATTGTCTTACATAGTCCTGAGTGGTCCTTACATTGTCTTACGTGGTCCTGAGTAGTCCAAACATTGTCTGACGTAGTCCTGAGAGGTCCTAACGTTGTTTAACATGGTCCTGAGTGGTCCCAACATTGTCATACATAGTCCTGAGTGGTCCGTAAACATTGTCTTACATAGTCCTGAGTAGTCCTAACATTGTCATACATAGTCCTGAGTGGTCCTAACATTGTCATACATAGTCCTGAGTGGACCTAACATTGTCATACATAGTCCTGAGTGGTCCTTAAACATTGTCTTACGTAGTCCTGAGTGGTCCTAACATTGTCTTGCGTAGTCCTCAGTGGTCCTAACATCGTCCTGGTTGATCGTTGGCCTCTCAAGTCTGTTTTCATGATGCTACATCATGCCCAGCTGTTATCATTTTTGGCATGTTTTTTTCTTCCAAATTTTGCTCTAAGAATTTGTTTAATACTTATCTAAGAAGGAGCCAATGATCTCCTTCTGCCTAATGCAAAGAAATATGCGTCCTGTGAATTTTGACCTAATACAACATCTAATGTAACAATATTTTATCAAAACATTACATTAGTGCTATTTTGTGGTTTTTAAATTGACACTAAATTTGGTTTTACTGACTTGATATAAATGTAAATAACATTTTTTTTTTTTAGGGTATGATGGTGATGTCTAAATGGAACAAATGATATTTTACTTTCAGTCTAAAGTTTCTAAATTGAATAAAACTTTAATATGGTTAAAGTTACGTTTTCGCTCTGCCTCATATGCTTTGCTTCGCAACCAGATCTTTCGCTCCCAAACCTTTTGAAAAATGAGCCTAAATCGTCAAAATAGAAGCTTCACCATTCACAAAATGTGCAGCAGTGGATTAATATGCAAAATAGAAATACTACCTTAAAGCAATCGAAGAACAAAATTTAGTCTGAATGACAATTTCTTTGGAAAAATTGCATCACATTCTGGCGGAAAAAAAGGCTTAGCTGGAAGAAGTCACGTTTCATGTTTAAAATATGAAACTTCAACAGCCTTACACAGCACTTAAGTATAATTCCATGATTTTTTTAAATCCCTTTTTCTTTAAATTATAAAGAGAAATAAAAGTTGGTCATACTCACGTTTCATCAACAAAACAGCGCGTCAGCTTGAGCCGGGAGGTAGCTTTTGCTGGTTTTTGCTATTATCTTATTTTAGTTGTTAAGCATATGTTTACATGGCGTGAATGTCACAATTCTGACTTCAGGTTGGACACCATTTAAGGTTCATGACTCCTGTGTCTGTTTTGAGATTTGTTTCAGCTCTGCTGGCTTTGTTCATCCAATTTACTTGCTTCTTTGAAGTCAACCACATGGAAGCTTACTGTGTCTCCGGTGCTCTATTTTACGTTATTGATTTGGAACATATTATTCACAAAATATTTATGCCACTGCGGCCTTCTCATTTCTGTTTTTTCCTCCAGTTGACAGGGTTTTCCGATGACAGGCGCTATTTAGATGCTTTAATCGGGCAAAGAGTTGGTGAATGTCCCCAAATAACTGTCTGACGTCATTCTTAATCAAAGAGAAAGTTTGTAAATAAGGTCCATTGGAAAAAAGAAATAAGCCGTACATACAGTGGTTTTTAACCTAGGCAAGGGATTATTATCTTGTCTATGATGCTAAGCTAATTACATGTGCTTTCAACAATTTATTGTTGGTCTACCTTACTGGAACATGTATTTTACTGTCCTTATACAGGCTTAATTTTGTCCTGTTGGAGCTTTATGCAGAAAAAATTCAATGTCTCCCAGGGATAGATGCATCAGATAAATATTTGATTCTGTGCTTTATATTGCAGTAAAAAAGGCATAAAGGAGAATGTGATAAAAACAAATAAGGAGGAAACCATTCATTTCATGGAGATATTGCTTGTAAGATCTGCATTAACTCCATATAAGGAGCTATATAACAAGCCAGTTCTATGTTTCCTAAACTGGTGGCTCCTATCATGATTCTATTTGATCTGATCTTATATTTTTTATATAGGTTTTATATGAGTTTCACTTTTTTTGAACTAATGACCCTGTAGTGGGAGAGTATAATACTTGCTCATATTTTCTGTCCTAAATGCACATCCATTGACATTGGTCTTACACTTAATACACCCATGGATCTTGTCTTACACTTAAAACACCCATGGATCTTGTCTTACACTTAATACACCCATAGATCTTGTCTTACACTTAATACACCCATGGATCTTGTCTTACACTTAATACACCCATGGATCTTGTCTTACACTTAATACACCCTGGATCTTGTCTTACAGTTAATACACCCTGGATCTTGTCTTACAGTTTATACACCCATGGATCTTGTCTTACAGTTTATACACCCTGAATCTTGTCTTACACTTAATACACCATGGATCTTGTCTTACACTTCGTTTATACACCCATGGATCTTGTCTTACGGTTTGTACACCCATGGATCTTGTCTGACACTTCGTTAATTACACCCATGGATCTTGTCTGACACTTCGTTAATACACCCACGGATCTTGTCTGACGCTTCGTTAATACACCCATGGATCTTGTCTTACGGTTTGCACACCCATGGATCTTGTCTGACACTTCGTTAATTACACCCATGGATCTTGTCTGACACTTCGTTAATACACCCATGGATCTTGTCTGACGCTTCGTTAATACACCCATGGATCTTGTCTTACACTTAATACACCCATGGATCTTGTCTGACACTTCGTTAATACACCCATGGATCTTGTCTGACGCTTCGTTAATACACCCATGGATCTTGTCTGACACTTCGTTAATACACCCATGGATCTTGTCTTACACTTCGTTAATACACCCATGGATCTTGTCTTACACTTAATACACCCATGGATCTTGTCTTACACTTAATACACCCATGGATCTTGTCTTACACTTTATACAACCATGGGTCTTACAGTAACAGTGTTAAAATGTCCATGGGTCTTTCAGTTTATACACGCATGGGTCTAACAGTTTATGCTCACATGGGTCTTACAGTTTATACTAGGGATGCAAACGAATATTCGATCAAACGATTGGTATTCGAATGTCAAAATTGGTATTCGAATATTCGATGTTTTGTTGTTGAATAAATAATATAATAAATATTTGCCTATAACTCTGTTGTTGTGTTTAAGAGGTTTTATACACCTATGGGTCTCACAGTTTATACACCTATGGGTCTCACAGTTTATACACCTATGGGTCTCACAGTTTATACACCTATGGGTCTCAAATTTTAAAGTATGGGAATGTTTGTTAATGCACAGGAAATTGGTGGTGAGTTTAGTTACAAAAAATATTTCCTGTGCGTTTGAACATGATCACCTTCATAAGTTGTCAAGCATATCTGTATGGTAGTTATTTCCTTAAGATGGATTCTCAGGACTTATAATGGTCCAGTTCATGGTCCAACTTTAAGCCAGCCAAAGTTTAGGTCATTTGTTCCTCAAATAGAAGTCATTGATGGTGTTTACGACACAACTTCCTGATTGCCCTTTGTTTTAAAGTAGATGCTGATCTCTCAAGTCAGAATGCCTCCGTTGTCAGTATAGTTGTTTGTTTATATAGAATGAGAAAATAGTTGATTCCAGTCTTGAGATGTTGTGGGGTATTGTCATTCCATAACAATCATGTGGTATTTCAGTATCAGCATGTGATTGCATGTAAAACATTGGCTCTATAATTTACAAAGCCTTTATATTTAGTACAGTTGACTTTATGTCCAGTTCCTTTGTTGGCATTGTTTATTATTGCCATATTTACAGCAATAATTGATACATTGTTTCAACTAGTTTAATTGCATGTCATTTATTTTGTAAATGTATACTGATGTCTTTCTTTTCTTACTTGAATGCTGTTTGATTTCAACTTGTTTCTGTTAACGGTTTCTTTCCACATCACTTATGTGTCTTATCTTTTTAAACACATCTTCACTAAAAAATCTTAATACTGACGAGGCTTTATCCTAATGTTTTCTTCTATAATATCATGCTTTTAATCTGTTAGTATTTCCACACTTACTTATTCTTAACTTTTATTTCTGCTGGAAAAAAATGTTCTTAGTACTGAAACTAATTATCCTGTTCCAGAAGAAATGTGCTTATTATGGAAATGTTTAACTTATTTTTAAGGATGTAATCTATCATTTTTCAGGATATGGATGCCTTGGACATCTCATACATAAGAGACACACGGACAGGCAAACAGGCAAAGGTTCCGAAGGTATAATATCTGACAGACTGGTTTGTAACATATGATCATCAATAGACTGGTTAAGCTGTTATTTATGCCATGGGGGCCCGCAATTCACACCTTTTGGGGCCAATGAAATACAGGCTGCAGCCCCAAATATAAAGGGTGTTTTTTCTGCATGAGAGTAAAATTTTCCCCTTTTAAAAAAGTCCTAAAATTTGATTACTCTTATGGCCTTTAAATTCTAACAATCGATCATGAAAAATAACATGTTTGTACCATATAAAAGAGACATTGTTTATTATATGCTGTCTGGTGGCTTAAATAGCCTCATAATTGAAATAAATATATAGACCATTCTCACATAAATGTTGCTTCATTCGCATACAATATGGCGCCCTTTTCTGAATTTTTTTTTTTTATGTACTGTCATTTTATATCCTTTTTATGCTTTAAAAATGATATCTGTGTAAGATTTGTTTTAAACTTTTGAACTCTCAAAGTAAACATTTCATTTGTGCCTATAAGCGACTGGTCGAGTATAAGTTTTGACGAAAGAACAGGATGATGACTCAAGCTCAAGTTTCACACTGAGTATTTAAACATTACATCTTTGCATATTCATATACTTCAAAAGTAAAATGACAAAAGGACTCATTAAATGTAACAGTTTCTTAATACATTCTGAATTGAGGAATGTACACTTATCATTTGCGATCATTATTATTATTATGGCATACTTAACAAAATTATGCGGATAGCATGGGTCATATGAACGATTGAAAAACGCTTTCAAAACAGCAAATGACAAAATTATAACAAGGGGAAGTAATTTGCTCTGATTATATAATTTGTTCCTTAATTACTTCAAAATTTCTAATATTCAAATCTCAAATAAACCAATAAGGACTACTCAATTTTAATGTGACATGAAACAACACTCCCCATCTTGCATTGAGCAGAACCAAATGCATTGTTTTCATGAATAAAGAATCACAGTTTTAGGGATAACAATTTTAAAATAGTTCTCAGTTAAATAATTCTATTTGGTCACCATTTTAGTTAAAGCTGCACTCTCACAGATGGACAGTTTTAACAACTATTTTAATTTTGTCTTAGAATGAATCAATTTTTGCGTAAAGGTCTGGAAACCAGTGATGAATTATGTCTCCAGTATTATATCACTGGTTTTCAGATAGTTACACTCTCAAGTTAATCATTGCACTATACAGTTCAATCAAAACAGAGGGAGCACTCAACACCTCCACACTTTGTAATGATTATAAAGTTAGATGGGCTTTTGCTGTTAAAACCTTCCAATTAACTTGTCTGTACATTGATTCCTCTGAAAGTTTAATGTCCATATTTGGACACAATAGCAGACTTTTACTCTTTGGTACCCAAACAAGCAGATGTGCAAATTTGAACAGGCCATTATTAGATGAATATCAAATTAAAAGTCAATGGCATAAATGAAATAAGCTTTATTTCTTATAGTATATAAAATAAACAAAAGGAACTGTGCATTATGATTCTTGTGACTAGTTAGATGCAATCATTGTACGCTACTAAGTGCCACATTTGCTGTTTTCTTGGTATTCAGTGACAAACGCTCTCTTCAATTACATTTTGTGATAAGAATATGAAGTTTATATTGTCATATGAATCAATATAGGTATTGTTTTCCCATGGAAGTTTCATATTGGAACATATATGTTCCATGTTTCAAAAGAAACCACAACTGTATAGGCAGGGAAATCAATGGAGTTGCCAATGATTTGTGAATGTTTGTAATATCTGAGGAAGTGTTGTGACATAAATCACCCTTCCATGTTGTGAGTTTAGCCTAATTTAGGGAGAGTGATTACCAGGGAAAAGATGAATTCTACATGGCCAGGAAAGCAGTAGACCTGAGTCCACTTAATTTTAAAGACATTACCGTCTTATGGCCAGTAATAAATTTTGTGCTATTTAATCAGGAAATTCTCGGGCTCTTCTTTTCTTTTATCCTAGTAATGCTACAATAGAAATTCTGACATTTTATTAAAACATACCCTTAATTGTTTTAAATTTTAGTAAAAAAAAGAACTACAATACAATCTTAACCTTTTGCCTTTAGATGGACAAGCTGCGGGAGACATGTTCTATCGGACCGTCTGACATTCCACTGGAAGACAAAACAGTTACCATTGCCTATGGCAACGACATGGTCAACGTGGAATTCATCAACTTTGTTTGTGCCAGCAGGGAGCTGGCTGCAGTAAGTAACACCTGCCCTCATTGGTCAACTCATTGTGAGACTGACTTCTGATTGGCCAATCATATCCAGCCATATTATTGCTCATTGGTGGTTCTGATATTGTCTAGAGGCTTCTGACTAGCCAGGCTCTACCAGATGTTGTAAAACCATGAACCCCATTTTGCAAGATTTTGTTTCTTTAAGTTTGTCTATTGTTGCATTGTTTTGTTCTATGATATTTGGGCTTAAAGTAATGTGAAAAAATGTGCATGTAATGGAATGGTATAAGACATAAGGTTAAGCAGGAAACCATCAAGAAACTGCACTGGGAACCTGACTCAAGAGTGTTGACCCAATCTGGTTGGTTTCCTGCGCAATCTGATGGCGCATGTTGGTAGATCTGCTTGTTAGAAGATTTTAAAGTCTAGCCTGAACTCACCATTCCAGCCTCACCAGATCTGCTTTAAAACATTAATACCTCATGGCAGTAACACACTACCCATGATATCTCTGCTTATGGCCGGTTGAGGGGTCTCTCTTCTCTAAGTACCCTGGGCTGTTCACCATGCTTATGATATATGTTATGAGACTTGCAAGTACTTGTTTCTACACAGGAATGTTTCAGATGGAGTGTCCCATCAGGCGTGGAGTTGTAACCAAACTAAACTGCCTATAACTTTGCTTAAGGAAGGCTCTCAAATTTCTGTATATTAAGATTATAATTTGTAAGTTCACTAAGTTAATATTATTCTGTTTCAGCTGACATTTTGTATTTTTTCTGGATACAAATTTACATGTTCACTCATTCATGACTAAACAAAACAAAGCTTCCATGAGCTTGCAGTAACATTCAGCTTAAGGCCTTATAGATAAAAAGTCCACTAGAAGCATATTGCATGGGTAATGGATTGTAGTGTGTATTGATATACTGGTGTTCACTGATTTATAGATGTCCCTATTGTTTTCACCCCCAGGAATATACGAAGGTAAAGACGGTGCTAGAGTTTAGTAACACTAACCTGATACCAGCCATTTGCCTCAAACCATAACAGCAGCATTATTTCATTGCTTTTCATAACTGGTACTCTGGCAAATATGCAAATTTCATCTTTCCTTATTTGTCTTGTCTGTTAGCTCAATATCTGTAAATCTTTTGCATAAAAACCTGAATCTTAACCCAAGTAGAGCACAGTATATTATGACCTCCATATATTTTGTATGTTTGCCAGTGAAACCACCACGCTTTCTCTACACAGTTATTTTTATTTTCACTGCTAACCAGTTTAAAGGCACTGAATTAAAATGTGTTTCAGCGATTTGGATTTTTTTTAAGGATCAAAGTTGCTTTCATAGTTCACATTTAAATCATAGATATTATAAATTCTTACATAGTCACAAAGGCTGAGAGATTTCCTGAAACACATTCATTAGATATTGGAAGATATGTGCGAAGATTTCTGGTTTTGTTTGAAAGCAGATCAGATATATGTTATGTCATTATCCCATGTAGCAAAACCAGTCCAATTATTTGACACTGCTACTCACTTTATACTTCTTACATATTGTCATGTATTTGTTTTTTAGAAGATCATAATTAACTTTAAGTATCATACTATCTGGCAGTGTCGTAGTTCGCGATGTCAGAATCTAATGTCCACTGTCTTACATGAGCATTTCTTATCCTACCAGAACTAATGATCACAATGTTTATTGTAGAGTTATAGACTTAAATTGTCAAAAATTGACCAAATTCACAGTGTCAAAATTTATTCTCTTATCCAGTCTTTACCAAACTTGTTTTCAATGATTATGAGCATAATATCGCGTTCAAAAGAAATCAGATTTAAATATTTACTGTTGACTTATTGGGCTTGAATTGTTAAAATGTTATCATGTTTACTTGTCCTCCATCTCTCAAGTATTTCTTATCCAATCATTACAAAGGTGACCATGGTAGTGAGCATAATATCTCCATTGCTTTTTTTTTTTATTAAAAAACCAATAGATTATGTTATATGCCCAGTCAAAACTTGCTCACATTTGTTTTGTCCATTCCCTTAAACTTGAGACTCTTTCTCATCCAGTCCTTCCCAAACATGCATAAAAAAATCTCATTTGTTTTTCGTAAACAATCTCATTACATTTTTCATTCAGGTGAAACAGCCATTTTATTTTCAGAACTTGCCCAAATTCAGCCTGTATGCTCCATTACACAATGAGTATGCAATCTTAGCCAAACTTGATAGTAATGTTTTTAGGCTTGCTACATTAGATAAGTTTGATAAAGTGTCAGAGTGCAACAATCACTTCAGAGTTCTTGGCCTTGAATTTCAAATTTGAGCATCTCCATTTATATAACATTATAGTTATTATGTTGAAGTAACTGTATCAAAGGAATATTTAAGCTTCATCAAATTTAATTTTGAAATATATCGCTATAATTACATCAGTCCTACACATAATTATAAATAGTTTTATAAAAATGATTTTCAATTTAAAGGAGGGTGTTATTAAAACCCACCACCATCGGTGAAGATAGTTGGTGACATATAGGATACATAAATTACAGAATCAGTGCTGTCGTGCATAGGCTATAAAGCAACTTTAACCACTCAGTCTCACTCATTTTTATGCCCCCAAAGGTGGGCATATTAAAATCCCACCATCCGTCCGTCCATCCATGTGTCCAGCTCAATGACGAGTGTCCGGGCTGTAACTTTCTCTTATATGGACAGATTTTAAAATAATGCCACATGTGTTCGACATACCAAGACGACGTGTCGCGTGCAAGACCCCTGTCCCTACCTCTAAGGTCAAGGTCACACTTAGGTGTTTATTCACAATGGAATGCTGCATATAAGGACATAGAGTATAGGTTGTCATGTCCGGGCTGTAACTTTCTCTTGTATGGACAGATTTTAAAATGACTTGCCACATGTGTTCGACATACCAAGACAACGTGTCGCATGCAAGACCCATGTCCCTACCTCTAAGGTCAAGGTCACACTTAGGTGTCTAATCACAATGGAATGCTGCATATAAGGACATAGAGTATAGGTTGTCGTGTCCAGGCTGTAACTTTCTCTTGTATGGACAGATTTTAAAATGACTTGCCATATGTGTTCGACATACCAAGATGACATGTTGCGTGCAAGACCAATGTCCCTACCTCCAAGGTCAAGGTCACACTTAGTGTTCATTCTCTTGTATGGACAGATTAACAACAAAAACTTGGCATATGTGTTTGGCATATAAAGATTGTGTGATATATGCAAGATCCACATGCATATATCAAAGGTCAGAGTTTGATCTTCAACTTTTCCTGTACTGACCTTGTTCATAGGTCAATGTCACATTTGGGGGCATTCGTCACATACTGTGAAGCTCTTGTTAATTATTAAGTTGTCACCAATTATTGTTTCCAATCACACTAATAAAAGACAATTGTTCATTGCTGTTACTTCTGTTAAAATCAAAACGATGGGTTAAAATACAATTGGAAAACTTATCTGTAACTCGGATTCAGTCAAAGTACTTGTAAAAAACATAGAAAACTTAGCAAAAGACTTCTCATTCAAGTATGGTTAATGACATAATTATTTAAGTATACTCCTTATCTCAATTACTTGTGAAAATGACTCCAAAGTCCCTTAAAAATGGATCTGACTAATTTCAGGCAATAATAAGTATGCAAAAGTGCCTAAAAAGATTGCAGTCAGAAAATGGCTTTAAGAAATTTTTTGCCTGGTTTTATTCAGCAGCTATAAAAGAATGGAAGTGTGTATATGCGTGTAAATGTGTGTATATGCATGAATATGCTTGTATTGTGTGTATATCTGATAATGTATCATTCTGTAGACAGCCTGAGAACACAACTTTTCCTTGGGGTAAAGTTTAGGCAGCTGTTTCTTTAATTAATATTCCCTATGTTTTTAACATACCTTTAATGTCCTACTCAACATGCAGGACCCGTGTCTTTTTGGGAATCCCGCGTGTTAAAGAAGTATCCGCTGCATCGTTGCTGTATACGCACCCTGATGTATGATTCAATAAAAAGTCCACTGAACAAGTCGTGGCTTCTCTATATATCAAAACACAACTTTCGGCAAGAATGAGGAATGACTTTTATTGCATCTGTCACTGCATACAATAGGGTATGGTTTTTCCATATATGCATGTCAGCCGGAGCTGATTGAAGGCTTTTCATTGGAAGAAATTGCACTTTTTTAAATTTAGAGAAAAGTTTATCACTGTTCATGTCACAGAATTCATGAAAACACCTCCAGCGCCTTGATTACGGCTTAAAAGGACATTTAGAGCAGTTAGAAAAGAAATAATTTTGTTATTACTTTTTTTTTCATGGAAACATTGCAGTGAAGCTCAATAATCATGTTATGATTTTGTAACTATTATTGAAAGGCTTATAACAATTATAGATGTCCTTCAACTAGTTTTACAGTGATGTTTTGGTATTGTCTTAAGAAAACGTTAAAATCTTTAAAAAACATTTTGAATTGTTGTTGTTAATACTCTGATATCTTCTGAAAGCCTTTACAGAATGTGTGTATTTCAGTGTTACAACTGCTTTACATCAACATGGATAATTTTTTAAATGGAAGAATGTGAATAAACAGATTAAACAATAGTATTCTACAACAAGTGTAGGTTTCAGCTTAACATTAGATCTAGTTCTTATCAGTTACAATAAAAATATAGACGTTATACAGAAATACCATAAATGTATGGAATTGGTAACAGACTCTATATTCAAGATAGTAAAACCCTGAATATTTACATTCCTTTAATGGTGCTGATCCAACACAAGTTATGTAATGTGCAGGAGGGACAAAGCATCCCCCTTGACCAGCCAGCTTGACCAATGCTCTTGACCATTCTAAATCTTGCAAATGCCTACTAGATACCCGAGTTTGCAACTAATCTGCAGTTGTGATTATAGGCCCTCAGCAGAGTTTAAAGAGCTTATCTGAAAAACTTGCTATTCATACAAAAAATGAAAAATCCAAGGTGCAGGAATCATAACTCTGTAACTGATACATTTTTAAGGTGCAGGATCAATAACTCTTATCTTTGATACAGCATTACAGTGTTCGAAATTCGCGGTAGTCCGATAGCCCAAGGCTACCGAATTTCAGCTCGGGCTACCGCATTTCCGTAAAAACTAGCCCGACCGGGCTACCGTTTTTTTTTTTCCAAATGAAATTAAATAAAAAAAAAAAAAGCATGCCAATTAAACGCGTACAGCATCGTGTTTTATACGCTTATTATTTAAGAATGCATCCTACCAGGCAATACAAGCAAGTAAGACCAAGTCACCTTGACAACGGCGAAAGATCAAAGCGAGGTCAGAATCACCGAATTTTACGATGATCAAAAAGCTTATTCCTAAGCGGTTCAGGGCTGCAAGCCATGAGCAGAATGTTTGATTATTCAATTAGTATATATAAACACATGACATTCACAAGAGTAATTAAAGCCTGAAATGACAAGTGACTATCGATCTTTTTGTAACCACAGGCATCTGAATCATTGTATTTAATGGAATTAATTTATCTGTACTCTGAAGCATAAAATAACTTCAATAGGTCTGTTTTTAGTACTGTTTACACGGGGAAAATTGACGATCTGAATTTGCTGTACTCTTTCCGACTAAAGAAAAACACGAGAATTGGACATTGAATTATGCTTGTTTGTCTTAAGACAATATAGTTATACCAACATATCGCACACCATTTTAAAGGTAATTGACTCTTCTTTCCATGTCACTTATTTAAAAATGGATTGTTTTTATGTTGGTTGAGAAATTTGCATAAAACTGGACTCAACCGTGAAATCGGGTAAGTTTGAGTTACATACCTTGTTTCTTTTTTGTATATCAAAGACACTAAATATCTTCAGATGTGTTGTTTATCTCATTGTATGTACCCAAAATGGTTTTAAACAACATTTTAGTGACAAACAATGATTCAGATGCCTGTGTTTGTAACCAGTAACTGTGTCAAATTCAATGACGTCAATAACTCCGCCTTTTATGTAAATTAATGATAACCTAGGCAGATTTCTCTAAATACGATGGCAGTGAAAAACGGCTACGCTAAATATCAATATCAAAATTGATACTTATTTATTTTGTTTAAATAAATTTTTATTATTTTCGAAAAATTAAATGATATATTTTAAGTTTTAATGCGTAAAAGAAAATTAACATTTTACAAACATTGTCTTAAATGCGCGGGAAACAGGTGCTCGTTTACTTCCTGACAAATTTAATCAAAAGTAAGGAGAACTGTTGGCATAGTTAAATCGTTGTCAATGTAGAGCATAGTAAGGTTCTATTATATACATTTATATTGCTTTGCCATTTATTTAAAAAAAAAACATTAATAGGTATATTGGCAATAGAAACGAGTTATTTTGTTGTTGTTTTTCCTTCCGGAACTTGAAAGTGAAACTGAAAGTAGAAAGAAATTGTCATTGCACAAACGCTGGTGCATATTGGGTTTGACAAGGATGCATTAGATCAAAGGGGTACATCAGCTGAAGGTTTTGGGTGGTCTGTAAATAAACCCCAGACCACCCAAAACCTTTATATGATGTACCCCTTTGCATTGGATAAGAGAACTACAATAATTGTACATGCATAGTTCTTATCATCTTAAATAATATGTTTAACAGAGTCAGATAATATTTCCTCCTTTTTTAACTTTTTGAAAGCTTTATTATTTATATGTCTCACTATAACTTATCTACCTATATTTTGTCTGTTGGGTGGGGCGAGCGATTTTTTAGATTGCGAGAATTTCACTTTGCTTAATAAATTTTGACGCATTGACTTGATTTTGATTAAGGAACATTTATTGAATTATTGAAATTGAATGAGTGTGCTCGCTTAGTAATCAACATCATATTCAAACTTCAATAAATTCTTCCAAACGAGTGATTATTTATGGTGTTTATGTTTGGGCTAGTGAAATTGGTTTTGGGCTAGTAAAATTTCCCATCTGGTAGCCCGAATGGGCTTGTGGAATCAAATCCGAATTTCGTACACTGGCATTAAGGTGGAGGACCCATAACTCTACCTTTAATACGTCTTTAAGGTGCAGGAGCCATAACTATCATTTTTGATTCAGCTTTAAGGTGCAGGAACCATAACTCCACCTCTGATACGTCTTTAAGGTGCAGGAGCCATAACTCTTATCTTTGATACAGCTTTAAGGTGTAGTAACCATAACTCTACCTTTGATACGTCTTTAAGGTGCAGGAACCATAACTCCACCTTTGATACATTGTTAAGATGCAGGAGCCATAACTCTTATCTTTGATACAGCTTTAAGGTGTAGGAACCATAACTCCACCTTTGATACAGCTTTAAGGTGCAGGAACCATAACTCTACCTTTGATATAGCTTTAAGGTGCAGGAGCCATAACTCTTATCTTTGATACAGCTTTAAGGTGCAGGAACCATAACTCTACCTTTGATACAGCTTTAAGGTGCAGGAACCATAACTCTACCTTTGATACATTGTTAAGGTGCAGGAACCATAACTCCAACTTTGATACATTGTTAAGGTGCAGGAACCATAACTCCACCTTTGATACATTGTTAAGGTGTAGGAACCATAACTCCACCTTTGATACATTGTTAAGGTGTAGGAACCATAACTCCACCTTTGATACATTGTTAAGGTGTAGGAACCATAACTCCACCTTTGATACATTGTTAAGGTGTAGGAACCAAAACTCCACCTTTGATACATTGTTAAGGTGCAGGAACCATAACTCCACCTTTGATACATTGTTAAGGTGCAGGAACCATAACTCCACCTTTGATACATTGTTAAGGTGCAGGAACCATAACTCCACCTTTGATACATTGTTAAGGTGCAACTCATCCTTTGATACATAAACTTTACTTTGATATATTTACTGTAAACAATGCTGAAATTAGATATTAATAGATATTGTGTCATCATTGCATCTGGAAAAAGTTGAGGATTGGACCACATAAGTTTATTTATTTATGAAAAACAAGACTGAATCCTTTTCTTGTTTGTATTTCCTTACAATTCAGATTTGGTGTTCATGTTTATTTCACTATAAGCTCACATGCAGTTTCATCAGTTTTCCACTTATTTTCCTTTTTTCTGTTTTATCTCTCACCTTTTGACTACTTGTTTTCTTTTCACTGTTAATATTTTTACTATTATTTTGATTTCATGATTATAAAAGTAACGAAGTAGACCACCTAATTCTTCAAAGATAATTTTAGTGCCAGATTCCATTCATCAATTTGCTTATATATCTAGTAAAATAAACAAAACTACATATTCAATGATATGCTAAGGGCCTTTGTTTTAGAGTTCACACCGTACAGTTCTACATACCCAAGTAGTCCCTTTATTCTCTTTTAGCTAGTTTGTTGTTGTTTTTTGTAAGAACAAAAGTTGAGGTTTTGTTATAGCCTAGGAGTCTTTGTTGTTAGTGCATAAACCTTTACTTTCGCAATAACTTAACTTGAAGATATTCACATGAGTCTCCAAACATAGCACATGTGTACGTATACTAGTGTTTTAGCTAAAGCGGAATGCAAGGGCGGCCTGCCCTGCCCTTTTTGACCCCACCCCGTTGCCCCTTTTTACACGCCCTGTCATATTTTTCCCGCCCCCTTGCGCCCTTCTGGCCATTCAGATCGTTGTTTATCACAAATTACGCCCTAAAAGTATTTCATTGGTCAATGTCGCCATTTCCTAATCTGTCACAGATCAGTGCGTGCTAAGGCACACGACCGTCATCACCGCGGGTCGGATTAACGGTAATTCACGCTTATAATCAGGGTGCTAATTGCTGTTCATTATAACACATTATTTCTTGTCTGATACATCGAAGTTGTACCTCTAAATGTCGATCTTTGATGCCGATGTTGTTGCAAATTTAATTAATTTAGCCTTTAATAATCTGTAATCTCCTAATCACATAATTGGGTCGTCTATCATCCAATTATCGAAACGTCCCATGTTAACCAATCAGAGAAGACACTGGTCAAATGATTAAAAGTTATTTAAATTGCGATAGAAAAAGCGAAGAATTGATGAAAAATGTTGTCAAGCATTAGTAAACAATTCATACTTGCAGTGTGAAAACAAGGCACACTTTTTAGAACATTGTTTCGTTTGAAGCAGATGGTCATTGAAAAACAGATGGTGGCGCTAAGAAAATCAAATACTCCAAACTTCATGTGCAATATTTGATAGTTTTTGTGTTGAATGTTCATAATGAAAATTTGTTTTGTAATCTCAAAACTTTTTTATTTGCTTTATAAAGCGTTTACTTTCAGTATTTTCCTCATTTGCATTTTGTCATAACATCTTTCAGAGTTTAATTTTCTCGATTTTCTAGTTCTATTATTAAGTGTTAGTGAGGTTTTCATGAAGGATAGAGATTTTAAATATCATTTTGTTTTAAAATGTCAGCATATTGAAATTTATTTAACCAAAGACAAAATAAACAACAGCAAAGCTGAATGTGACATTCGTACCCTATCCTGATCGTATCAAAACAAGATTCGCCCCCTGCACTTAAATGTTTTTAACAGCTCATATATAAGGCCATTCTGATTGTTTCAAATGGTATTTTTTTAATGTCTTTGTTTTTATTTTAGACGCTTTTCGGAGGTAAACTATACATTGCAAAAAGGAGACTCTAGACAAGTACACTTTCTATAGGCCAAAAAAGAACGCTTTTTTAACATTCCATCTAGTAAAAGCAATCAAAGTAAATGTGAATTTAAAGTTTTGTTGCATGGCACAATATTTATCTCAGGTTTTACGATAAGTATCTCTTCTCCTTAAAGTCTCCCCACTTCTCCCTAATTTGACTGGTGGGAGAAGTGACTTCTCCCAAAAAAATCAGCCTTGTGAGAGCCCTGGTGACAACAACCCGAGATGTTAAAGAAAGTGTCTGAAGTGAAAATGAACAAGAAAGAAGAATTAAGAGTATTCTGTAGGGATATTACTACAATGTGTGCATGAACATGCATGTACTTTGATAAGGTTCATGGTCCCATTTAAAAAAGCACCATGCCCCTATTTTGGCCCACCCTGCCCTTTTTAATTCCTGGCTAAAACACTACGTATACAGCTGATAACAGTGACTGTAATCATAGCCTAATTATGCCCCTTTATCTGGAAAGAACAAAAACAGAGGAGCGTTTGCATGTGATGCTCTTATATTAAATATTTGGTTCATTTAAAACACAACAATTTCTAAATATAGCAAAACATGATTGTAGATTAAGGACATTAGTTTTCTTTTCTTTCAAAACTCCATTAATAGGAAATGCAAAACAGAATGCAAGAAATATATATATTACCTTAATTATCTCTAAATATAAACCTGACCTTGTCTTCCATTTCAGCTGTTATGTGAGGAGCTACTCAAGTATGCAAACAACCTTCTGGCTCTGAACGGCAGCTGCCTCACGTTCCTGGACAAGGCCCACACCCGCCTCACCCATGTCCTTGACGTCAACGGCAAAATACCAGTGAAAAAGTGAGTATTATGTAACCTGTTACACTGAAAATCAGTTAATGGGTTATACCCATCAATGTGCATATCTGTGTTTGAGAAGTTATTGGTAAATTATCCATATAAACTGTTTATTAAGAGGTTATTTGTCTGTCTCTCAAGCAAAGGTTGCGGCGAAGTTTATTTTTAACCTATTCCACCAGTCTATGGCATGTTGGGCTTGAGTCCCACTAGGGGCACATTTTCTTTGCCTCTCAAAAAAGACACTAGTACTGGTTTCTACCAAGAAAAAGGACTCAAGAATAATTCACAATCTAGCAGAAATAAATTAGTAATTAAACTAAAAGAAGAATAAGTTAATGAAAAATGCCTGTGAAAAAGACAGCATAAATTTCTAGATCCTTAGAAAAATGGAGCATAAGTTAATGTGGAAATGCCTATGGAAAGGAGACCAGATGGAAATTGAATATACTTATTAAAAAGAGCATACATTTATAAGAAAATACCTATGAAAAGAAGAGTATACACTAATGGGAAAATGCCTATAAATTGAGAGCATACATTAATGGGAACAACAATAACTATAAATTGAGAGCATACATTAATGGAAAATGCCAATGAATTGAGATCATACATAAATGGGAAAATGCCAATGAATTGAGAGCATATATCAATGGGAAAATGCCAATGAATTGAGAGCATACATAAATGGGAAAATGCCAATGAATTGAGAGTATACATTAATGGGAAAATGCCAATGAATTGAGAGCATACATCAATGGGAAAATGCCTATGAATTGAGAACATACATCAATGGGAAAATGCCTATGAATTGAGAGCATACATTAATGGAAAATGCCTATGAATTGAGAGCATACATTAATGGGAAAATGCCAATGAAACTATTGAGATCATACATAAATGGGAAAATGCCTATGAATTGAGAGAATACATTAATGGGAAAATGCCAATGAATTGAGAGCATACATAAATGGGAAAATGCCTATGAATTGAGAGCATACATTAATGGGGAAATGCCTATGAATTGAGAGAATACATTAATGGGAAAATGCCTATGAATTTAGAGCATACATCAGTGGGAAAATGCCTTTGAATTGTTAGCATACATCAATGGGAAAATGCCTATGAATTGAGAGCATTATACATTCATGGGAAAATGCCTATGAATTGAGAGCATACATTAATGGGAAAATGCCAATGAATTGAGTGCATACATTAATGGGAAAATACCTATGAATTGAGAGTATAAGTTTATGGAAAAACACCTATGAATTAAGACCATAAGTTTATGGGAAAACACCTATGTAAAAGAGAGCATAATTTAATGAGAAAGAGTGCATATGTCTGTGTTTTAGTTAAATGACATGAAGTAAAAATTACATAATGTAAAATCTTATTTATTGAGAATGGGCGGAGCGAACGCAGCCTCTTTATCATTAAGATGGTACTTCATGTCATCTAACTGTCTTAGAAGACAACCTCATTGGCTAACACACTATCAACATTGAATCTGACGCAGGGAGTATGTATCTGATGCGTGGCAATAGGCAGACCTTACAGGCTTACCCTTATCCTAACCATCACCCACCCTTGAAATTTGAAATTCTGAACGAATAAGTCTATTATTAAATGATCGCCTGTCTACATTTTCATTGGCTGAGAATTTAGATTGTATTATGACCAAAGTATACTTATTGAAAAGATGTCATTTGAAAATATCTGGATGTGGGAAATTACCAGGGAAAAGTGAGTTAAATGTCAATGAATATTTATCCATCACAAAGTATACAAGTCAATGAGATAATGCCTTAGGATATTGATTGAAGAGATGATAGGAACTTTCCCATGACAAAAGTGAATGATTTAAATGATATAAAAAAAAGTACTTGTGAATGTTAAAATTACGCTTTACAAAAGAGGGAATAACATAAAAAAGTGAAAAAAGTACCTTTGACAAAAAATCAAACCTAAAAGACATTAAAATTAATGCTTGAGGTTTATGTAAGATATTTACTTTGTAGTCCAAAAGTGTGGGAGGGAGGGGCTGAAATTGTGTCTAATTAGTTAAATTGGTCATTCTAATTGTAAGGATTTCATGATAAAATATAGAGCACATTACCGTGTATATTTTGTAACACTAGAATAACACTTAATCATATTATCACTACTTAAAAGGTCTAAGCAGTTCATTTTGTAATTCTGTTGTTTTCTGTCTCATATGATTTGAATATATTGATTCTTGTTGCTTGGCAGTTTATAGCATAGGGGATCCTGTATTTCCAGGTTTTGTGTTCTGAGACTTCTTAGACTTGTTGAATGGCACCAGTCTGTGGCATAGGAGCTCTCATATTTTAAGATTTTGTGTTCTGAGAATAGTTGAATGGCACCAGTCTATGGCATAGGAGCTCTCATATATCCAGATTTTGTGTTCTGAGACTTGTTGAGTGGCACCAGGCTATGACTTAGGGGCACCTGTATTTCCTGATCTTGTGTTCTGAGACTTGTTGAGTGGCACCAGGCTATGGCATATGGGCACTCTAATTCCAGGTTTTGTGTTCTGAGACTTGTTGAGTGGCACCAGGCTATGGCATATGGGCACTCTAATTCCAGGTTTTGTGTTCTGAGACTTGTTGAGTGGCACCAGTCTATGACATAGGGGCACTTGTATTTCCAGGTTTTGTGTTTTGAGACTTGTTGAGTGGCACCAGGCTATGGCATATGGGCACTCTAATTCCAGGTTTTGTGTTCTGAGACTTGTTGAGTGGCACCAGTCTATGACATAGGGGCACTTGTATTTCCAGATTTTGTGTTCTGAGACTTGTTGAGTGGCACCAGGCTATGGCATATGGGCATTCTAATTTCAGGTTTTGTGTTCTGAGACTTGTTGAGTGGCACCAGTCTATGGCATAGGGTACTTGTATTTCCAGATTTTGTGTTCTGAGACTTGTTGAGTGGCACCAGTCTATGGCATAGGGCACTCGTATTTCCAGATTTTGTGTTCTGAGACTTGTTGAGTGGCACCAGTCTATGGCATATGGGCACTCATATTTCCACATTTTGGATTTTTAGACTGTTGAGTGGCACCATTCTATGACTTAGGGGCACTTATATTTCCAGATTTTGGGTTTTTAGACTGTTGAGAAGCACCAGTTTGTGGCTAAGGGGCACATTTTCTGAGAATACTGAAAGATCTTTCCATCTGGAATTCATGTTATTTGAATCTTCAGACACTGATAGAAATATGGCTGATTTGCTCTATGAAAATTCTCCCTCAGAAAGGATAATATTGTTTAATGTGAGTCATTTGTTTTGAAAACAGAAATCCTTTATTAATAATCAATTTCATTGCTGATTTATAAATGATTATAATTGATTTGTCCTTGGAACAAACTCCTGACGTTATGTCTAGTTAAAATTTAAAGCCAATGTCTTTGACAAATTCTTTGTTACTGTGATTCAGCAGAGCATTTATAGGAAACAAATTGGACATCCAATATTTTACATGGAGACTTATGAGAAAATGTTGGATCAATGTCAAAACATGGTAAAAGACAAGATTCTTCCTCTTATAGCTGGTGCATAACGTTTTAATGTTAGTGAAGATATTCTTAGAACCCTAGGTCATTATATAAATGGCAAGCTGATGGCCGGTCATTATTTCTCCGAGCACTATTTCTCCCCTGTCGACAAAGCACAGTATATTAAGGCTGCCAACGTTTTTCTCCATCTTAGTTTTGTTTTTCAGTTCCATTGAGACATGAGTGTCTGTGCTAAATAGACTTATATAGGGATATAGCATGTGACAGTGTACTGCCTTACTGGACAGGATTGATGGCAGTTGTTATGGAGACAAAAACAGTCAGTGAATACAAGAATAGCTAAATGATTACTACACCACCAGGTTAAACCACTGATGAGACAAACATTCATTTTTCTTTGTTCAACTTTTAAAACCTTCATCCTTTTGAAGGATTGGCCCATTTTCTGTCCTAAATGGTTCTTAACTGTTATTTAGTATCTTCTGCAGGTTAAAATTTTCCTACTGTTGTTCACAGTGGTTTGAGGATAGGTGAGCGATTCAGAGCTTTTATATTGTTCTAGGAAAGACCTAAAATCATATTTTATATGAGCAAGAATTTTCTGTCCAGCACATTTTCGTTACATCACTAATGGCTTGGTGTCCAACATTTATGAGTTTTTCAAGATGTAATTTTTGCATATGTTATGTTCTATTAATGATATATGACACATAAGCTTCAAGATAATGAAAGGACAATATAAAAACACCACATGGAAAGTAAATACAGGCGTTTAGAAATTTCACTTTGTGATGACTAACAAGGACAATATGACAGAAAGATGGCACTATCTGCTTTTATGTGCTGATGTCAAGTTTTTCTGTATTATCTAAACATTGCTGGCACTTAAGTGTTTATACTCAACTTTAATATAATTACCATCTACATGAACAAGTGTTCATTTTCACTATAACCTTTCGGTGATGTAACTGGACTCAAATGTCTACATTAAATAAGATGTTATTTGGATAAGAAAGGCATACACATGAAAATAACATGCCTCTTTATACCATTTCAATAAAATACAAATTTTGAGAGATATAATTACAGTTATTTTACTTTATTCTTTCCAAAACAACACCTTTAACTTTCCAAGGGATGTAACACTGGACACCAAACGGTCATTCACCATGACACTTGAGAAGCGAAATTATATACCAGTCTTCCCGAAATGTGCCAGTCTGCCTTACATGTCCGGCAAATTTTGTACGGGTCCGGCAGATCTTCAGAAAATGACGGTCCGTATGACCGACATATTTTGAGACGACTAAATAGGTATTTGAAAGCGAAATTTCTATAAAAACTTTCGCTGATAATTTGCCTTTGCGGTAGTTAGTCGATCCCATACTGATGTTGACGTCACATAACATCGCCAAAAGTCGGCCATTTCGGATTTCCGATATGCTTCATCATTATGTTGATTCCCGGGGATAAACGAGTAAATACGATTCATCAGTAAAGGCATTTTATTACAACAGTTTTGATTGGTTTTTGGTTTGCAACAAAGTACAATCAAAATTGTCGGCACTCAATTTACTTCGTCTGCAGTCAAAATGGCGGCGGTCAGTGGAATTACCGGACAACCGAAAAACTAGAAAGCACCTTAATGGCAGCGGTGTTTAAATATTTTTTTGCGAGACCAAGTGTGTTTAATTTTACTAAACGACATGTCAATGTAGTGTTTATATGTTGTTGTTTTTTTGTGAACTAAATCAGAAAAGCATTAATAACAGTTCATTTTTTTACTCTTTATGTATACTATGACATATTTATGTGGACAGGCAAATATTTTTTCGGACAGGCAAAAACTTTTTTACAATTTCGGGAAGACTGTATACGTGTTCACATTTTGTCGAACTTCAATTAAGTTTACATACAGGAATACAGTGGAAATCATATGAAAGTAAAACATAGGCTATTACAAGTTTATTGAATATAAAATTTGACAAAACTTGGAAGAGCTTAACTGTAAACATGATTGAAATACTTATTTTAACGTCCATCGGTGTATGAACTACATTTGGGCTGTTCTAAGTGGGGGGAGTCCTAAGGACTTCACTGACACTCTGAGCTGATTACCCTGATGGACATTAAAAATAATTACATAACATTTATATTTGGATATTCTTTATTTACCGTCAATGTTAAGTCTTTTCCGTCAACGTTACGTCTTTTATCAATCTCAGATTTATTATAAACATTTCTGTTGTTTTCATTTCAAGTGATAATATTTTACAAGTGTTTATTTAATCAATTGTGTTTGGCAACAAAAATAGCATAAACCATCTAAAAAAACAAAGTATCATTTCTCGGCGTTCAATACGTAAATAAGACACAATAGGGAAAATGGGCTGTCCAACTTTCTTCAACAATAACACGAACTCAAATAATTACATGAGCATGTAGACGGGTGAGAAATGTCCTAAAATGCACTCCTTTCCGCTAGAACACCAATTGTATCGGAATGGTGTAATAGTTCGTCTCATAAAACAACCTTTTTAACACTCAATCGATGCGTTTGAGACGTAACACGAGGAAAATACTCACACATGTTTGTTTTGACAGTCCTCCATTTGTTTCCAAAAATAGCCGAAGTCTCGAAGCGACTCGATTTATGACGCTGATGTCATATGTAAATAGAATAACAACACTGGGAATCCCCCATTTGCGCACACCTGCTAAATCTAAGCCTTTACAGTGAAAGTTCAGTTACGTAACATTTTGACGGAAAATGCGCCTGCTGATTTCGGAATAAAAATAAGGATACACCTTTGTTGAAAAAAAAACACAACAAATACGTTTCCTGTTTATTACAAGACCTATGTTTTGATATTATTTCAATAAAATCAACTTTTTAGGCACAACTGCTTGATAACTTCGTCCGGGGAAGACGTAACCAAAATTGACACGAAATGTTATGTCATTAATTTCTGCTTAAAATTTATTTATTTTTTATTAAAAACGACCAAATAATTATTTCTAGACACCTTTGTATTGTAGAATGGACCATCTCAGATTAGTTTCTTGCTCCTGTTTGATGTTTTTTGAATACATGCGTTTTTTGTTGCTGGGTGAAAAAGGCCTACATGAAAAAGTGCCTGGCAATTGTCCACAAAAATCAGACTTGTTCTTCGTTTTAAAATATTAATCAAATTCAAGGAAATAAATGAAAAACTCGAGACTGTCTCCCACATAAATGATCTTTTTAACCATGCACATAAATAACATTTAATAAAACAAATGATAGGAGTAAATTCGGTTTGTTTGGGATGTAACAGGAATGTGCTGGACAGTGAATTCTTGCTCATATCCCCCTGACAAATAAATTGGAACAAGAGATTCTCTTTTAAAAGCGTGACTAACATGTATTAGGCTATTGATAAGGAAAACTGGTAGATAAAGTTGTATAAAGTTAAGAAAGATACAAACTGATAGTTTAAGTCTTAAATACAACACGGTCATCTAAGAGCCTGCAGTTATTGGCCAAGAACCTGTCCGGAAACAAACGTAAATGAGTCCCTGTAATGAGAATAACTACAACATGAATTATATAGTTGAACATTCTTTCTGTTCCAGACAGCAATTTATATATGCTTACACTATACCCAAAGAGAAAGTTTAACACCAAAATTATAATGACACCTACATTTGTATGCTCGGTAGTCAGCAATTCTTTATTGCTCTATTAAATCCCATTTAATGTATTACTGAATGAATGTCACTGATTTTATAAGGTAAACCATTGTACAATGGTGAAATGGTTGACCCACCGCTTGAAATAGTCGACCTATACCACTTGAAATCACGGACTCTCCCATCAAGTTTCATTGTGTTGTCTGAGAATATATGATAGTTTTTGAAGATTTATGAGAATTAATATCATAAAGCAAGTGTTTCCCTTGAAAAGTTCCATCACTTTACTGGACACCATGGAGATTATACTGCTAAGATGACTCCAAGCATCCCTTATGGGGAAAATAATTCCTGGGAAAATTGACTCTGCCTCTCATGTATTGTGTTTTTCACAGTGAAATTTCCTTGCCTTGGTGTTTCAATAATTTACTGATCTGTAAAAAGAAAAGAAAACAGACCAAATTTGATTTTGTCTGGTATTGTTAAAGAACAATGGGCCGATTTTTCAAAATTTGGTTAATGTTAACAATTTTGTTTACGTCATTGATTGTTGTTAACTTTCAAGTTTTTTTATTCTCTGGAAGTTTAAAGGATACACTTCTGATCTGATGTTTTTCTAACAATATTTGACATAACTGTTTCAGCCGAACTTATAATTAAATATATGAGCACATCATCAAATACTTCATGTTTAAAAGTTAACAACATTATCGTAAATCACATTGTTAACTTAAACAAAGTTCCAAACAATCGGCCCAATATTTTATAACCTTTCTTACACTCAATCTCCAGCAGGTACCACGTTATCCTTGGTACATGCTAACTTTCAATTGAGGTGTTGAATAGAAATTAAGTTACTTACCATGTAAACATTGATTGTTTGTTTGCAGCATCATCAAGATGATCTCGAAGGACAACAAGGAGGATCGGCGCCGTATAGAGAAGGCACTGGAGGCCATGGGGTTCAAGGCTTCAAAGGTAGGCCATGGGGTTCAAGGCCTCTAAGGTAGGCCATGGGGTTCAAGGCTTCTAAGGTAGGCCATGGGGTTCAAGGCTTCTTAGGTAGGCCATGGGGTTCAAGGCTTCTAAGGTAGGCCATAGGGTTCAAGGCTTCTAAGGTAGGCCATGGGGTTCAAGGCTTCTAAGGTAGGCCATGGGGTTTAAGGCTTTGGAGTTCAAGGCTTCTAAGGTAGGCCTTGGGGTTCAAGGTTTTTAAGGTAGGCCTTGGGGTTCAAGGCTTTTAAGGTAGGCCTTGGGGTTCAAGGCTTCTTAGGTACATTCACTATCACAGGCATCTTTTCACAAACAAATTGGGCACCAATCAAATCATGTGGCATTTTAAAAATAATGTACAAACAGGCGTAGGGGTGTAGGTATTAAGAGGTGGTAAGTACAATAGTTGGTATATGTGTCTGCCTCTCATCTAAGCATTCTTGGGTTTGATTCCCACCAGTATAGGGATTCATGGTCTCTCACAATGGAAACCAGTTTTTTCACTAGGAAATCTAAGCAATCACAGTATTAGTAATTTGCTGTTATTAAAATCATTCACATTGGTCAGGAATAGTTAAGTATTATGCAGGGTTATTTATGGTTTAAAGTGCCTCACACATGTTTTGGCACCAAAATGAGTTTCCGTGAGTAATGCATCTGAAAACCATATATATGATTATTTTACTCCTTCAGACACCGAAATTGTAAAAAAGAATACAGTTAAAGTATAAAAAAATAACCTGGTTGTTGTGGGGAGCTCACCCAGGCTGGTACAGTCAAATTATTTTTAGAAAACTGTTATACCATATATCCACTTGCCCACAAGGATTAGTACATAACCTGTCAAATATACATGTGACAATGTCAATCAACCAATCACGCTACAGCCTATTGCTGAAACCTGTTATTAACGGTTTTTGAAATCATGGACTTCAAAGACAATATTTGAGCAGATATCAACTTTTGTTGAAGGGTTCCAGCTGTCAGTATCTTAACTAGTTTAACACTCCTAATGATTTGCCACACTTTATTTGGTAACTTATTTCTTTTTTTCCCTAAGAAGTTCATTTTACAAACTATGAAATAGTCCCCTGCCAAATAATGAAAGGTTCCCTTCTCCATGTTGTATATCATACAAACTTCAGAAATGTGTATTTAAACACTGAGTACCTTTAACTTAGAGAAAAACAAATGTCTGTTTTGGTTTGAAAAAAAACACTGCTAATATAAACAGATTCCTTATGGTGAACTACTATCTGGTTTGTCTCTGTTTAACCTATAAGGATGTTTCAAATGATACATTGTTTGACATCTGATAAAACTGATATGAAAAGTGTTGTTTGACATCTGATAAAACTGATATGAAAAGTGTTGTTTGACATCTGATAAAACTGATCTGAAAAGTGTTCCCTTTTATATTTTGTGATTGAATAGAAACATTATTGAAGAAGAGGTGCAAAGTTGAATAAAATGTTATTGTGCTGACCATGGGCAATAAAGGTTATCTTGGATGGTCACATGCTGGTGTACACTATGGTAGGTTACACACTTCCATAATTATAGTTCTAATCCTAATTTGGACATCTCAGGAAACTATATTGCGCACTTGAACTAGAAATAACGCTTGGTTAAACATGTCTGTCAATTTCAGTAAATTGATCATTATTTCTTGAAAATTAATGAACTTGAACTGCAATCTGAAGACTTAAATTGCTTTGATAATCAAGTTGACTGTAGACATTGATGAACACTGCAGTGGGTCTTCTAATTATGGTCATGTTTTCATGTTTTCAAAAACTTAATAGTGTAAAAAGGCATAAGGGAAATGTGTACAGAGTTTTATTTAATTTTGTTTCTCTGTTGTGCTAGCTTGTGTCTGTACAAGTTGGACAAAGTAGAACTATGTTTTGTCTTCCTTGGAATTCTCACATTTACCCACCTAGATGCTTGTAAGCCTCTGAATACGTATTTAATGTTAAAAGGCAGGTACCAAGGGTTGGGAGTGGAAACATTCTATCTTCTTTTTTGCAGCTTATCATTTACTTATCACAATCATTGTTGTTGTTTCGTTTGATTAAAGAAGGAAAAGTTAAGACAAAACTGTACATGCTATTTTCTTTTTGTGGAACATGATTATGTCAGTAAAATGTTTCAGAAATGTAGAAGAGTAAATTAATTTTCTCATTTAACCTATAATTGGAAGTGTCGTGGCTTGCATGAGAAGTACATCGAGGCCTGAACACTGCCGTTCTTGAAAACTCCCTGTACCAGCGAGCTTGCAGAAAATCACCGTTTTTATACCATATGTCCTTTTAGGTAACAGAGAGTTTCCTTAGTTGTCCTCATTGGATATTATTCATTTACCGAGTAATGTCCTGAGAATTCTAATGAAAATAATCAATCTATGGATATTACGTAGGGATTTGAAATAGCACACTTACTTTTTCCCTAGAATGTCATCCTGCGTTTGCAATGTGTAATACTCTAATAACCTTTCTTTATTGAAGATTTTACATTGTATTTTTCAGACGGACACAATAGACCCAAACAAATTCACATTCGATGATTTCTTTACTTTCTACCGACATCTTCTTGGCAGGACCGAAGTAGACCAAGTGTTTGAGGAAATGTTAGTATTGCAATGGGGGAATATGCTGATCGGTAGTGCATTGATAATTCTTGCCTTTAATGTTGCGTGAAAGATATTTCTGTGAATATCTTTCTGTAGTAGCTTGATGTTTTTTGTTCAAGTGGCAGATTTCTTTAAAAATACACACAGTATTTATTTGGTTACAGTGTTCTGCTATTAGAAAAAATACTATCACGTCAGTGATGTATATATATACACAGAATGAATGCGATAAGAGTTAAAAAAATATCGGGATTTTATTTTAGCTATTAAGGCCTTTTGAGATTTTCGGGCAATGTTTAACTGCAGTAATTCATAGTTAGTTTATGCTTAATCGTTGGTAGGGCTGACCCCTTCAATAAATCTGAATAAGAAATAAATGCTTTTAGGTACTCTACAAGGCTTGTTTTTTCAATTTAAAAAAGCTTGTGTAATAAAATATATAATGAGCTTTCATGTACTTTCATCTATTAACTTATCATTAATGACTAATACACAGCTAGATTTGACCAAATATTGATTAATGCTTGACCTCTCTTTATTTGCAGTGGAGCAAAGAAGAAACCTTATCTTACTTCCGAACAGTTTGTGAAATTTCTAAATGACACACAACGTGATCCACGTTTAAATGAGATACTGTACCCCTACTTCACATCCAAGCAAGCCCTGGACCTGATCCACACATACGAAACCAAGCCAAACATGTCTGCTAAAGGTAGGCTACACTGGTATTAGTGTGTGTGACTAAAGGGTATTGTATTCTACAAGAGAATCCTAGGGTGGTGGTTATTGGCTGGAAGTTTACTATTATTAGGATTGGTGGCTCTTTGGCATATATATTCATGAACACTAACCGATGCGCAGACTAACATACCAAATGAAAGATCACACTGCTCAAAACTAACATCCCTAGCTTTTATATAAGCTTGTATGAACCCATATGTATTTTGAAGATTTTCTTTTAAAATAATTGATGTGATTGTATATCTGCATAAAATTAGGAATATAATCATCATGCAATTCCGACTGTGAACTGTCACATTATAAACCCCCCGATTCCATCATGGTATTCATTGCACCCGTACGCTCTATAAGACTAACCTCGCTCTATCTCTCTACAAGATGATCCCAAAGATGAGGGTAAGTCTGCATGATAGCCATACCAATAGCTCATAACACAGGCGTAGTACTTGCCCGGGCTTCATATTTTTCATGTGCTTCTGAGGCCATAGTTAATAAAAAAACACTACCTGCCTACCAATCCCTGAAATTGGTCAACAGTTATTATTGGATAGATATTGATCAATCAATAAGCAATTTGACTAACTATACCAACATATTAACTGGTTATATCCAATAGGCTGCAGATAAGTAACATTATTTTAGCATTTCCAATATGAAGCCTTGGCCCTTAGAAAATATCATGTATAGTTGTTTAATCATTATTTGACAGTTCAAAGAATTTTGTACCGATTTTGTAAAAAAATCTAAAGCACCCGTTTTTAAATGAGTAAATAGGTTGACCTCAGAAACTGGTTCAATAAAGGCACAGTAAAAGATGTTGACAAATGGGTAACACAATTCTTTGAAATCATCGTTATGTTGCAGCCCACGCTCACTTATTATTTTCTCTCAGTTACATTCAATCCTGATGGAATTATGTTCGTTATTTGGTAGATAGGACAACATTTTATTTGTAGCAAGATGACCGTCTATAGGCTTCCTATTGTTACACTGAGAAATTTCACACTCTATACTGGTCTACAGTCTAGCACTTTGTATCTTATGTTTACAGCTGTTTAAATTTGTTTATTTATTTATTTTTTATCGTAATAAGTTATGTTTATGTTATTTACTAGATTGTAGTAAGTTGTTTTTATTTTATTTAAGATCTGGGTTTTTTTATGTAATGAAAAGTCAACAATGTTTGAATTGTTGGAGTTTAGTGTGTTTGTATTCTTGTTTGTGTAAACATTAAAAACATTAGTTTTGTTATTATAAAATGTATTTGTAATTTTTGCTTTCAATCAGGCGCCAAGTAGGCTACACATGAGAGATTATTTATTGTTAAATTGTTACTACCTGTCACCATTAAGGTGTAACATTTTCATGTCCGTAACCTGAAAGTGGTTAATCGCAAAATGATCTTCAGTTTTCTAAATTTCGGTTATTTTTGGTCAACCATAGAAAAAAGGTTATATATTGTATATTTGACAACTTCTTCTAGCATATAAAGGCTGCTTATGATAGGTTTATGCTTTATTTTGTGAACAGAGCCATATATTAGAACATATTTGAAAATGATGCTACAGTATATATACACCATTGTTTTCAACATGATCTTCATGACTGGGCTGTCCTTCATTAGCAACATTTTCTTATCCTTGTTAAATTTTTAATCTCTGCTTGATTCTATTGAGTTTATTGAATTTTCTAAACTGTATAGATTGCTTTTGCTGTCAGCCATATTATATAACTGATTGAGGCAAATGAGTGATGTCATTTGCTGGATGACTGATTGTTACTTTCTGCGGCAATTTCCGGTACAGGTGTATAAAGTTGTGAAATATGGTTCCGCATTCAGGGAACCATGCCGCAATTTACAGAAATTTGGGCTACACACAACCAGTAGACATCTTTAGTTTATATAAAAATGCAAAGGCCGATCAATAGGACCTTTAACACTTGAATCAGTGTAATAACTGCTACTTTACAGTCTAATGTTTATTTCAACCATGAGATTTGGAATTTAATATTCTAGTCTTTAACCCTGACTTAGTTATCGGACGGACCGAAATAAAGATATGCTCAATTGCTGTTTATTTTATTTGTGCCATGGGAGTCTTTACAGACTCTGGAAGTGTTTGCGACAGTGTGATATTGTGACATGTGCGGCTATCCGGCCATTAATATTGAATTATGGCTGTGTTAGTGATTCGGCAATAATTACATGATCAATTATTCATCATGATTTTATATTCTGTCATCATTGAGATAACAGTAATCTGCATTGGTGCATCTCCTGGCAGTGGGGTAGATAACATATATAGCAGACGACTTTGTAAAATCATGGAGGTTTTCGTGAAATTATTGAATATAACAGTCAAGGTCCTAACATTCTTCCATGTACAGGCCTAGATTCTTACATGCTTCAATATAACAGCCTAGGTTCTTACATTACATAATCATACAAGTCTAGATTCTTACATTCTACAATATAAAAGTATAGGTTATTACATTCTTCAATATAAAGGCCTTAGTTTCTTACATTCTTCAATATAAAAGTATAGGTTATTACATTCTTCAATATAAAAGCCTTAGTTTCTTACATTCTTCAATATAAAAATATAGGTTATTACATTACATTGCAAAGTTCTTTAATCACATATAAAAGTCTAGGTTCTCACATTAAATTAAAAATTCAAGTATCCTTGGTAAAAAGTTTACCAAGATACATGTATAAATAATGCCCAACAATCTCATTTGATAATACAACATGCAGAGCTGACATTCACTACATCTGGAAATGACTTATCATCTTAGTGTTCATACTTTGTTGGTAATCAATATTTCTACATTGCTGTGGAAGGTCATCATGAAAATTTGTCATATACAAAAGGCTATCTGTCCATAAAGGCCCAAATACTAGTGGTTTTCTGTTCAACGAGGCCTTCTGTGGGTACCTAGGTCACATTCCTTTGACTGGTTTATACTTTCAAAAGTCTAGGTTTTTATCTTCAAAAGTCAAAGTCAAAGGTTCTTCAATAACACTAAACTGTCTAGGTTATTACAATCAAAAGTCTAGGCTCTTACATTCAACAGTCTAGGTTCTCAAATTCAAAAATCTAGGTTCTTATATTACATTCAAAAGTCCAGGTTTTTACATTCAACAGTCTAAGTTTTTGCATTAAATTCAATAGTCTAGGTTCTACATTCAAAACTCTTAAATCTTAAGCCTAAGATGCAACTCTTTCTTACAAAGCACCAAGTCTTCGTGAATATTTGTTAACTTAATGAAATTATTAAAACAGCTGATATATAGATCTCCAGAAATAAGAGCTTGCATGTGTGCATTGTTGACATATATGACTTAGTGCTGCTGCATGTTTAATACACCAGCCTCTGATTCAATACTCCTGCAACTGTCACCAGCAGGCAAGCTAGCTCATACAATTGATCCTATATTAGCATTATGGTTCAGGAAGTGATTACTGTAGTCACAGGGGGTAAACAGCATGCTTGGTCTGATTGGAATAGTTCATTGAGTGCCCCCTAACACGGGCTTATTGAAAGATCAGAAAAGTCAAGAAAAGCTAAATTGCTACACAACTGGCTTGCAATTATCACACAACTGGCTTGCAATAACTACACAAATGGCTTGTGGCTTGCAATTACAACACAACTGGCTTGCAATAACTACATAACTGGTTTGCAATTACTATACCACTGGCTTGCAATTACAACACAGCTTGCTTACACGTGGCTTGAAATAACTACACAAAAGGCTTGAAATTAAAACAAAAATGGCTTTGCAATTACTACACAACAGGCTTGAAATCAATACACAGCTGGCTTGTGGCTTGCAATTACTAACAACTGGCTTGTAATTGCTACACAACTGGATTGTAATCAATACACAACTGGCTTGTAATCAATACACAGCTGGCTTGTGGCTTGCAATTACTACACAACTGGCTTTCAATTAATACACAGCTGGCTTGTGGCTTAATTTGCAATTACTACACAACTGACTTGCAATTACTACACAGCTGACTTGCAATTACTGCACAGCTGTCTTGCAGTTACTACACAGCTGACTTGCAATTACTACACAACTGGCTTGTAATTACTACACAACTGGCTTGTAATCAATAGTTGGCTTGTGGCTTGCAATTACTACACAACTGGCTTGTAATTAATACACCGCTGGCTTGTGGCTTAATTTGCAATTACTATACAACTGACTTGCAATTACTACACAGCTGACTTGCAATTACTGCACAGCTGTATTGCAATTACTACACAGCTGACTTGCAATTACTACACAGCTCACTTGCAATTACTACACAGCTGACTTGCAATAAGTGCACAGCTCACTTGCAATTAATGCACAGCTCACTTGCAATTACTACACAGCTGACTTGCAATTACTACACAGCTGACTTGCAATTACTACACAGCTGACTTGCAATTAATGCACAGCTCACTTGCAATTAATGCACAGCTCACTTGCAATTACTACACAGCTGACTTGCAATTAATGCACAGCTCACTTGCAATTAATGCACAGATCACTTGCAATTAATGCACAGCTCACTTGCAATTAATGCACAGCTCACTTGCAATTAATGCACAGCTCACTTGCAATTAATGCACAGCTCACTTGCAATAAGTGCACAGCTCACTTGCAATTAATGCACAGCTCACTTGCAATTACTACACAGCTGACTTGTAATTACTGCACAGCTCACTTGCAATTAATGCACAGCTCACTTGCAATGACTGCACAGCTCACTTGCAATTACTGCACAGCTGACTTGCAGTTACTGCACAGCTGACTTGCAATTACTACACAGCTGACTTGCAAATGTACTACTAGTGGGTTACACACCACCTTAAAGGGCCATTAAGATGTTCCTATATCCTACCAAATGTACTACTTGTGGGTTACACACCACCTTAAAGGGCCATTAAGATGTTCCTATATCCTACCAAATGTACTACTTGTGGGTTACACACCACCTTAAAGGGCCATTAAGATGTTCCTATATCCTACCAAATGTACTACTTGTGGGTTACACACCACCTTAAAGGGCCATTAAGATGTTCCTATATCCTACCAAATGTACTACTAGTGGGTTACACATCACCTTAAAGGGCCATTAAGATGTTCCTATATCCTACCAAATGTACTACTTGTGGGTTACACACCACCTTAAAGGGCCATTAAGATGTTGGTGTATCCTACCAAATGTACTACTAGTGGGTTACACATCACCTTAAAGGGCCATTAAGGTGTTCCTATATCCTACCAAATGTACTACTTGTGGGTTACACACCACCTTAAAGGGCCATTAAGGTGTTCCTATATCCTACTAAATGTACTACTTGTGGGTTACACACCACCTTAAAGGGCCATTAAGGTGTTCCTATATCCTACCAAGTGTACTGCTAGTGGCTTACACATCACCTTTAAAGGGCCATCAAGATGTTCCAATACCCTACCAAGTGTACTCCTTTTCGTTACACCTTAGAGGGTCATCAAGATGTTCCTATACCCTACCAAGTGTACTACTTGTGGGTTACACATCACCATTTTTTAGTCAAAAACAAGTGTTAGTTAGTTAAGCTGCAAACATTCTTTCTTAAAATATAAACATTCATCTCTTTGATAAAATTAAGCAGACAGTAATTTTATCCTACAGAAGGGGAAAATACATTTTTTCTCAATTGTTGATCCATTATATAATACAGTTTGAAGGTCTTAAGTTTAAATACAGCATGGTTGTGAATGAACATCAGCATATTCCTGCTATGTTTGCAGACATCGCGAAAGTTCAGAAAAAGTCTCGGTCATTCGGACTGCCATACTTTGATATTTTGTCGATCCGAAAGAAAATTTGCCGGTCCGACAATTTTTGTTTGAAAACTTGCTTTTTCAAAGCCTTTTTTGCTAATTTTGCATTTACAAGAAATAAAAACCTATAAAGAATATATTAACCAGTTAAACTTGAACACAAATAACAGTTCACAGAGCTTTATTTGTCAAAATATAATTAAAACAGCTTAATTAAAGGTAGCCATTTTTTGACACTCGCACTTAATCGTAATGAAAATTCTGATTGGTCGATTTGTTGGCAATTTGTATTTTGCGGACTGTACCGGTACTGGTTTCGTAATCGAATAACATGTTCCAAAGGATGAAATTATTATTTGGAACCAGGGCTTCTAAAACTTTGGAACCTCAATCGGTCCGGACCCGGCGACAATCGGTCTTGATCTGGTGACAACCCACCCACCCCCAAAATAAAAGAAAGACCTGTTCAAAAGTCTGATTACTTAGAAATGTTACACATAAATACAAAAAAAAAATTACGAATGAGAAATCACAAATTACCATGTGAAACTGGTCGATGGAGTAATGTCCCATACGAGAATAGAAAATGCACGCGTTGCAATAGAACGATAGGTGACGAATACCACTATATAATAGAATGTCCTGATTTTTTAAATCTGAGAAAAACGTTAATAAAGCCTGTATTTTATGTTACACCAAGTTATGTTAAATTCCTAAACCTCGTTACAAGTACGAATGAAAATGATTTTAGGAAACTATCAATATTTGTTAAACACATATTAAAATCGTTTACCACTTAGTGTTAAAAACTGTTCATTATGTAAACGTATATCACTCGTTTAATCGGCGTATTAAATTGGAGAATTCTCCCATGCTATATACCTTAAAACAAAATTTTGACAATTGTCATACTGTTTATTTTTTGTTTTAAAATGATTAAACTTGACATAATTTTAATTCTGATTATTGATAATTGTTTATACTTAGCATTTATAATATCCTCATGTTTGTAAACTCTGTTTACATTGAGTGTATGAATAAACTTTGTAGCCATGTGAAAATATGGACCGATTAGCTCAGGATAGCTGCAAGCACACAATTAACAGATAGTTTGATTAATTGTGTCTTCTGTGACCTACCAATACACGTGATAGCGTCTGCTAATTAACAGATAGTTTTGTATGTGTGAATGACCCATGAATATTTGTGTATTACAATTTCTGCAACTTTTACTGGCCTATTCATTTTGGACCGAAATTATAAAAAATGACAAAATTTCGGACCGTTTTTTTTTACACTTTTTGAAACTGAAATCGGTCTGGCTTGGTCAAAATCGGTCCAGACCGGCAAATTGCCGGTTTTTAGAAGCCCTGTTTGGAACTATCATTTAAAACATTCCAATGTTCATGACAAAAGTTAATCATTTTAGCGTTTCAAAACATCGTGCGATATATATATATATATAGTGGTAAACATTATTTGGTAATGTATTGCAAAGGGAGGCAAATGCTGCATGGTGTTGGACTTAGTGCGGTACGCATTCTGACATCTACACTATCGGAAAATGACATTGGAATTGTAAACAAATGGTTATTTGACAATATCATTGATAAAAACTTGATTTTCTGTTAAACAAAATAAATTATTCTTACTTTTAAGCAGTGATTGATAATTGATAAAGATTAAATCATCATTATTTTTATCACAAATTTAGTCGGACCGTGTCAAAATTTACCGGTCAGGACTTTTGGACCGACGGTTTTCGCGATGTCTGCGTTTGACCTTATCTGTTAATTTGTGTTTATTTATTTTGCCCTATTGTTTTGCAGAATTATTAAATTAGTTTTAAAGTGTTTTACTATTTAGTTATTTTTCTTGTGTTTTATATTTTCAAATGGTGTGTTATATCTTAGATTTGTGGCTCTTAACTGTTAGTTGTTAGTTTTTGGTTTTCGTTGTTAGATGGTAGTATATATTGGTAGTTTTGCTATGTATTGTTTTTATGTGTGGTTTAAAACTGCAGATGCAGTAATGCAATGCAGATTATATATATTTTCATTTTTTGTTATCATATATGCATTTACAACAAATACCTCTTTTTGCTGACTAAAATTGGATCGCTTTAGAATCATAGAATGACATTGATATCATTACATATACGGTACATGTACTTCTCATTATACCAGATTACAATGAAATATGGAGTAGCATTTCAATGTGTATTTTTTAAATGCTTTCAGATAATATTTGCATGGCGTGATTTCATTATATTATAGCATTGAGTGTTATGTATATTGTATAAAATCAGACTATCATGTGATGACTAGTGTTATATCGTTTTAAGCTAGATGTGTTCATATTACCCAGTGCTGCATGCAAATTGTCCATTTGCCCGTTAATGAAAGGAAAACAGGCCCACTAGACAGACATCACATTATTTCTTGCTATAGATTGTCCTTTGAAGTGATGGTTGTTTTTTTATTTTACAGCGATATTTTCTGCTAACGGTTGCCATGGTGTGTCTCATAAATTGTCACCATGGAGCCCCTTAAGAGATGGGACTGCACTGTTTTTTTGCCACACAAATTGAATTTTGATGAATATATTTAGAATTAATGGTTTGCAGATAATTTGCCGCAATATCAAACAATTGATTATTTGCATCCTTTGAAAAGTTGACAAATGGAAAATGTATGAGATATATGAAAGTGCATCATTTTTAAAGTATTTTTAATTAGATAATCACCATTTGTTCTATAATGGTATGTACATGACTAAATTTAAATTCATAGGGGACACTCTTGCTCTTATTTTGTTTAAAATGCCAAGAAATAATGAAACTATACACAAGTTCTAGCTATAACTTTGCTATTGCATTTTGTCAATGCATTTGAAGTAAAAGAAATGTTCACAAATTGATCATGAAATAATTTGATTATAGTATTTTAAATTAGAATGGCTGCAAGCTCTTTGTTTGCAATAGCAGGTCTTTTATTGCCCATGCCTTTGGCAATAATATCAAACAAGATCCAAGAAACAATGTCAGCGAAAAGAAATTATACAGCACAACATAATGATAGATGGTCAAGGTATCTGCCTCACATCCAACAGGTCTTGGTTTCAGTCTCAAATGTCATCATACGTGTCATAATAGTTTTGGAAACCAGTAATTGTTTGTACCCTCAAAACTGAATAAGCCTTAAAGAGATTTATAACAATAAATCAAATGCAGTGCATTCAATGTGTATTAAATTGTTGAAACTTATTTTTATGAATCTGATATTTTTTCATCAATTCATCAATACCTCTGCCCTTCACGTGTGCACATGTGCTTTCAACCCTGCTATATGAAAATCCTAATTACAGGTGTTTTTGCAGGACATTTTTTGCACTTTATTGTTGACCCTTTGCTTAGGTCTCAAAGGATTAACATCCCACCATTAGTATGTGTCTAAATCGTTGTCACAATGTTTTGTAGGTCACTTCTCACAAGAGGGTTTCCTGAAATTCCTGATGAGTGAGGACAACAACCTGATCCCAGCCCAGTCCCTTGACCTCTCGCAGGACATGGGCCAGCCTCTCTCACACTACTTCATAAACTCATCTCACAACACCTACCTCACAGGTATGAAATCTCCCAGGACATGGGCCAGCCTCTCTCACACTACTTCATAAACTCATCTCACAACACCTACCTCACAGGTATGAAATCTCCCATTACATGGGCCAGTCTCTCTCACACTACTTCATGAACTCATCTCACAACACCTACCTCACAGGTATGCTCTCTCACAGAACATGGGCCAGCTTCTCTCACACTACTTCATGAACTCATCTCACAACACCTACCTCAAAGGTATGACCTCTCCCAGTACATGGGCCAGCCTCTCTCACACTACTTCATGAACTCATCTCTCATCACCTACCTCACAGGTATGACCTCTCCCAGAACATGGGCCAGCCTCTCTCACACTACTTCGTGAACTCATATTACATCACCTACCTCACAGGTATGCTCTCTCCCAGAACATGGGCCAGCCTCTCTCACACTACTTCATGAACTCATCTCACAACACCTACCTCACAGGTATGAAATCTCCCAGAACATGGGCCAGCCTCTCTCACACTACTTCATGAACTCATCTCACAACACCTACCTCACAGGTATGACCTCTCCCAGGACATGGGCCAGTCTCTCTCACACTACTTCATGAATTCATCTTACAACACATACCATACAGGAATGACCTCTCACAGTACATGGGCCAGCTTCTCTCACACTGCTTCATGAACTCATCACACAACACCTATCTCACAGGTATGATCTCTCACAGTACATGGGCCAGCTTCTCTCACACTGCTTCATGAACTCATCACACAACACCTATCTCACAGGTATGACCTCTCACAGTACATGGGCCAGCTTCTCTCACACTGCTTCATGAACTCATCACACAACACCTATCTCACAGGTATGACCTCTCACAGTACATGGGCCAGCTTCTCTCACACTACTTCATGAACTCATCTCGCATCACCTACCATACAGGAATGACCTCTCCCAGTACATGGGCCAGCTTCTCTCACACTGCTTCATGAACTCATCACACAACACCTATCTCACAGGTATGATCTCTCCCAGTACATGGGCCAGCTTCTCTCACACTGCTTCATGAACTCATCACACAACACCTACCTCACAGGTATGACCTCTCACAGAACATGGGCCAGCCTCTCTCACACTACTTCATGAACTCATCTCGCATCACCTACCTCACAGGTATGACCTCTCACAGAACATGGGCCAGCCTCTCTCACACTACTTCATGAACTCATCTCGCATCACCTACCACACAGGTATGATCTCTCCCAGTACATGGGCCAGCTTCTCTCACACTGCTTCATGAACTCATCTCACAACACCTATCTCACAGGTATGACCTCTCACAGTACATGGGCCAGCTTCTCTCACACTGCTTCATGAACTCATCACACAACACCTACCTCACAGGTATGACCTCTCACAGAACATGGGCCAGCCTCTCTCACACTACTTCATGAACTCATCTCACATCACCTATCTCACAGGTATGACCTCTCACAGTACATGGGCCAGCTTCTCTCACACTGCTTCATGAACTCATCTCACAACACCTACCTCACAGGTATGATCTCTCACAGTACATGGGCCAGCTTCTCTCACACTACTTCATGAACTCATCTCACATCACCTACCTCACAGGTATGACCTCTCCCAGAACATGGGCCAGCTTCTCTCACACTGCTTCATGAACTCATCACACAACACCTATCTCACAGGTATGACCTCTCACAGTACATGGGCCAGCTTCTCTCACACTGCTTCATGAACTCATCACACAACACCTATCTCACAGGAATGACCTCTCACAGTACATGGGCCAGCTTCTCTCACACTGCTTCATGAACTCATCACACAACACCTACCTCACAGGTATGACCTCTCCCAGTACATGGGCCAGCTTCTCTCACACTGCTTCATGAACTCATCACACAACACCTATCTCACAGGTATGATCTCTCCCAGTACATGGGCCAGCTTCTCTCACACTGCTTCATGAACTCATCTCACATCACCTACCTCACAGGTATGACCTCTCACAGAACATGGGCCAGCCTCTCTCACACTACTTCATGAACTCATCTCACATCACCTACCTCACAGGTATGACCTCTCCCAGAACATGGGCCAGCTTCTCTCACACTGCTTCATGAACTCATCACACAACACCTATCTCACAGGTATGACCTCTCACAGTACATGGGCCAGCTTCTCTCACACTGCTTCATGAACTCATCACACAACACCTACCTCACAGGTATGACCTCTCCCAGTACATGGGCCAGCTTCTCTCACACTGCTTCATGAACTCATCACACAACACCTATCTCACAGGTATGACCTCTCCCAGAACATGGGCCAGCTTCTCTCACACTGCTTCATGAACTCATCTCACAACACCTATCTCACAGGTATGATCTCTCCCAGTACATGGGCCCGCCTCTCTCACACTGCTTCATGAACTCATCTCACAACACCTACCTCACAGGTATGACCTCTCACAGAACATGGGCCAGCTTCTCTCACACTACTTCATGAATTTATCTTACAACACATACCATACAGGAATGACCTCTCACAGTACATGGGCCAGCTTCTCTCACACTGCTTCATGAACTCATCTCACATCACCTATCTCACAGGTATGACCTCTCACAGAACATGGGCCAGCCTCTCTCACACTACTTCATGAACTCATCTCACAACACCTACCTCACAGGTATGATCTCTCACAGTACATGGGCCAGCTTCTCTCACACTGCTTCATGAACTCATCACACAACACCTATCTCACAGGTATGACCTCTCACAGTACATGGGCCAGCTTCTCTCACACTGCTTCATGAACTCATCACACAACACCTACCTCACAGGTATGATCTCTCCCAGTACATGGGCCAGCCTCTCTCACACTACTTCATGAACTCATCTCACAACACCTACCTCAAAGGTATGACCTCTCCCAGTACATGGGCCAGCCTCTCTCACACTACTTCATGAACTCATCTCGCATCACCTACCATACAGGAATGACCTCTCCCAGAACATGGGCCAGCTTCTCTCACACTGCTTCATGAACTCATCTCGCATCACCTACCTCACAGGTATGATCTCTCCCAGTACATGGGCCAGCTTCTCTCACACTGCTTCATGAACTCATCACACATCACCTACCTCACAGGTATGACCTCTCCCAGAACATGGGCCAGCCTCTCTCACACTACTTCATGAACTCATCTCACATCACCTACCTCACAGGTATGACCTCTCACAGAACATGGGCCAGCCTCTCTCACACTACTTCATGAACTCATCTCACATCACCTACCTCACAGGTATGATCTCTCCCAGTACATGGGCCCGCCTCTCTCACACTGCTTCATGAACTCATCTCACATCACCTACCTCACATGTATGATCTCTCACAGAACATGGGCCAGCCTCTCTCACACTGCTTCATGAACTCAGCTCACAATAGAAGTGAAGGTATACATGTTTGTCCATGGTTAAATGACCACTTGTGCAGGAGTATATATATGGTTAAATCACCAGAGAAGTAGAAGTTTGTCCATGATTAAATGTTCACAGGCAAAGAAGTAGTCGGTAGTAGAATAGAGGTGTGTAGTATGTCTGGGTTTAACCTCATGTGTAGATATCTGTGTTTTCATAACCTCACATGATCATTTATGTACATGGTTTAATGTCCACTGGCATATAACATTTTGTGTAGGTCAATTCATATTACTTAAGAAGAGATGTACATAGACATATTGCAATTCATAAAGTAATTAATGCCAAGAAAGTATTTAAAACTGTTACAATCATTCACTATCTGTATATCTATCATCAGGTCACCAGTTAACTGGAAAGTCATCTGTAGAGATTTACAGCCAGGTGCTGCTGAGTGGGTGTAGGTGTATCGAGCTTGACTGCTGGGATGGCAAGGCCGCAGACGAGGAGCCCATGATCACACATGGCTTCACTATGTGCACAGAGATCCCATTTAAGGTAAAGAGTCATTTTATTGAGCATTTATTAAGCAATCAGTCATTTCTGTTTTACAATGGCATACTGTTCTAATATTAAAATTAAGCTTTTAAAAAACAACACTAAATGGACAAAAAAGCAAGATCTGGGTTGAAAGTTGTCTTTCATTTATTAATGATTTCGTGTGATTATTTGCGGTCAAACTTGCACGATTTTGTTGTAGGATGTGATAGAAGCAATAGCAGTTAGTGCCTTCAAGACTTCAGAGTACCCTGTCATACTCTCCTTTGAAAACCACTGCAGGTAAAAGACACATAACCAATATTTACGACCTTCATTTTACTACTGAACATGTAATGAGAAAGTTTCACATTTGAGCAGTGCCACAGAAAAAAAGTACAAAAAGTATGGTCACACATAAACTATTTAAATATTCACATGAAATATGGGACATGTGTTACCAATACTGATGTGCCAGTCATGGAATTTAGACTTTTTGATGAACAAGCCCAAATTCTTAAACTTTGAATAAACCTTATGTATGAGCGAGCCCTTCTATATAATGCCCAGTATTTCAGGAGGCTTAGATGCATTGAACCAGTGCAGGGCTTGTGCTAAATGTTACCCTTGAAGTGCATATGTGTAGTACCACCAATATATTGAGCATCAGCTGCTATTTAGGCTACTGTGAAATCATTAATTTTCGTGGGGCATTAATGTTTGTGGTTTTCGTGGGTTGGGTGATCCACGAAATCAAGATCCCACGAAATATAGACCCTTTATTCACTTTTTCAATTGCCATGTTATGTACATACTCTAGATAGTTTATTCGTTACAGAGGCCGCAGTATACATCGTTAATATCCGTCTCACTGTATATCTTACTATCATTTTTGTTAATATATTATATCTGCCTTATTTATGATAAACCAAATCATTTTAATGCGTTTTTATGAATCAAATGGCAGAAGCACGTTCCTAAACATGTGCTGTTCATGAAAATCTCTAGGTTTACAAGATGTGAGTGATGAGTGTCGGTTTTCGATTTTTTTCTTTAATGAAATAATTAACCGATTACATTGGAGGTTACTGAGCACCCAACGTGACAATGTACAAAACAACTCGATCAATATACTTATTAAACAAAAACATGTGAATGAATATTGAAATGAGATGATATTCAAAAGTGATTGATTTGGTAAACATCAGCTGTCTTTGGGGATTGTTTACTCAAATATACGGACCTTCTCGGTGTTTTCACAGTTTGCAAAATTCTAAATTGGCATTCATTGGCTTCGTCTACCTGTATTTAGGACCATGGTACATCTTCTTCAATGACCTTAATTTCTAATTAAATCGATAATTGACATGGATATATGCACTAATTGGCATGTAGTACCACTTTAAATAGCGAGTGTCATAAACCGAGTGACGTAGAAGACGGAAAACACGAGCCAGCGCGTGGAGATAATGCAGTCGATCTAGGACGATCGCAGTTTCGATTTTTTTTTTTTTTAAATGAAAAACAACGAATTCAAGTACCCACGAAATTGAAATTTTTTTGGCAAACCACGAAATTTCATGCCAACGAATATAAATGATTTCACAGTATTACAAGTTAGAGTAAAAAAAAATAACATCACAATGTATAACAGCAGGTAAGTACTACCAACCAGTGTAAATATATTTCACTTCACTAATTTTCAAAAGTTAATAAGCAGTTTTGTTTTGAATGATTGGTTTTATGTCTTTCAGCCAAAAGCAGCAGGCAAAGATGGCTGCCTACTGTAGGAATATCTTCGGAGATATGCTGTTAGTTGATCCATTGGAGGGTTTTCCAGTAAGTCCCAGATTTGGTCTTAATTTAAAGCAGACAAATATGATTGTTTTCAGTCATTTAAAATCCTGGTTGGATTGGTCGGAAAATATTTAAACTTGCCATATTGTCCTGACAGACCTTGATACCATTCGTGTTTCTTAGTATTAAAATCCCATCTGTACAATATCATTCATGTGAACTCTACCGGCGGTAGGTAAAAAATACTGCTTTTGAGACCCCTCCCATGGAAATCTACCGCTCTTGAAAAAAAAATGGCCCTCATATTTTTCTTTAAGAAACCTTAAAGTTCTATCAACCATGCTGAAATTCCCTGATAATCTGTTACTTTAAAGAACCTGGTGCAACTTTTTAAATCACTTGACACTTTGGCCGATATCGTTGCTAAGTTACCAGTATGGTACAAATTACCACTTATCAGTATTCTTTATTAATAGGCATCCTACTAATCAGCTTTTTTGTTAATTTCAAAGACATTATAAAACTGTCAAAACATTGTAGAAAATAACATTCCCAATGTGTTATTAATTATCTAGAGTTTATAAAATTTTACGACATTTTGGCACGAAAATTAACATGCACAATTCTGCAGTCGTCTGCACTTATACTCCGACCTGTTTTGGCAGTCTGATTTGATTTATCAGCAGCTCTTCTGAATATAAACTTGTTTTCACTAGTCAGTGGTTATATTCCTTCTGTTTCTCAATCAAAAACACCCAACATTTGACAAGACCCTGAACTATGTCATATTTTATGCGTATTTTCAGTAAATCTAAAAATATAACAAATATCAAGTTTTTGTTTACATTGTTTCCATCATTGTTTTTGACTGAAAATTAAAGGAATTAGAAATTCTACCGCTTTTGAACCCAATCATCACTTTTGAGACCTAAATCTACCTCTCTGTCATTGGCAGAGGTTTACATGTCTGACAATATAGAAGTAGTGAATTCATATCATTTATGTAGTAAAAAATTGTGTTATTGGATTCAATTTTGACAGATTTGTACAGTTAATTCAGACTTTTGTATCCAAGTTTGCAAACAAAGGTGGCATATGTTACAGATTGAGCCAGGGTATCCACTGCCAAGTCCCGAGTTACTGAAAAGAAAAATCATTGTCAAAAACAGGAAAAAACATTTCCACAAAAGTAGGTCATCTGTATTTTCATATCAGTATTAAAATATATGAACATTTTACTTGGACTTTGGAAAATAATAAGATCTAAAAACTTTGATTCTTAAATGCATATTCTAATGTTTATTAAATATTTTAAGGGTAACTGTCTCAAGGTTTTTAAAATCATTGACTGTGTTTAGAACCATTTGCCATTTAAATTCCTTATTTATAGATCTCTCTATCAAAAGCACAATTGATATATGATGTCAACTTAATCATTGGATTACTTGTTACTGTGTATACAAAGATAGTCCTGATCTTTCAGAGCAACAGCAGAATAACACCCAACAGAAGGCACCAACCCAGCGCATAAACAGGAAACAGAACTCTGTGAGTGAGGACATGTCTGCGTCACTGACTGGCTCCCTGGCCGCAGGGGACGATGGGAGCGGCGCGGGTGTGGTAGTAGCAGTGAAGCTGGGACAGCCTGACAGCGTGGAGGGGCCTGACGAGCCAGTGGATGAGGAGGAGAGCGAATCATCCGAGAGTGACGATGATGACGAGGTGACAGGGCTCACAGAGGAGGAGGAGAGGGAGCGTAAACGCAGGATACAGGAGCGGGTGAGTGGGCTTTCAGTTAGGGCTGGGCCGGGGTACTTGCACTGTGGCAGTGATAGTTTGTTGTTTTTAAAGCATTTGGAACATGAGATAGATTGGCTGGTGTAGGGATATGAGGCCAAGAAAACTGGCAAATGTAGACTAACTGTTATGGACTTGGTTAGCACAATTACATAGAAATAGCTTTGAGGTGAAGTATGGATGTAAAAAAAATGGAAATTACTGAAACAACAAATATGGGAGTGGTGCACTAAAATATTCATGGAATAACATGATTTACATGGGAAATGTTTGATACATCTGTATGATTTACATGGGAATATTTGGTACATGTGTATGATTTTCATGGGAAATATTTGGCACATGTGTATGATTCACATGGGAAATGTTTGGCATATGCGTATGATTTACATGGGAAATGTTTGGTACATGTGTATGATTTACATGGGAATATTTGGTACATGTGTATGATTTTCATGGGAAATATTTGGCACATGTGTATGATTCACATGGGAAATGTTTGGCATATGCGTATGATTTACATGGGAAATGTTTGGTACATGTGTATGATTTACATGGGAAATGTTTGGCACATGTGTATGATTTACATGGGAAATGTTTGGTACATGTGTATGATTTACATGGGAAATGTTTGGTACATGTGTATGATTTACATGGGAAATGTTTGGTACATGTGTATGATTTACATGGGAAATGTTTGGCACATGTGTATGATTTACATGGGAAATGTTTGGTACATGTGTATGATTTACATGGGAAATATTTTGTTCATGTGTATGATTTACATGGGAAATGTTTGGTACATGTGTATGATTTACAATGGAACTATTTGGTACATGTGTATGAATAATCTGGGGTATTATAGCTGGTTTAAGTGCAATCAAGGTGTACAAGCTTTCAGTAATATTGTTGTAAATGTCTTTAATCTTATTGTTTGACTTAAATATCCATTCTATGTTGATACTGATGTTGTTTTAATGCATGTAGAAAAACTAAAATGTGATAGACTACTTTCAAACAATAAGAAGCATTCATAGTCCTGTTTAAATAAGTTTGGTTGACAAAAACATACTTGTGGATTTGGGGCTGTGCAGACATTTTGTTCTGGTTAAATGTATGTATTGTTAAAAACAATGGAATGGTCCTTCATCTGTGTGAGTTGGTCACTTTTCTACACATTTGGAGAAAGTTTGGTACAGTGCTGTGTTTTTTGGTTGTGTTGAAGTGTAGCAACATTGGTTATCTGGTTATTATGACTGTTCTTGTAGCATGTGAGGGGTAAAAACATCTTTTACTTGCAGTTTTATGGTTAAAATGTTACAATTCATAATAGTGCCTCTTCTAAATTTATAATATTGGCAATGTTTCTGGAAATAGCTGAAATGTTAATCACGGTGTTATCTTTAATCTTTTCTCCTTATGGGGAAATTATCTGTAAGAATTTGAGATTGTTATGCTCCTAGAGGGAAGAGCATATAGTTGCTACTTCTTAGTGCATCTTTACGTCTGTCCATCACACCCTTGTCTGGAGATTTATTTAAAAACAACTGATGTGATTTCAATGAAATTTGAAGCATAGTCCAAGAGAAATATGCACAAGTGCAGTGCACAAGACCCATACATGTATCTCTAGCTTTAGGCACTGCTGAATTAACCCCCTTTCTTTCACTCTATGCATAAATAATGAAGCTGCTTGTCTGGACTATACCTCAAAAAGCACTGAAGGAAATTAAATGAAACTTTGAATATAGATTGACAGCAATTATTAAGGGAAGTGCAGTGTTCTTCCTTGGTTTCTGAATCATTCTCTCTTTACCATATGTTTTATGTGAAAATTTTGTCCAGATCATAACTCCAAGTCTTAGAGCTTAACTAACTTAAGTCTTCATATGCAGTTTAATCTTATTAAGGAGAAGTGCATGATACAGGAATCATAACATTTTTCTTTTATACTTGTTTATACTACAAACCTCATACATTAATCATATATCTTATTGAGGAGTTAAATAAGTGCAGTGTACACGACCCATTACTCTATTTTTAGTATTTTTTATAAATGTATTAATACATGTAGTTGCTCTTTGTTCATTGGTGTTTTAAGTATTTTGTTTGGAGCATATTCTTATGACTTCCCCTGTTGTTTTTTATTTTTATGCCCCCGAAGATGGGCATATTAAAATCGCACCGTCCGTCTGTCCGTCCGTCTTTCTGTTCGTCCGTGTGTTTGGCTCAATAACTTGTGTCCGGGCTGTAACTTTCCCTTGTATGGACAGATTTTAAAATAACTTGCCACATGTGTTCCACATACCAAGACGACGTGTCGATTGCAAGACCCGTGTCCCTACCTCTAAGGTCAAGGTCACACTTAGGTGTTTATTCACAACAGAGTGCTGCAAATAAGGACATAGAGTATAGGTTGTCGTGTCCGGGCTGTAACTTTCTCTTGTATGGACAGATTTAAAAATGACTTGCCACTTATGTCAGATATACCAAGACGATGTGTCGCGTGCAAGACCCATGTCCCTACCTCTTAAGTTCAAGGTCATACTAAGTGTTTATTCACAATGGAATGCTGCTTATAAGGACATAACAGTGTAGGTTGTCAAGTATGGGTGGTATTGTTTATGTTTAGAGGCAATTTAAAATAACTTGCCATATGTATTTGACAAGTAAAGGCAAGATCAACTTTTCATGTACTGACCTTGTTCATAGGTCAGTGTCACATTCGGGGGCATTCGTCACATACTGTGACAGCTCTTGTTTGTCCTGGTTTTATCAGGGGATATGGCAGTCTGTGAAAGCCTTATATTCTATTTGTACTTCTCTCAAATGTTTTGAGTCTGCCTTTAAGTCCGCAAATGATATGGATGATTTTAAAATCACCTCACACAAATCCTTTCAACAATTAAATGAAGTTTTGATGGTGGTGCTTATGTCTACAACCAACTTTTTTGCCATATATATTACTGGAAGTTTAAAAACAACAAGACTTGGGAAGTAGCATTTTCTAATATGCAATTTCTTATGTGAATTTTTACACTGGGGAGCATACACAGTTCCCAAAGATAGCAGTATTTAAATTGGTTTGCCTGTTTGCTTTCAGCAAATGCATATGGTAATATGATGCCAAGTTTGACATTTATACTTGGATGAGAGTCTGTAAGAAGTTTTCTGTATCTTGTATGTGATATATTCTTAGTTGTATGGCAGAAAGTGAAGCTTTGTAGTGATGGAGCTGGCCTGCTTTCTTTCACAGTATTGGAAATACAATTTTGCATGAAGCATGGACAAATTAACTTGTTCAATGTTGCAGTTTTACTGTGGTTCATTTTTCCATGTATAGATTAAATTATAAGTTCAACATTAAGTCCTAAGATTATATTTTAACAAGTATATGAAAGTTTACAACTATAAAAATACCTATTATAAAGGTTTCGTATTATGTTGTCAATTCTGCTATTACTTCGAATTTCTTCCAATCTAAAGCATGCTTATATATACAGACATAATTATACCCAAAGCTTTTATAGGACTAGAATAACTGCAGCTAGTCTTCCTAGCGTAGCAGAGCTACCTGATGTGGGTGATGATGATCACAAGTGGCCGTACAGTTTGTTTTACATGTATGATTGTCGTAGTTGTGTAAAGTAAGGTTTGTTTTTCTGCCAGCTGCAGCTTGATTATAGCGATGGGGATAGTGATGGCGACATGTATTACATGGTATATACCACCGGTGATGGCTCCCAGTGGGGGTGCCGGCTCACTGGCTCACTCAACTCACCTGTAGCCACTGGACACATGATGTAGGACACCTATTGCATATGGTCACCCATAGGCATTGTATACGGCCTTGAATACCACACACATCTGTCATGATCACGGCTTGTGTACATGTGGTAAATATTGTGGGCTGCTCCACTGGTAGGATCAATTAAGGTGGCGTGTAATTGGGACTCAGAATGGCCATATCACATGATTTATTCAGTTGATCAGTGTCATGAGACAGTCACATGTTAGTCATGTGACCCTCTATTGGTGGAGTGTGAGGTGAGAGCCAGTGACCCGAGCCACTCCGCATGTCTGCCTGCTGCCTGCATGCTCGGCTCTGTGGTCATATCAGATGGCTGAAATTTAAACAATCATGTCTTTTCTTGCGCACATTGTTAAATAACATCGGTACCCAATTTACACTCTGCTTAATCATGTAGTATGAGGTACTTCAATAGGAAAACACTAACCTGTGTAAAAAAATGTAGCTAAAATTTCAGTTGTAATTAACTTTCCCATCGTTATATACAGGGAGTGTACTGTGTTTCACCCAGGTCACAACATTTTGTAGACAAATCTGCGTTATTTTCTCAACATGCATACATTGTAAGTTAGGAAATGACCACAGAGGCCGGGATTATTACAGTTCCATTAATCCATTTAAGTTTGTTTTTGATTTCAGTTAAAACAAGAGAAGGTAAACAGATCACACATATTTGATGTTTTTATCTGAAATAACCATTAAAAATGACCATGCAGTTAGGATGGGGTTATACATTCACAATATAACCCTTTTTGTACTTGTATCTAATGTAGCATATTAGCATCTCTCACTCCAAGCTATCCAATATGAAGAGTTTTATTCACAAATGTCTTAATAATCTGCTTTATTCATATTAACAGTTAATTCTTTTTAGCCAAATTTCTGTCTTATAAGAGCACATCTGTGGAAAACCCACAGCATCAGTAGGGAAATGCAAGTCAAGAGCATGGTTTATGGTCTTGTCCAAAGGGTTTGTCCTTAAATGCTAATCATAATCCTAGCATTCCCATTACGCCAACTTAAAGTTACTGGCCCAAATTTCTTGAAATATTGTAAGCATAACAGGTTTAAGAATCATATTTCATTTATACAAATTATTGGATTAAACTCGATTTTTATAAACCAAAACTCTTCAAAAGGAGAAAATTACCTAATTAATACCAAAACATAAATAATGAGCTCAATTAAGCTTGATCCTGTTATAAGGGTTTAAAGATTGTTTGAGAAATTGGGGCCAAGACACTAAGAATATAAGTATCTTCCATGGCTGAGAGTGTAAGATAGGTTCATCCCGACCCGAGCGCAGGGTGTTTTGCGGAAACTCGGTAAACCTCGTTTCCGCAAAACACCCTGCGCTCGGGTCGGGATGAGCCTATCTTACACGAGCGGCTATGGTAGATGCTTTTTCTCCCACCTCAGTTAAACAAAATTGTGTAAAAATGTATTTTTTGCTGGAACTCTTTTGTGCGTAGTGAAAATAAATGTGTATGGATATTTGATAATTTCGTGGTTGTCATGGATATGCTCGCAGTGATTCAGGTTATGTTACTAGTCAAATCAGTCTTTAAATAGTTCAGAGGAGAGTGGAGCATTATTTCTTGAAATATGCGTGAAAACTTTTTTATGGTGACATTTGAACCAAGAAATAGTTTATTAGCATTCTAAATATTGCCACAAGACAAGGTTTCTATGATGCTACAGACGACAGTCTTCAACAAGGGAGGTAATTACAATGTGGAGACAGTTAAAAAGGAGTTCCATACGGGCATTTTATCTTCGCCCGTGGGCAAGATAAGAATTTCTAGCATGGTTAAATTATTGGATGTACTTATCTGAGATGGGAGAAATTGATCGCTTATGTGTTGCTGTTTTTTTTTAACTTAACGTTTTATTGTTATTAGGCTGAATGACGCTAAGGACATTGGCATATTATTGAAATATTAGTGACGCCTTTCAGGTATCTGTTGTACAAATAAGCCGAGCCATTGCCAATCATGTTATATCTGTGTGTCTGGTGACCTTATATAATTCTTGGTGTTATATGAAAGGGTGTTGTATCCTGATGAAATATATATGTAACAAAATAAACGTATTAAGTCATCGCTCTTTGAATTTTTTTTCTTTCAATTTACATTGGAAATGAAATGGCCAATTTTGCAACCTTCCAAGGCAAAAAATCTTTTCAGTAAAAAGAAATATCAAAATCTTTTTTAGCATATTCTTTCAATTAATAACAAATCATTATGGGGTTACCGGCCTTCCAAAGTTCATCTTTTCAAATGATTCCAAATTAATATGGGGTCACCTAGCGAGCCTTTCAAAATTCACATTATTGTACATAAGATACCATTTATCGATTTTAAAGCTATTTTGTTCTTTATATCCTTTTAACTTTCATTTCTCTTCACTTTTCTTTTAGCAGCTCTCCCATCGTAATACTAGATGTTCACAGTGTGTAGTTTATATAGCATTTTGCACTCTATTTAGATGCAACCATTCTCGACTTTCTGTTCCTAAAAAAGCTTAACTGTGGCATATAACTTCACTTTCCTTTAACTTTGAACTGTATTAATCAATTGAGTGTTATGAATAAGGTGCATTCCAGGAACTCTTCACTGTTAATTTATTCCACAATATCTGAAATTTATCTCTTGAAGATTTAATTCACATTTCTGGAGGGTTGGGGTTAAATGAAGGTGAAGGTTGTTGGAAGGCATCAGTAGTTAAAAGAATGATGTACCTTCCTTGAATGAAGTGTCTCTTGTAAACACCCATGATCTGCTGTTTTGATGTACCGGTAATACATTTTTTTTAAAAATGTGCAAATTTTGAAAAAAAACATCAATGTTGAAACATGAAATTAATTTTATAAATATGACAATAATTTTTTTTTATAAAATAACAATTTTTTATTGAATATTGTGCCAGCAGCTGATCCTTGGTCCTTTTGGTCTGGGCTATGTTGGCCAGATATTTTCTCAGGGTGTATTGTAACATATCACACAGTTATCTTATTGGGGTAGAATTTGTTAATATTTCAGCCAATGTTATCAACATTGAAATGTTAATGTTTTTTACCTGTTTACTGTACATATGTATGTTATGTGAATATGCTTTGAAGATGTCAGACAGAATGTTAAAGCTGCACTCCACAGATTTACCGTTTTTACAACTTTTTTATTTTTTGTCTGGGAAAAAGCAAATTTTTGCATAAGTATCTGCAAACAAATGATAAAAGATTGCTGACCAAAGATCAGATCGCAAATTTGCATATTTCCGTTTGAAAATCAATGTTTTATGGCTTAAACCATTACTAACAGTTTAAGAAAAATGTATAAAACATTAATTTTGACCTCAAATACAAAGATCTGCGATCTAATTTTTTGTCAGCTGTCTTATATCACTGTTTTCCATGGATTTTCACAAAAATTGGTTCTTTCCAAGACAAAAAATAAAAAAGTTGTCAAAACGTTCAATCTGTGAGAGTGCAGCTTTAAGATTCAAGAGGCCAATTGCTTCTTTTTTTGTATAAAAAACAAAAACACTGGTCAAAACAGAGGGTAATGGGCTGTAACATTTACCTTCTGCACCTTTTCAAATTACTATTTCAGGTAATTCATCCTTTCATGTTCCTTGGAAAATTTGTATATCTGAAGGAAAACAATAACTTGTTTTTGTTATAGGGGTCGTTCAGTTTACACAAGTATCAAACTCATATAATTAAAGGCCATTCAACAAGAAAGGTTTAATTATCTATTGTAGTCTGTAACACTTATAAAATATTAATGTGAGCAAAAATATTCTAATGAATGGAAAACGTTTGACACAAATCAAGTATAGCATTTTTTCTGTGGTCACTGCCTGTATGCATGCATGATGCTGTAAAAATAACATAATCATCTTGATGTATCATTGAATGGGTTGCTTAAAAATATGAATTGCCTGTTGAGTTTGTCAACTACACAGCCACTCTAAGTTTTGAGCAACTAGTCATTAATCAAACTATGCATTCATCCAGTATCACCTCACATATACACACACATACCCTTTGTCAATTACAGGGTACAGCAGGTTCAGAAGCTGAGGCTGGGATGGAAATGTCTGCCCTCGTCAACTATGTGCAGCCTGTGCACTTCCACTCATTTGATATGTCCGAGAGTAAGTACCTGGTCATGTGTGTGGACTTGTAAGTATATTAGACATGGTATCAGTATGAAACTAGCATTAGCCAATCTCAAGCAAATCTGAAGAGATCTTTGTCATTATTGTATGCAAATTACTCATGATCAATCTTAACATTGCTGAGCATCTATTGATCTTGAACTGTGTTAGTGACCTATTTTTTATTCAATATTTTTTCTCACGATTTGCAAATGAATTATTGCATATTCATAATAAATATTGTATCAGTTACACATAAACCTTGAATGCAAACCTAAATTCTATAGGATGATATTTTCTAGCATAGCACAAATCTGCATAATATCTGCATATTTGAGGGTAGTTTTTCATTTGTTGGTTGACATTCCTAGTATTTAATTCTATTCAAATGCTTATGAATGTAATGACATTTCAGAAAAGGGGCGAGCATACGAGATATCTTCATTTGTGGAGACGCAGGCAACTAACCTGCTGAAGGAATATCCCGTCGAGTTTGTCAAGTATCCTTCATCAGCCAGATGGCTTATCAGGATTTCTGTCTCTTCAGGAATCGACAACACCTTGGTTTTACTTGCTGTCTTCTATGGTTAAAGAGCCAGCAGTCATTTTAATAGACATCTGTCCTGTTCAAATTATATTTAAAAAAATAAAATTGTTAAAATAGATTCTGTAGAGAAAGTGCTTTTTATGAATTTATTTAAGTTTTGTAATATAAACCCAAAAGAATCTGGAAATGTTCAAGTCCAAAAAGATCCTTTTAGGATTATTCTTTAGAGTTTTCTCTGACTAACATACAACTTAAGAAGCTTTTTCTATTCTGTTTGCAGTTACATGTACTATTTATAAGTAGTTTTCCTCTTTAAGTAGCATAATATGTAGATTGCATTCCTATACTCTATATCTAGTGTGTTTTATATTCAGCATATACTTTTTAGTTTATCCAAAAAGAAAAATAGGTATATGTTCTGTTTCGAATATAGTTATTGTAAAAAAAAGCTTATTTAATGGGCTAGGACATATTTTGGTTTAAACAAAAGTATAGCGCTGTGTTTTGTGTTTAGCTCACTATTCGTGTGTAACTTTGCTGTGTAGAATTTCTATGCAGCGTGTATTAACCTTCTTTTCTCACATGCCTCACAATATAGCGGCAGCTTGTATGTCTTAACTTGTGTGTAGCTACAATAAGCGGCAGTGCAGCAGGGTTTATCCTCGGGGCACTCGTGTTGACTCCAGCAACTTTATGCCGCAGGTAAATACTAACACTTCTCGGAATAACTTATGGTGCAGAAATGTTGGGGCATACATCTGATACATGTTCTTAAGTTACTGTTAGCTTGAGACAAAATCAGTGTAATAAAAAATATCAAATTAACTTGGCTACTCTCTACCAGGCATGCTTTTAATTACGAACCATTCAATTCAAACTTTATCATAGAACACTATAAGAACATTTCTGCACCATAGGTTTTTGTTTTTATTTGCAATATTAGAGAGTTTCTATTAAGCACATCTTTTTACTTAGTAGTTGAACTTTGTAGAATAGTCTCCGCCATTTTAAATGTTCTTAAAAGTAAAATTTTAACAAGAATCACTAAAAAGAGATAATGTTATGTTTTATGACAACATTTTGTTTCTGGCCTTCTCTAGCAAAAGTAGCTCTCTATCTGTTCAACTACATCATATTGTATGATCTGATTCTGATATATATCGAGTAGATTTTTTAGCTGCTAGATCACTAGCTATCTTTTGCTCTCCAGTGTTTTACTAACTTGCACAACATTCTCAATGCACTTCTCAAATTGATCTTGTAATACTCAAGTTGTTTTATTTGTACTGCCAACTGATCACAAGAGAGTCCATTCTTCTCTTTTAAGGACATTTTTCTCAGCTTGCATTTCTTTACAGCTTTGCTTAGTAGAAACAATATCGGTGGTGGATAAAGTTAAAATTTATTTAATTTTGTTTGTTTCACAATGGTAATAGTTGTCATTAGTTGTCAGGAATGTTATGATTATTGTCAGTTGTCAGTATTCTTAACACTTGTCCAAAGATACAACAAAAAACAACTGATAAGAATTTACCCGAGAGCTACAAGATTTAATTCCACGAATTTTATGCCGCAGGTAAAAATGCTTCCTACTACATTCTCAATATATAAACAAAGTTAATATATTCATTAACCAGGTTTTCAACGAAAACAGGGTTATAAGAATGAGGATGTCATTGGTTGGTGAGGTGGGCAGACGATTGGACGTCCTGGCAGTTTAAGTTAGCAGTGATTGATAGTGATGAAATTTGGTTTGTAGGCAGCTTATGTGAGTAGCTAGCCTGGGATTGCTTTGCTTTTGAGGGCGGGGTCAAGGTCATGGTCAAGGTTACAAAAAATATAAAAATGGCAGGGGCAGGGTCAAGGTTAATAAAAAAAAGAGAAGTATGGTTTTCGACCAATAACTTATGTAAGGATTGATGTATAGTGAATAAACTTGTTGTGTAGGTAGCTTATGTGAAGATCTCGCTTGGGATTGCTTTGCAGGGTGGGGTCAAGATCAAAGTTACCAAAAATAGGTAACAGTTTCTGCCCAGTAACTTTAGTTAGGAATGTTGGAAAGTGATGAAACTTAATGTGTAGTTAGCTTATGTGAAGAGCTAGCTCTTTGGATTGCTTTTGGGTGGAATGGGGTCAACGTTGTTGTAGCTTAAAAAATAGGAAATTGGTTTCTTGCCAATAATTTCTGTTAAAGTAATGGAAAATGATAAATTTAAATTTTCACATTTGAGTGGTGCATGTCTAGGGAGTGGTGAGTCTGACTGAAGATGTTTGTGACTATTGACCCATTCTGCTGATAGTGTGCATAACTGTAGCAAATAATGAATTATATAAAAGGGTTCATAAGCGGATTAAACATTTTCCTCGTGAAGAGAACTAAATTGGTATTCAATGCTGTCGGCTTGCCAAAAGGTTAACCATTGTAATATGCAAGAACAGTTAAAGGATATTCACAGAAAACTTTGTGTGGATGTGGCAGCGAAACTAAACTTATAAGATACTTAACTTCAACTATGTCTCTTTTACATAAAAGTGAAGAGAAAGGCTGCTGCTTTTTTCTAACTTGTACAAGAAAGTAAATGGCCGTATGAAATGCCTGTTTTAGTCACATTGCAGCATTTCTAGTTTATATGTGGAGGTGAAATCATAATTTTGAGATATGATGGTATGTCAATCTTTATTTTTGAGAGAGTTTGAAGATTTTAGAGGACTTTCACAAACAGTTTATTTCCTGAAACTTGCTCCAGTATCAACATTTTATTCAAAATTTCATAGAAAATATTTACACGTGTAACTATGTTCAATGATGTTATATGTTGTCATTTGTGTCGTTATATGAGTTATTATATGTGTCATTATATGAGTTGTTATATGTGTCATTATATGAGTTGTTATATGTGTTGTTATATGAGTTATTATATGTGTCATTATATGAGTTGTTATATGTGTCATTATATGTCTTGTTATTTAAGTTGTTAACACTTCACAAGTTTTCTACCCTCTTTCAGATTTTCTGGAATGCTGGTTGTCAACTAGTGGCCCTAAATTTTCAAACTCTGGGTAGGTCCCTCAACACATAACAAGAAGTTGAGGTGTGCGTGCAAGACTGGCAAAACTACCTAATGGAAACAAAGCCTTACATCCAACTTGCACTCATCCCTCAACATGATGTGTTTTAACAGCTAAAAAGTTCTCATCTATCTGTTGAAGGATTGAAATTATATTATATGAGTCAGAATGATTACCGTAAATCACTGTACATAGGGCGTTATTATACAGATAAAAGTGACCAGTTAAAGTGTTTCAATGTACAAGTCAAATACCTGATTACATTTATATGATGTGCAGACCTTGCCGTGTATATGAAAAACCTGGTTATATGTATATTATGTGCAGACCTGGTTGTGTATATGAAAAACCTGGTTATATGTATATTATGTGCAGACCTGGCCGTGTATATGAAAAACCTGGTTATATGTATATTATGTGCAGACCTGGTCATTTATATGAAAAACCTGATTATATGTTAATTATGTGCAGACCTAGCCATGCAGCTTAACCTGGGTATATTTGAGTACAACAACCGGTCAGGCTACATTCTCAAGCCAGACTTCATGAGAAGACTGGACAAACACTTTGACCCATTTGCTGAGTCTGTGGTGGATGGCATTGTGGCTGGAACCGTTACATTCAAGGTCAGTTGAGCTACATTAAAATCTCAGAAACTCTGGTCATGTTTGTTTCAATTCTTTTTTTGTCATGGCCTTGGTTTCATCATCATAATACAATGTTGATGTTAACCCTTCAAGATGTTCTCATGAAATATGTTCCACATCCACAACAATGGTTGACATCACTGGATGGAAAAGAAACCGTAAAGGTTCTAAGAATCATGTTTAAAATACCTGTATTAAAACTGAGCTAGGCTGTATAACCTTGTATGGTGGTTGCAGGTGATATCTGATTGAAACCATTATGTATTTGCCATGTACTCAACTAAGCCCTGTGTGTCTGTATCAGGTGATAGCCGGCCAGTTCCTATCAGACAAGAAGGTTGGAACATACGTGGAGGTGGACATGTTCGGGTTGCCGACAGATACACACAGGAAAAAATTCCGTACACGCACTGTCCCCAACAACGGCATCAACCCTGTTTATGATGAACCACCTTTTGTGTTCAAAAAGGTACAAACAGAATATGCAAGATTATTACCTGAAGTATAATTGTTTGAAATTAATGCATTTATGATAATCTTATTTTGTCATATGAGAATCTTGATCAATTGTCTTAGTCTTAGTAATAGAAAACTTTTAAACTGAGACAGAAATGTAAAGCCAATATCCTTTATATAAAAAATGATACCATGATTAGTGTGTTTGGTTGTTTTTTATTTTCAGGTAGTACTGCCAAACCTTGCTGTGATTCGTATTGGGGTGTACGAGGAGACGGGGAAGATGATTGGCCACCGTGTTCTCTCTGTTGAGTCACTCAGGCCTGGTATGTCTGCATCTTGGCAATGTTAAGCCAGTGTCTATCAGTGATGTTTCGTTTTCTGTGCCTCTTGTCACCAGGTCTTTGTATTTGCAGACAGTCGCTTAAAGATTTTTTTTAGAGTTTTTGCACAAATGAATTGATCCTATCCACTTAAAAAACATTCTGAAAGAAATTATATGTATGTGGTAAAGAGATATGTAAATAGTGTTTCCATGAAATTCCTTTCTTTCACAAAAACCTAAAGAATGCACTGTTTCCAGGTTACCGACATGTGAATTTGCGCAATGAGTGTAACCAGCCCCTCCTGTTGCCCAGCCTGTTTGTACATATATCCGTCAAGGACTACGTCATGGACATGCATGCAGGTACAACACTGGAAAGGTGTTAATACCATACTCGTGGGAATAAGTCATAAGTGTTTTTATACACACTTAATGACAGAACTAGTCTGTTGAAAAGTATATGCCATACCTTGGCCAGTGTGTTACCTAGTACCCATGGGATAGGGGGTTAGCATGTTGGTTGCAGTGGTTTAGTACTTTTAGTAATGTATAAACATATTTTGTAACACACCACAACAGATTTCAGTATAATAAAGAATGAAACACCTGTTCACTGCTGTTATAAACCACACTTCATTTCTAAAGCAGTTGGTTGAAGTTTAAAAGATACATACAATTATAACAGGTAGTCTTACAAATTATTGAATAGCATTTGAACTTTTATATCTTCTCTGGAGTCTATATAAACCAATGTTGTATATCATGCAGATTTTGCGGAAGCATTGGCTGACCCTATGAAGCACCTGAGCAAGATGACGAAACACAAGATGCAGCTCGAGGTGTTCACTGATGACGAGGGAGAGCCGGTCAGTACGCCCGCGACTAATGGCAATGTATGTTTCACTTATATTGTTCTCTTATCACGCTCATAAACATCAATGTCAGTAGAGCTAGGGGCCGTTTCATCAAGGATCCTAGAAACTAGTTTGTACCTAGGAATGATTTTCAACACCAGTACTGCACTGTTTTAATCCTTCCTTGCTACAAAATTGCTCCTAGAATTATTGTCAAAACAACCCTGGTCAGTACTCTCACTACAGATGTATTTTGTGCTTAAAAACTTGCTAGTAACACAGCTGTGTGTTACCTCCTCAACTATTTGTAAAGCTAAATGTTCTTGTAGTTCTGTTATGCCAGTTTTCCACACTGTGCTACATGTTCCCTTTTAAACTGATCATAGACATCAATGATCAGGGATGCAATTAAATCTGCTTTTCATAAACTAAAAGAATTCTCTCTGGTACTTTATACTTAAACATTGATTGTGCATACACAAAAATTATATCATCCATGTTCGAAATTCTCCACTTTTATGTTCTGACTTTTTGCCTTTCACACTAGAGATCAAAGGTGCGATATCCTGCTAGAGTAGCACCTCAAAAATGAATCAGAGTACTGGTTTTCCCAGATGAAGCACCCTCAAACATTATTCGAATAAGATATCAGCTTTTATCATAAGCAACTAAAATATACTGTAATAAACTAACTATGCTATAACCATTCGGCACTAGGAGGAGGAGTCGGAGAAGAAAGTGAGCCAGTCTACTGAGGAGCCTCCTTTCAACCCTCCACCACGCGTGAACAGGAACGGCAGCTTACCCAATGTCTTCAACAATGGTACGTTCACCATGTGTAAACAAAACTATTAAACAAGATTAGATCAGATTTATTTTAAGTCACCAAGAGCACAACATATACATGGAGTTAAATTTGAACCCACTATAAAACCATTAATGCAGTCTGCGCTAGAAGACTTATGAAACATCTGACTGTGACCTATGGAGTAATCAGATACAAAGACCCAATACCATATAGTTTTGTTCTGTAATAATGCCTGAAAGTACATGCCCTTGGGCCTAATACTCTGCTGCTTTTGCATTTCGTTTAGTTTGTTCTCGTTTTCTTGATTTTTTTTGCATCTCACTACTTATTTATGTACAACATTTACAGGCATTCTTCATCATTTTATGGCAAACAAAGAATTATAATTGTTAAACATTGAATATGTTAAGACTATTACATTGATATAAACATCATGCCTATCATGTATTGAATGAATGACAAAACCTGATTTCCAATGGTAGTACTGCACTGCACTGTTAAATCTCTGCTCAATTTGAAATTACTCCTAGTATCAGTGATGAAATGACTGATTTCTGACATTGACTTCAGAGTTCAGAACAATGATTTATTATGTTTTCAGGTGTTAATGAGGCCCCTCGATTGACACGGACACCATCCAACCCACACTCGACCGTGATGAAGAAGGACAGTGCATTCTCTAACAGCTCCGACAACTCAGGTACTATAATTGTCATGTTTTCATGTATGGGGAGGGCTGCATTGTGGATCAATGTCTTTGTTTAAGGGATTATCAGTACAAAAGGGTTTTCTCATAGTTGAGAAATGTGTTTGTTTGTTATATGTTTTTGGTAAATTAAGAAGAATGTTTTTTCACTAACAAAACATTGTTGTTTTTTTAGTCAGTAATTTACTTGATTATTTCCTGCTGTACACCTATCAAAGTTTATCCTGCGATTTTTCTATACAAATTTTGCTGACTGCCAATTCAATAGAGAAAGAACGGACCGAAGTTGGCATGCAATATCTTGGCAACAGTTATACTTTTACTTTTACATGCTCTGACATTAAAAGCTATGCTTTTAAAAAAAGTTACAGCCCAATAATCATTTAAGATTTGTATCCTGCCTGGAATGAAAGAGAAAATAAGATATGTGTTTGATATTAATATCACTTTTGAATGAAAACAAACTCCATGCTTTTAATCTAAATTTCTGTGAGCGTGCATTTTGATCCCCTGCAACAGCATGTAAAATGGCTGTATGATACAGGACTAACATCAGCCCAATAGTGACCAATAGCAGTAATGTGTTCACAACCTCCCAATAGTGAGCAATGGCAGTAATGTGTTCACAACTTCTCAATAGTGAGCAATGGCAGTAATGTGTTCACAACTTCTCAATAGTGAGCAATGGCAGTAATGTGTTCACAACTTCTCAATAGTGAGCAATGGCAGTAATGTGTTCACAACTTCTCAATAGTGAGCCATGGCAGTAATATGTTCACAATCTCCCAATAGTGAGCCATGGCAGATATGTGTTCACAATCTCCCAATAGTGAGCAATGGCAGAAATGTGTTCACAACCTCCCAATCGTGAGCAATGGCAGTAATATGTTCACAACTTCTCAATAGTGAGCAATGGCAGAAATGTGTTCATATCCTCCCAAAAGTGAGCAATGGCAGTAATTTGTTCATATTCTCCCAATGGTGAGCAATGGCAGTAATATGTTCACAACTTCTCAATAGTGAGCAATGGCAGTAATGTTTTCACAACTTCTCAATAGTGAGCAATGGCAGTAATGTTTTCACAACTTCTCAATAGTGAGCAATGGCAGTAATGTGTTCACAACTTCTCAATAGTGAGCAATGGCAGTAATGTGTTCACAACCTGTCAGTAGTGAGCAATGGCAGTAATGTGATCACAACCTCTCAATAGTAAGCAATGTCAGTAATGTGTTCACAACTTCTCAATAGTGAGCAATGGCAGTAATGTGTTCACAACTTCTCAATAGTGAGCAATGGCAGTAATGTGTTCACAACTTCTCAACAGTGAGCTGAATGGCAGTTATGTGTTCACAACCACTCAATAGTGAGCAATGTCAGTAATATGTTCACAACTTCGCAATAGTGAGCAATGGCAGTAATGTGATTACAACCTGTCAGTAGTGAGCAATGGCAGTAATGTGATCACAACCTGTCTGTAGTGAGCAATGGAAGTAATGTGTTCACAACTTCTTAATAGTGAACAATGTCAGTAATGTGTTCACAACTTCACAAAAGTGAGCAATGTCAGTAATGTCTTCACAACCTCTCAATAGTGAACAATGGCAGTAATGTCTTCACAACCTCTCAATAGTGAACAATGGCAGTAATGTCTTCACAACCTGTCAATAGTGAACAATGTCAGTAATGTGTTCACAACTTCACAAAAGTGAGCAATGTCAGTAATGTCTTCACAACCTCTCAATAGTGAACAATGTCAGTAATGTCTTCACAACCTGTCAATAGTGAACAATGGCAGTAATGTCTTCACAACCTCTCAATAGTGAACAATGGCAGTAATGTCTTCACAACCTCTCAATAGTGAACAATGGCAGTAATGTGTATATATCAACTAATAATATTAAGCATGGAAATCTTTGATAAGATACTATTTTAGGGTTTTAAAATAGTGTCCAAATAAACCATCCATTATTGTTAACACTGCCCTTTGTTGTGAATTGTTCTGTGCTGAAGTATTGTGCCTTACCAGACTGTTACCTGTCCTGTGGCCCAGTACTGTGCACACTACCATGTGATTGTATTGTGGCCAGTACCTTACTGTTTTATGTTGTTATTCGTACAGGAAGCATGAACCTTAGATCTAGATTCAGTGGTAAGAATGGACTGTAGACTAGACCTAACTATGTACACGTGTGTCCACATTTCTTCATAGTGTTCACAGAAAGGCTTCAGCTAGATTTCAAGAAAAATCTGTCCAATATGCTGGCTGCACCCTCACTTTTGCTGGTGCACAAAGTGTATTCTAAGCATTGGCAATATTGGTTCAGAAAGAGTATTGTCGCTTTTAAGCCTATTTTGCCTCTCTAACATATTTACCAAAGTGTTTACTTAAAAGAAATAGGTTTGTCCATTTAAATTTACCAATGCTATTTTGTATGAAAAAAACAAAACACTTTTAGATTGAAATGTGGACATGCTTTGTTAACATTAACTACACACTGGAGCTGTACTCACTTCTAACACACAAAGGGATGTTCACCTAGTCACGGAGTTGCCTACCTTTGTCTAGTCACATGGCTTTTCTGCACAATTTCTTAGTAAGGGCAGGTGTTTTGTTTTTCAACACATTTCTTTTCCTTATAAGCGGATAAAAAAGTGGACATGATTGATTTAGATGAAATAATATACCCATTATCATTAAACAGTATGGTGAAAATGTATTTTAGAGTTTTATTCAAAACGTTAAAAATAAATGTTAATTGTTTCTACCTCTCAACAAGCTACACTCACCGAATTCAATTTTGCTGAATATTGAAATGTGTTGTTCATAAATTAAAGACCTCAAGGCCAACATTTCTGTTTGGAGCTAAGTAAAAAAACAATCAGATTTTCTCTCCCTAACGTTAACCCATCATATGTCATGTTTATATACACCAGAATTTGTTATATATGCATTTAATCAGAGCCTTGCATGTTGTTTGCAGTGTATTTGATATAAGTATTTATCATGCTGTCTGTGACTTCTGTTGCCCCCTGCCTGTTACCTCTGCTACCTCATGTCTATTACCTCTGTTGACCTCTGCCTGTTTCCTCTCTTGACCCCTGCCTTTACCTCTTTGGACTCCTGCCATTATTTCTGTTGCGCCCTGCCTGTTACCTCTGTTGACCCCTGCCTGTTTCCTCTCTTGACCCCTGCCCGTTACCTCTGATGACCCCTGTCATTATTTCTGGTGCCCCCTACTTGTTACCTCAGTTGCCCCCTGCCCGTAACCTCTGCTGCTTCATGTCTGTTACCTCTGTTGATCCCTGCCTGTTACCTCTGCTGCTTCATGTCTGTTACTCTGTTGACCCCTGCCCATTACCTCTGTTGCTTCATGTCTGTTACCTCTGTTGCCCCCTACCCGTAACCTCTGCTGCTTGTTCATGTCTGTTACCTCTGTTGATCCCTGCCTGTAACCTCTGCTGCCGAATGTCTGTTACCTCTGCTGCTTCATGTCTGTTACTCTGTTGACCCCTGCCCATTACCTCTGTTGCTTCATGTCTGTTACCTCTGTTGCCCCCTACCCGTAACCTCTGCTGCTTCATGTCTGTTACCTCTGTTGCTTCATGTCTGTTACCTCTGCTGCTTCATGTCTGTTACTCTGTTGACCCCTGCCCATTACCTCTGTTGCCCCCTGCCCGTAACCTCTGCTGATTCATGTCTGTTACCTCTGTTGCCCCCTACCTGTAACCTCTGCTGCTTCATGTCTGTTACTCTGTTGACCCCTGCCCATTTCCTCTGTTGCTTCATGTCTGTAACCTCTGTTGACCCCTGCCCATTACCTCTGTTGCCCCCTGCCCTTTACCTCTGCTGCTTCATGTCTGTTACCCCTGTTGACCCAAAAATGTTTCCTCTCTTGTCCCCTGCTGTTATTTCTGTTGCCCCCCTGTCCATTACCTCTGTTGACCCCATTACCTCTGCTGCCTCATGTTCATTACCTGTGTTGACCACTGCCCTTTACCTCTGTTGACCCCTCCCCATTACCTCTGCTGCCTCATGTTCATTACCTGTGTTGACCACTGCCCATTACCTCTGTTGACCCCTCCCCATGACCTGTGCTGCCTCATGTTTGTAACCTCTGTTGACCACTGCCTGTTTCCTCTGTTGACCCTTGCCCATTACCTCTGTTGACCCCTGCCCATTACCTCTGTTGACCCCTTCCCATTACCTCTGTTGACCCCTGCCCATTACCTCTGCTGCCTCATTTTCATTACCTCTGTTGACCACCGCCCGTTACCTCTGTTGACCCCTGCCCGTTTCTTCGGTTGACCCCTGCCCATGACGTCCGTATTTTGTATATCATTACCTTCTGTCGCCTCATTAGTACCTGAACCAACATGTGTTTCACTTTGAAAAAAATATTATGTGCAGTAATGCCAGGTGAATGAAATGTGCAAATTTCAACTTGACAGGGGGTTTTAGCGGTGTGTCGAGAATGCCGTCCAATGAGAACGTAGTGTTGGGGTTTTCAGTTATAACGGCCACCAAGTTGAACGGTAAGATCGGCCGGATGTTGTCAAACCTGGGCCCCTGTGTTTCCCCACATCGCTGTGATACTGGGATGTTGTCTGTTAGCCATGTACTGCGTTAAGTTTGCATGATAATTTTTGTTTATGTTTGAGAGAGTTTTGTTGGGGGTTTGTGCAGCATGCTGTGTTATATTTGATATTAACTTTGTTTTATACGTGCCTAACTATTATTGTGATCTAATTCATTATGTAAGTTAACATTGGAGTAAGATAATATATATAAATTTAATATGTTAAACCTTCATGTATAGTCCTTTCAGTTATTCAGTTATATTGTGGTATTTCATATAGATCAGTATAAAGGAGTTATAATTTCTACAAGTATCTAAGAAATATCTCCTTGTTGTATAATTGTGTCGTTAGAACCAATTCTACTCTTCTGGCCCCAGTTTCTAGAACAATCTTATAAGTCACTCATAACAGGATCAACCTTATTTCTCAAATAATTTGTGCTATGCTTTCCTTCTAAAGAGTTCTGAGACTTTTAAAGAAAAATGTTTCTATGATAATCACGATATACTATCGTGTAAAGTCAAGATTTGAAAAAGTAATTTAGCAAAATGAAGTTTAACTTATTCTATTCTAAAAGATACTTCAGCTTGATACACACATGATTTCTCGAGAAATAGGGGCCTTCATACAATAACTATAACACGATCTGCATAGGACTCTGGGCCTATTATTTATAGGACCCAGGGCCCGATCTTTATAGGACCCTGGGCCCGACTTTTATAGGACCCTGTGCCCGATCTTTATAGGACCTTGGGACCAATCTGTATAGGACCCTGGGCCCAATTTGTATAGGACCCTGGGCCCGATCTGTATAGGACCCTGGGCCCAATCTTTATAGGACCCTGGGCCAGATCTGTATAGGACCCTGGGCCTGATCTTTATAGGACCTGGGGCTTGCTTCATTTAAGGATTTTAGACATAACTTCAATAATCTTAAATCTGTTTAAATGTCATAACTGGCAACACTTTCATTGTTTTGTTTCTTTCATTCAATGTTCATTTTTCAGAGCTTTTATAATAGATTGTAAAAATGGAGACTGTTATAATGAATATTGTAATAATGGATATTGTATTAATGGAGATTGTTTGTAATTCTTTTCTTAATGTGTGCCTTGACGGACAGTTAGGTTTACAACTTGAATACCTACCTGTGAACCAACCTACTTTAAAAATAACGGGTTTGTAAACAAAAATAAGTGATACAAATATATATTATTATTATTTTCTACGTATATAATGTACAATGCTTAAATACTGAAATTATGATTGATGCTTTTCACAGAACCCGACCTGTTGATTCCAACGCCGTTGTCAAAGCTTAAAGAAGAGAAAGCAGTGTTTAAGATGATCAGCAAACGAGACAAGGACCTTGAGTTACTCAAAAAGAAACACGAAAAGGTCAGATGAACTTTCTTAAAAGAATATAACATGCTCTTAATGTTTTATAAAATAAGGTATTTATTAGAAATGCATTTACTAGTAAAGGCTGACACTAAGATTGAATGATGAAAAAAAAAATGAAGAATATATTTTTTTTTAACAATATGCATTGAATCAGACACTCTAGTTAATGTGTTAATGTTTTTTATCACAGCTTGGAGTTTTGTCAACAAAGCCCCAAAAAGATAAATGGCTTTTAATCACATGTACAAAGCAGATTTTTAAATTGTACATAAAATTTATGTTTGTTCTAACAACACTCTTTGGAGCTTATGTCAGTGTTCATCATTTGAATTTTTAATCTTACCTTAACTGTTGCCAGGCCCAAGATAGTATGCGGGAGATCCATGCGGTGCGGGAGGAGAAACTACAACAGCAGCAGCTCAAGGAGAGGGCCGCGCTCGAGAAGGCCCACCAGAAACTCATGAAGAAGGCGGGGAAGTCTGGCACAGTGTCACAGGTGCAGACAGACAATGACGAGAAACTCTCCAAACTCCTGCAGGACCATGAAGAACAGGTAACTAGAGAAACTGTATACGTAATGCATTTTATAAAGAAAGTGGGTTGGTGTATGATGGTTCAACAAAACCTTGTAATGAAGGCATCCAAGTCACAGACCCAGATTGACAACAGTGCGGAAGTCTCCAATCTACTAAAGGGAAATGATGAACAGGCAACTTAGATTTGCTATTTACAAAATAAAATGTTTCACTGAATGATAGAAAAATTGCTTAATAATTACCATGTTGTCAAAATTTACACCAGAAGCCAAGAAGGTTCCTATTTTGGATGGTGATCTAGTGATCTAAGACTGCTTCAAAGTCTGTAACTTCATCTTTATGTAAAGACTACAATCCATCTAAAGGAAACTGTCCTGTAGACTCAGAAAACAATTATAAGCTTGTCTGTTTGAAGAATGAAGGTTGAGGTATTATCATATCCTTCGTGTTGTCAGCGGCGGTGTTGTCAATGCCGTGGTGTTGGCATGAAGAGCAAAAACTTTAACCTAAGTCATAACTCAAAAAAAGTTCAAGATAGTCATATAAAACATTGTAAACATGTTGCAGGAGACAATGCACATGCAAGGTCTTGTCTATCAAGGCCCATAACTCTGTCCAGTATGCTGTCAGATCAATAACTTTAGAAGCCTTTGTCCAATCACAACGAAATTTGGTCAAAATGCATATGAGGATAATATCTCAAGACAGTTGTGATAACCAGCTGTATCATATAAGTCATTCAGGAGTTATCACCCTTTAATTATAGAAATGGCATAAAATTGGTCTTGTCTGATCAATAACTTTAGAATCCTTTGTCCAATCATCGCCAAAATGGGTCAAAATGTGTCTGGGAATAATACCTCGGACAAGTTTGGTAACCAGCCATTTCACTTTAATCACACAAAAGAAAAAGCCCTTTTATTATAGAAATTAACTAAAATCAGTTTTGTTCAATCAATAAAATTAGAGCCATGTCATCTCAGTCACTCCAGAGTTATGACCCTTGAATTGGAAATAAAACCTGTTTTTACGGTGTCCGCTCTCTAAAATTTGCTTAACATGCAAGCAATTATCACAAAACTTGGTGTCCTAAAGTTAAGAAGGGCATATTTTATGACAGTTGGCGCTCTTGTTGAGTTTATTATTTTTTGAGGCACTCTTGTACATTGTTCCATTCCCTGTTGAAGGTGTAACAGAAGAGTCACCTTACACAGTTTCCAGGCTAGAAACATTTTGCTTTGATAATGGAATGGAATCTAAAGGGACAAGCCTAGAAGCCCAAAATGTAATGATGACCCAGTTTAGAGGTGCAAGGTTAAAGGCCTACGCCTAATGAGAGACCCACAACATCTCTATACAACAAACTTAGATGACTTATCCATTAAAAGTCTTTATTGATAAATGTCTCCAGTTGAAGGGGTTACGGAAGAGCCATGCAGAGGTATACGTTGCCATGTGCCGGGACCAGTTTCAGGCGGAGCTTGAAGTACACATGAAGCACAGTGGCCCGATATATGACACACTCCAAACCGTCATGGACCAAGACCATAGAGACCATGAACAGAGATTCAAGGTAATACTCAATATGTATGCCAGCAAGTCATGTTTGGCAAAAAATTACATTGATAGTTTACCATATGCCATGTCACAGAAGACCCCACATTTGTAAGCCTGGGACAGAGACTCCAGTGGGCATCAGACACAGGTTTCTGCCCAATAACTTAGTTAGGATTGATAAATAGTGATAAAACTTGATGTGTACCGGTAGGTATTTTATGTGAAGAGCTAGGTTGGGATTGCTTTTGAGGGGTTTGGGGTCAAAGCCACTGTCACTAAAAACAGAAAAATGGTTTCTTCCCAATAAATTTAGTAAGGATTGCTGAAATCCAATAAAATATTGGTGTGTAGGTAGCTTATGTAAAGAGCTTACCATATTTGAGATTGCTTTTCAGGGGGGTTGTGTCAAAGTCAAGGTCATGAAACTTAGTACGAATGTGGCCGCAAAATTAAACATTTAAGATACTTAACTAAAGTAATTTTTAGTAATCTCTTTTTCATAAAAGAAAAAGGTTTCAGCTTTTTTCTGACTCATACATGAAATTAGTTGGCTTTAATTTCTTACTGCTCATATGAAAAACCTGGTTTCATCAAATAGAAGGGCTTCTAGTTTGAATTTAAGAGTAAAAATTGGTTCAGGTTTAAGATCAATACTATGCAAGTTATTCATTTAAATATTCCCATTACAGCATAATGTTGTATGTAAAAGTTTTACATGTATTTTGTATACATGTATGTTAAAAGGTTAATGAGCTCTTCAATTGTATGAAGGTCCTTACATAAGGTTTATACCATATGTATTGTTCAGGCTATTCATGATCACGAGGTGAAGGAGCTCACTAAGCAGATGGATGCCCACACATAAGGTTTATACATGTATGTACTGTATAAGTGGTTAAGTTCGCGACGTGGAAATTTTTGCGAATTTCGCGAATTAACAAAATTAGCAAATAAATATCAACGCCATCAGATGTTTACAAAATACAAATAAATTCAATAAATTCAACTAATTTTATTACTTACATTATGTACACAAACATGTTTTATTATTGAATAAATGCAAAATATTGATCAAAATTTTAAATTACGCGCTTTTCTAAAGATGATTTAATAATTACTGGTTTTGCATGTAGAGTATGGTGTGCTTTCATGAGCCACTTTGCATAAATAGGCTTTATTGCACTTGTAGGTAAGTCAATGTCGTTCACAGACTGGTTGTGTTTGACTTGAAAGCGTCAAATATAGCCAGAGCAACTTGATCACATCTGTATGAACAAACAAAAGCTACAGATTAGTTTTCACACCTCTATTGTGATAAAGCATGGCATAGTAACTGTTTCTTTGTTACCATGTATCGGCTTTAAATGAAATGTGTATTGAACAGTATTGTTTTGAACTGCAAAAAAATAACTGTTATCTAACTGAGAATGCTATACCTGAATGAAAACAACTCGAAACCAATTATATGCTTTATTTTATCACTAACCGTTCCTTACCAATTAAAGCTTGCTTATACAAAGTGTTCAGCATACAATAAAATAAACTACAATACAATCATAATCGCGTAATTACTGTATGGTTACAAATCTCTGTACCGTTTAAACCAATTACATACGAGGATTATCGGTCAGCTCCATGACAACACTATTGCGATTTTGACAATGTGTAAATATTACACACAGTAATAGTTTGGGATTTGCAAACATTTCTGCCAGCGAAACGTCGGAAATCTTCAGTTTTTGACCAGCGAACATAACCACTTATACAGTATATTGTACAGGTTATCCATGATCAGGAGGTGAAGGAGCTCACCAAGTGGATGGAGGTCCAGTGGATGGAGGCCCAAACATAAGGTTTATACAGTGTATGTATATTGTACAGGCTACCCATGATCAGGAGGTGAAGGAACTCACCAAGCAGATGGAGGCCCAGACAAAATGTTTATACCGTTTATGTATATTGTTCAGGCTATCCATGATCAGGAGGTGAATGAACTCACCAAGTGGATGGAGGTCCAGTGGATGGAGGCCCAGACAAAATGTTTATACCGTGTATGTATATTGTACAGGCTATCCATGATCAGGAGGTGAAGGAACTCACCAAGCAGATGGAGGCCCAGACAAAATGTTTATACCGTGTATGTATATTGTTCAGGCTATCCATGATCACGAGGTGAAGGAACTCACTAAGCGGATGGAGGTCCAGACCAAGGAGGAGATGAGGGCCCTACAGAAAAAATCCAAGGACAAACAGGCTTTTAGCAGGTAAAAGTTTGATAAGTTTGAGTATTTCCATAGCCTTTGTGTCGCCAGCATTGTGCCCAAAAAATAACCATGTCTATAACTTAAAATATTCATATTCCCCTGAAACTTAGCACACTCATGGCAGTTTTTTATATTTATAGTTTTGAATTATTGAGTTATGCCTCATGCTCATCTGAACAACAGAAGGGTATTGGCATCAAAGTGTGGGGCTCTTTTTAAAGTGAATACTCATCCAATTTTCTTTCCAATGAAACACTGCCAGATCACCTGTGTCAACATAAAGCTTTGCAAGAATCCACATCTAACATTACTAAGGTTGTCAATTCATTTCAGGTTAAAAAGAGAAAACCAGAAGAGGCACATAGACACTGTTGTCAGTGAAAGGCAAAAGGTATGATAACAAATTGGTTCAAACATTCATTTAAACACCGCTATTTCTAACTATATTCATTGGAAATTTATATTTCGAAATCATTTGATGGTCCCAATTTTATTCCTTCTTTAAATAGATTTTCAATCAATTATCCGAAATTGCTATTTAGATATTAAAAATTACGGTCAAGATTTGGTATTTCAAACCTATTTATCAATCCTTATTTCAAACTTGATCATCTCATTGTTTTTCACACCATACTGCAATAGCACTCAGGCATCGGCTTGATGTGATAATGAAACACAATTTGCGCTTTCATATTAAAGAATCACATTGAGCACACGTATGTAACAAACATGCTAGCAGATAAGGAGCAAATTATTTTGGTGATGTAGTGTGTATTTAATTGCTGGTATCCTCAATCTGAATATCATTTAAAAATGTATCGTCAAATTTAATTGCCACATTACTCACTCGACCCGCTACCGAACAATCCGGAGAAGGGCCCGGTAACCAACCCGGGGGGATATCTGGATCGGTAATAAAATGAAAGGGTGTAAAGCTCCACCATAATCTGAAAAATTACCAGTAGAATTAATTTATTAAACAATAATGCATCAAACATGTATACTGAAAACTCACTCAAATCAAATGTAACATGTTGGTAGCGTGTAACCGGCATTGCAATCTTCACAACTTAATATTTTATGTCATCTATCATTCGCAAACGCTGTCATTTTCTAAAAATTGTTAATCCGAAATATTGTTATTTCGAACGATTTATCTTGGTCCCGACGATTTCGGGTTAATGGTGTTTAAATGTTTTATATTTAATAATGAAGTACAGACATTTATTGAAAGCTAAAAGCTTAATGTTGTGATTGATAACATGTATGCTTCATAAGTTACAGTGAGTTATAATAGATAAATGCATGCTATTGCATTGGCTAGAAATGAAGGTTATATTCCGAGAATATGCTATCAGTTGACTTGTAATGGAGTTTCCATATTGTTTTGTTATACCCCCATCACTTTGTGGTGGGGGCTATATAGGAATCACCTTGTCCATCTGTCCTTGGACATCGGGACAAGTATATTTTTTTCAAAATAACTCCAAATGTTTTTGAGGTATTGAGAAGTGCTGTGCATAAGAAACATTATTTTTGTGTGTGGTATTTTTAGAGTTATTTCCCCTTGATTATTTGTATTCTTATCTTTTTTACTACTCATCATAACTTTATGTTTTTGAGGTATTAACTTCAAAAAGAAACATTATTTTGTGTATGCATTTTAAAGCAACAAAGAAAAGTTCATGCCTTATTTATACCCCCGACAAACGAAGTTTGAAGGGAGTATATTGGAGTCACCCTGTGGTCGGTCGGTCCGTCCGTCGGTTTATCGGTCGTTCCGTTGCAATTTATCTTGTCTGGAGCATAACTTAAAAACTAATGGATGGAATTGGATTAAACTTCATACAATGATAGAGCATAATGAGAGGAAGTGCAGTGTACAATAACCAGAACTCTATTCTTGCTTATTACTGAGTTATTGCCCTTTGTTACTTTTGTTTGTCCGGAGTATAACTTGAAAAGTACTGGATGGAATTCATTGGAACTTCATACAATGGTTAAGCACAATGAGAGGAAGTGCAGTGTTCAAGAACCATAACTCTACTTTAGCTAATTACTGAGATATTGCCCTTTATTTGTTTTTTTTTGCTCTCAAATATTTTTCCAGACATTAACTTGCCACTAGATGGAATTTATTAAAACTTAATACAATGGTAAAGCACAATGAGAGGAAGTGCAGTGCACAAAAACCATAACTCTATTTCAGCCAGTTACAGAGTTACTGCCCTTTGTTACTTTTTTCTTGTCCGGAGCATAACTTGAAAATTATTGGATGGAATTTATTAAAACTTAATACAGTGATAGATCATAATGAGAGGAAGTGCAGTGTACAGGAACCGCAATTCTATTTCAGCTAATTACAGAGTTACTGCCCTTTTTATGCCCCCGAAGGTGGGCATATTAAAATCGCACCGTCCGTCCGTGTGTCCGGCTCAATAACTCGTGTCCGGGCTGTAACTTTCCCTTGTATGGACAGATTTTAAAATAACTTGCCACATGTGTTCCACATATCAAGACGACATGTCGCGTGCAAGACCCGTGCCCCTACCTCTAAGGTCAAGGTCACACTTAGTGTTTATTCGCAATGGAGTGCTGCATATAGGACATAGAGTATAGGTTGTCGTGTCCGGGCTGTTACTTTCCCATGTATAGACAGATTTTAAAATAACTTGCCACATGTGTTCCACATACCAAGACGACATGTCGCGTGCAAGACCCGTGTCCCTACCTCAAAGGTCAAGGTCACACTTAGTCTTTATTCACAATGGAGTGCTGCATATAGGACATAGAGTATAGGTTGTCCTGTCCGGGCTGTAACTTTCCCTTTTATGGACAGATTTTAAAATAACTTGCCACATGTGTTCCATATACCAAGACGACGTGTCGCGTGCAAGACCCGTGCCCCTACCTCAAAGGTCAAGGTCACACTTAGTGTTTATTCACAATGGAGTGCTGCATATAGGTCATAGAGTATAGGTTGTCATGTCCGGGCTGTAACTTTCCCATGTATGGACAGATTTTAAAATAACTTGCCACATGTGTTCCACATACCAAGACACCGTGTAGCGTGAACGACTCGTGTCCCAACCTCTAAAGTCAAGGTCACACTTAGTGTTTATTCACAATGGAGTGCTGCATATAAGGACATAGAGTATAGATTGTCGTGTCCGGGCTGTAACTTTCCCTTGTATGGACAGATTTTAAAATAACTTGCCACATGTGTTCCACTTACCAAGATGACGTGTCCCGTGCAAGACCGGTGTCCCTTCCTCTAAGGTCAAGGTCACACTTAGGTGTTTATTCACAACAGAGTGCAGCATATAAGGACATATAGTATAAGTTGTCGTGTCCCGGCTGTAACTTTCCCTAGTATGGACAGATTTTAAAATAACTTGCCACATGTTTTCCACATACCAAGACGACGTGTCGCATGACAGACCCGTGTCCCTATCTCAAAGGTCAAGGTCACACTTGGGTGTTTATTCACAATGGAATGCTGCATATATAAGGACATAGCAGTGTCGGTTGTCAACTATGGGTGGTATTTTTTTATGTTTAGAGGCAATTTAAAATAACTTGCTATATGTATTTTACATGTAAAGGCAAGATCAACTTTTCATGTACTGACCTTGTTCATAGGTCAATGTCACAATCGGGGGCATTCGTCACATACTGTGACAGCTCTTGTTACTTTTTCTTGTCCAGAGCATAACTTGAAAACTATTGGATGGAATTTAATAAAACTTCATACAATGATAGATCATAATAAGAGGGAGTGCCGTGTACAGGAACCGCAATTCCATTTCAGCTAATTACCGAGTTACTGCCCTTTGTTAATTTTCTTGTCCGGAGCATAACTTGAAAACTATTGGATGGAATTTAATAAAAATTCATACAGTGATATATCATAATGAGAGGGAGTGCAGTGTATAGGAACTCCAATTCTATTTCTGCCAATTACAGAGGTACTGCCCTTTGTTACTTTTTCTTGTCCGGAGCATAACTTGAAAACTATTGGATGGAGTTTAATAAAACTTCGTACAGTGAAAGACCATAATGAGAGGGAGTGTAGTGTACAGGAACTGCAATTCTATTTCAGCTAATTACAGAGTTGCTGCCCTTTAAAACTTCATACAGTGATAGATCATAATGAGAGGAAGTACTGTAATAAAACTTTATAAAATGGTACAGCACAATGAGGAGTTCAGTGTACATAAATCATTACACTATTTTAGCAAATTACATAGTTATTGCCTTTTTCTGTGTTGTTTTTTTTGTCAAACATTTGTCCGTACAGTAACTTGAAAACTACTAGATGGAATTTCATAAAACTTCATACAATGATAAATCATAATGAACGGCGGCATTCAGGGGTAGTAACCACCTTCAGTGATAGCTCTAGTTTACAGATGTTATTGTCCTTATTTCTTAGGACTTAACTGAACTGATGCCTTCTCACTGACATTGGGCATTCAAGGAGCATACATCACTACCAGTGATACTTGTTATGATAAGAAAGTGTTGTGGAGGGGCTATTGATCACATTCAGTGATGGCTATAGTTTGAAATAATTGACTTATATTTATTTATGGTTTCAGTTGAAAGAAATTTTGGAGAACCGCCTGGATGATTTGAAGAAAAGACACGATGTGATTAAGGAAGAATTAACATCCGACAAAAAATCTGTAAGCCATCTTGCTATGTTATGTAGTAATTTAGTGGTTTTGTTAGAACAACAAGGCATTTATTTTTGGTGAAGAATAAAATCCCCCATTCTTTGGAAACATTTTCCCACAATTTTTTCCATAGACAGACCAAATTCCTCCATAAATTTTATGGAGGAATTTGGTCTGTCTATGGAAAAAATTGTGGGAAAATGACAGCACCCCACCTAATCCGCAGAAAACATTCTCAACATTTTTTGCAAAGACTGACCAAATCTCCCCATGCACCCCACCTAATCCGCAGAAATCATTCTCTACATTTTTTGCATAGACAGACCAAATCTCCCCATGCACCCCACCTAATCTGCAGAAAACATTCTCTACATTTTTTGCATAGATCGACCAAATCCCTCCATGCACCCCACCTAACCCCACCTAATCTGCAGAAAACATTCTCTACATTTTTTGCATAGATCGACCAAATCCCTCCATGCACCCCACCTAATCCGCAGAAAACATCTTCTACATTTTTTGCATAGACTGACCAAATCTCCCCATGCTTTTATGCCTTTTGTGAGTATATGTATCATATAAAATGTAATATTATACAATTAATACAATGAATATTGTTAATAACATTAGAAAATGGCAAGAAAGGTTAGATTTGATATGGGAGGGTGAATTTGCCTGCTATGTAAAACGTGGTGGGGGGATTTTGTCGAGGGGAATTTTGTCCATTACTCAGTAATGTTTAAGTTCAGCCCTTGTTCAAATAGGATTTAGAGACACTTAGTAGTTGTAACCATATTTATGCTGCTATTTTAATCACCATTTGTCTGCTTATAAAGAGTTTTTCCTGTGTTCTCCCTACAGACTGAACAGCAGTACAGTGAACAGTTCACAGCCAAGTATTGTCGCATACAGGACCAGTTTCGCTCCCTACTGGAGGTGGACATCTCCATTACCCAGCCAACCTCCAATGGTAGTGACGATCACATCATTAAAACTCAGTTGTAGCACCAGGAACTGTTAACTACATATTTACACAACCTTTAGACTCCTCTTGTAGATTTAGATGGGCCTACTCTCTTTATGAAGTCTGTGTATGGGCGGCATTCTGAAATATTCTGGTCATAGAGATTATTGTGGTGTTTTCTTTATATACATTATTTTATAAAACAGAGTTCTTTTCTCAATTGATTTTATTAAAACCATTATGTAAAACAATTAAATTTTGTTTCCAATTTTTAATTAGACTTTTGGCAGAACTTTTTTAAACTGTGTAAATGAAGTGAATGAAATATTAACACTTACATTTAATTCCAGTTGAAAATCTTTCTCATAAAGAAAACAACTAAGGTATGATACCAAATATTTTGTTTCTGCAAAGCTATGAAGTATATTCAGAAAAGTGATACAGAGCTTTACTTAAATGATGAACATTGCCCAGAAAATTGTAACCATGACAGCTGTGGAAACTCCATGCATCTCCATGGCTACCAGTCAAGAAAGACTTCTTAGTTTCAGTATACATGTACCTGCTATCTCCACCCTAACATAAGTGCAATAGACTGTGTACACATGTGGGCAATGATATTTGGGAAGTTGCAATACACAACATATCACAGCGTTTGGTGTAATCTTGCACATATCATTCAAATATACTGATAAGTGCAATACACATAATTGTATATCTGGTAAAAGACATCATGTTTGAAATCTGCTTTGGCTTTTTCATTCAAATTTTTGGCCTTTTTTTCAATTTAAGTTTAAAGGTAAGTATAGGGATGTTCCCTGTTTTTCTTAATGAAAGCTCAGATTAACCCATACATGCCATATTTTCTGGAGACCATTCAGGGGGATTTGTTCAAAAGTCTGAAAATTCAGGGGGATTTTGGTAGTATTCAGGGGGATTTTTTAGCAGATCTAATTTGGCAAAATTTCGAAGTATTTTAAGACGCAAGTACGAAAAAACAACAAATTGCCATAATTTTGAAAGGCTCCCGAGGGATTATGTCCACAATTTAAGGGGATTTTGGTCACATACCAGGGGTTTTTCATCATCGCCATGTAGCATTACGGGCATGACACACATGCCAATTCACCTTGTTTACCCCTTTTTCCAGCACTTCATCTATATTTTTATAAGACACAACCATATTGCATAATAAAATCACTCACTTGCAAAATAGAATACTTCACAGAAACAATTTAATGTGCTTACCTTCCTCTAAAATTGGATACAAAATTTGCAGCCTATGATCATAAATGATGACTTTCAGACTAATAGAGAGAATGGAATGAATTATCAATATTTTTCATTTCAATTCCCAAATAGTCAGAATTGTTTGCTTCTGATAAAAAGCAAACGCATAATTTATTAAGTTCATAAACATATCTTCTTTTGGCATTCAGAAAAAAACAAACAAAAAAAACAACATCACCATAATAAATAAATAAAAGTCATTTCATCCGAATTGTCTACTTTCAGTTTCTCTTCTGGAAGTTCTGTTATTTTCCGATATTTGCGATGAAGGTCAATGTCATGTATATAAACATATTAGTGAGGCATAACAAAGAACAGCATTGTCTATTAGTTATTTTAATCCTTTTCTTTACTGAATAATTTACAGTCACCTTTAAATTATTAATTCTTTTGATGACAATGACACATGTTATGAAGAACGTTTTAATTTGTTACATCCTCTCTTATTGGATAAAAATTATAGTTTTAACCAATGAAAATCGACCTTTTATCTGACCAGTCTAATTGACATTTCTTACGCAAATTCTGTCAGTTTCAATCAAAACAATGCATGAAATGTGCCCTGCTGATTTATTAAGTGTCACCCAATAGGTGTTGTTAAAACACACCATCAGTTGATAATCCAATTAAGCTTCAGGGCAGGAAGGGCATTATAACTGTAAACAGGCATATATAATTAAACCCTGTGATAAATTTGCGTAATTTTAAACACTTTTTAATTCCGGGGGATTTTCATCCCCCTCCGGGAGACCGGGGGATGGGTCGAAATTCCGGGGGATTTTATCCCCCTCCGGGGGATATGGCATGTATGGATTAACCACTCAGTAAAATGGTGCCTGGAGTTTCCACAGAATCGGACCTTTTCCACTGTATAACATTCCAAATAACCAGAGCTTGGCGTAACATTACAACCATTATATTCCACCAAGTATTTGTGTACATTAAAATGTTGGCTTTATTATCTAGGTCTCTAGTTCTCTCTGTATCTCACGAAAACATTTTATTTTCACCAGTTTTGAACATGACAAATCTATGCTGTTGCTGATACATTATGGTAATATATTTAGATGGTAATATATTTAGGATGGAATTTTATTATTGCATGTCAAGTTAACTGACATTAAATTGATGTATATGTTATTCATTTGTTGATTTTTTAAGTATGTCATTATAGAGACGTCATATCTTTTATTTCGAAGATCTGCATTGTTAAGTTCGTCCTGACACAAGTTATTCTACGTATATGTAGTTATAATGTTTTTGTACTCTATGCATTTATATCCTTCATTTTTGTCCATACCATGTGAGTCATTTCAAACAATCATTCATCGTTGGCACCCATAGTACACATTCTGCTAACACTGAGCAGGTACCCCGGGATATTTGACTGGCAGAGGTTTTAGTGAATTTTCAATTAAATGGAAATGACAAAGATTTGTGTTGATGGAAATGCTCAAATCTAAGATGCAATAGATTCTTGCATTCCACCGGTAGGTGCGTTACTAACTGAGCTATCAAGAAATTTACTGTGCGTATATACATTTTTTATTTATATATATTTCTATATTGAAAAGGTTGCTTTTACTTTTAGAGCTAAAATACCGAAAGGACTTTCTGAGAGTTAAATCTCCAAGATGATTTTCTTGCTGAGAAAACAAGATTTTGTCAGCTTATTGTCCCAGGTTACATGTTGAAGGATAGAGCGTATTTGAGTACTCTTGGTACCCGGCGATGATAACCACTGTGTTCATTCATAACATCTATTTGTCGAGATTAAGGCATTTAAATGATGCTAGGTTGTAGCCCAGACCTCATGTTCAATGTATAAAGTGTTTTATAATCCTGCTGCTATATTGTTGGCCACTTTTTACCTTAACTGTTCTTAACAAAACCATGACATAACATGACAACAGTTGTTTTATTTGTCTAAACCTCCCTGTATGTGGAGAATCTCATTTATATTTTATTTGTATTTACTTTACTAAGTGCTATATTAACAAAAAAACTTACATTTTAATCATTTTCAATACACCTATCACAGAAAATAAATTGATCTCTTCTGCAGGGATGAACACCAGAGAAATTCACTTAAATCAACTTCTAATCCCTGATTCCTTGATCTTGTGATTTGATAGGTTAGGGACAGTTTTGAAGTAGCACCACGAAATATAATATTAAGTGTCCATGAAAGGTACAGATCATGTATGAAAATCAAGCATTGACATCGGCTTGAAAATAGCTATATGTCTAGTTGGTGTCTCCTCTCTTTACATAAGATCTCGTGTGATTTGCCTGGGTCTGATATGTTTTGTTTTATGTATTTACTAACAACATTGTAACCAGAAACCAGAAATATTAATCAGTTTTGTGATACCTTCTTACCAGATTTATACTTGTTAAGCTTATATGTTGCTCTTCTTAATATCCTGTGTTACTGCATAGACACTAACCTGACTCTGTTGTGCCAACTTCTATGTACATTGCATATGGCACTAAATTATTTTTCTTAATTGTCAACAATAATGCTTCGAACTGACAGTACTTCACTTAAATTGCAAGAGCAGATGATTCTATATTTAACACGATATTTTTATAAGACGTTTTATTGTTACTCTTCATAATGCTGACTGCATTTTGCCTGTTGATTTTCAGCCAAGCGTGGTGACTCCCTGTATATGACTGATGTCTATCAAGTGTAGTGTTACCGTGAACATAGTGGAACATTTACAGTTTCTAAAACAGCAGATTTCCATGAAATTGCTGACATATGTAATTTTTAACCTACATTGTATGTTAATCAAACGGTTGTGTAACTTCTACCTGTACATGTAGCTACCTGTACAAGTAAAAGTTGCCGCTGGCACTTAAATTTGTTTGTGTATCTCTTGTTCCAAGTGTTCCGTTTGGCTCTCTGATTCTTGCATTTAACACTTTCCTCCTGGTTTGTAGATGCTACTACCAGTCATACTCATATTTACATGTGTTCTGGATATCCACTACACGTTTTACACTTGTACAAAGTCAACACTCTATCACTCAATAAGTAGTACATGTGCACACATACAAGTAGATTACACAACATTTCTATTGTTTCAACACCTGCAATACATGTTACACATCTCTCATGAATTTGTCATTTGATTTTGATTATACTCTGTGTTATATGTGTTGCCAGGTCTGCAATATTTGACTTGTGAAAGCAAAAGATTATAACAAAAATAATGAAGCAAAAACTGAATGATGTTATGGTACACATATTTTGTAATTTATTAATTCATTTTTGATGCTTTGATGTAGGCAAACACATACATTTCATTGTTGCCACTCTGATTGAGGCATGGGTGTCTATATACACATAGGTTACATTGTTCACGCTCTGACTGAGGCAAGGGTGTCTATATACACATAGGTTACATTGTTGGCGCTCTGATTGAGGCAAGGGTATCTATATACACATAGGTTACATTGTTGGCGCTCTGATTGAGGCAAGGGTGTCTATATACACATAGGTTACATTGTTGGCGCTCTGATTGAGGCAAGGGTGTCTATATACACAATAGGTTACATTGTTGGTGCTCTGATTGAGGCAAGGGTGTCTATATACACATAGGTTACATTGTTGGCACTTTGATTGAGGCAAGGGTGTCTATATACACATAGGTTACATTGTTGGCACTTTGATTGAGGCAAGGGTGTCTATATACACAATAGGTTACATTGTTGGCATTTTGATTGAGGCAAGGGTGTCTATATACACATAGGTTACATTGTTGGCACTTTGATTGAGGCAAGGGTGTCTATATACACAATAGGTTACATTGTTGCCGCTCTGATTGAGGCAAGGGTGTCTATATACACATAGGTTACATTGTTGGCATTTTGATTGAGGCAACGGTGTCTATATACACATAGGTTACATTGTTGGCATTTTGATTGAGGCAAGGGTGTCTATATACACATAGGTTACATTGTTGGCACTTTGATTGAGGCAAGGGTGTCTATATACACATAGGTTACATTGTTGGCACTTTGATTGAGGCAAGGGTGTCTATATACACATAGGTTACATTGTTGGCGCTCTGATTGAGGTCAGGATGTCTATATACACATAGGTTACATTGTTGGCGCTCTGACTGAGGCAAGGGTGTCTATATACACAATAGGCTACATTGTTGGCGCTCTGATTGAGGCAAGGGTGTCTATATACACATAGGTTACATTGTTGGCACTTTGACTGAGGCAAGGGTGTCTATATACACAATAGGTTACATTGTTGGCGCTCTGATTGAGGCAAGGGTGTCTATATACACATAGGTTACATTGTTGGCACTTTGATTGAGGCAAGGGTGTCTATATACACATAGGTTACATTGTTGGCACTTTGACTGAGGCAAGGGTGTCTATATACACATAGGTTACATTGTTGGCGCTCTGACTGAGGCAAGGGTGTCTATATACACATAGGTTACATTGTTGGCGCTCTGATTGAGGCAATGGTGTCTATATATATATAGGTTACATTGTTGGCGCTCTGACTGAGGCAAGGGTGTCTATATACACATAGGTTACATTGTTGGCACTCTGATTGAGGCAAGGGTGTCTATATACACATAGGTTACATTGTTGGTGCTCTGATTGAGGCAAGGGTGTCTATATACACATAGGTTACATTGTTGGCGCTCTGATTGAGGCAAGGATGTCTATATACACATAGGTTACATTGTTGGCGCTCTGATTGAGGCAAGGGTGTCTATATACACAATAGGTTACATTGTTGGCATTTTGATTGAGGCAAGGGTGTCTATATACACATAGGTTACATTGTTGGCACTTTGATTGAGGCAAGGGTGTCTATATACACATAGGTTACATTGTTGGCATTTTGATTGAGGCAAGGGTGTCTATATACACATAGGTTATATTGTTGGCACTTTGATTGAGGCAAGGGTGTCTATATACACAATAGGTTACATTGTTGGCATTTTGATTGAGGCAACGGTGTCTATATACACATAGGTTACATTGTTGGCATTTTGATTGAGGCAAGGGTGTCTATATACACATAGGTTACATTGTTGGCATTTTGATTGAGGCAATGGTGTCTATATACACAATAGGTTACATTGTTGGCATTTTGATTGAGGCAACGGTGTCTATATACACATAGGTTACATTGTTGGCACTTTGATTGAGGCAATGGTGTCTATATACACATAGGTTACATTGTTGGCATTTTGATTGAGGCAAGGGTGTCTATATACACATAGGTTACATTGTTGGCACTTTGATTGAGGCAAGGGTGTCTATATACACATAGGTTACATTGTTGGCACTTTGATTGAGGCAAGGGTGTCTATATTCACATAGGTTACATTGTTGGCGCTCTGATTGAGGCAAGGGTGTCTATATACACATAGGTTACATTGTTGGTGCTCTGATGAAGGCAAGGGTGTCTATATACACATAGGTTACATTGTTTGTGCTCTGATGAAGGCAAGGGTGTCTATATACAGGTAGGTTACATTGTTGGCTCTCTGATTGAGGCAATGGTACCCATATGCACATAAATTGTAATACAACACCAGGCCGTATCATGCTCTAGTAAACGACATTAATTATCAGTGTATTTGTTCTCAAGTATTGACTTACATAAGCTAAACAACCATAGTGAGGCTTTTTAAAACCTACTATGAACGTTTCTCAAAGTTTTTATTGGAGAAACTAGTGACTGGGAGTATTCACCAGCTTCATATTTTGTCAATGTATACATTCAAATGATGCACAATTACCTTTCATTATTCAGATTCTAGGCAGTTGATCCACTTAATTTGCAAATTCAATCCAGGTTTTCATTATATTCAGTGTTAAGATTATCTGTGCTTGACTTTTAAATGATCACCATCAACTGCCCATAAAGCATCATCTTGTCAACCATAGCTATGGTACAGATGGTATATCTTCAATTGCCCATAAAGCATCATGTTGTCAACCATAGCTAAGGTAGAGATGGTATATCTTCAATTGCCCATAAAGCATCATCTTGTCACCCATAGCCAATGTAGAGATAGTATATCTTCAATTGCCCATAAAGCATCATCTTGTCTGACATAGCCAAGGTAGAGATTGTATATCTTCAAATGCCCATAAAGCATCATCTTGTCACCCATAGCCAAGGTAGAGATGATATATCTTCAATTGCCCATAAAGCATCATCTTTTCTGACATAGCCAAGGCAGAGATGGTATATCTTCAATTGCCCATAAAGCATCATCTTGTCTGACATAGCCAAGGCAGAGATGGTATATCTTCAATTGCCCATAAAGCATCATCTTGTCTGACATAGCCAAGGCAGAGATGGTATATCTTCAATTGCCCATAAAGCATCATCTTGTCTGACATAGCCAAGGCAGAGATGATATATCTTCAATTGCCCATAAAGCAACATCTTGTCTGACATAGCCAAGGCAGAGATGGTATATCTTCAATTGCCCATAAAGCATCATCTTGTCTGACATAGCCTAGGTAGAGATAGTATATCTTCAATTGCCCATAAAGCATCATCTTGTCTGACATAGCCTAGGTAGAGATGGTATATCTTCAATTGCCCATAAAGCATCATCTTGTCTGACATAGCCTAGGTAGAGATAGTATATCTTCAATTGCCCATAAAGCATCATCTTGTCTGACATAGCCAGGGTAGAGATAGTATATCTTCAAATGCCCATAAAGCATCATCTTGTCACCCATAGCCAAGGTAGAGATAGTATATCTTCAATTGCCCATAAAGCATCATCTTATCTGACATAGCCTAGGTAGAGATAAATAGACCAGGTCATTGTTTGCCTCATGTTTTCATAACTAGATAAACAAACCATCACGTCATGTATTAATGTTTTGTTGTCTGTAAAACCCTTCTCGGTCTTTCATATGGTTACGTCGTCAAAATCAGTTCTCTTGTTTTGCATTGGGTTTGCCTGCTTTTATATAATAAATGATTAAAGATTTGTTTTTATTTTTATCTAACATTATTTCACATGATGTCCGATGATGTTCATTTATGATAAACATTTAGCTGACTTTAAGACTCATCTTTATATCTGGTAATAGCAGGCATGTTGAAGTGAAACAAAGGGGTGATTTTGTACGGCCCTATAGTTTGTATGCAGTACAACATTTCCTACATGACACCACAATGCAGGAAATACATTCTTTCATTTGAAATGTGTATGTATTCTAAATCATTATGATGATTATATGTGGTAGATTACTATAGCCAATAACATGCACTAGGAGTAGTTAATATTACATGGCACATGGATATTGTTGTGTGTGTATTGTTATGAAGTATAAATATATGCCTGTGTTATGTGTTTTGCTAATGGCAACCCTAGTTGGTCTGAGAAAAATTACTAGTTCTATGTTTATTGATTTTTCTTAATCATTGTTACAATTTAAATGAATTAAGTGTTCTTTTTCATTTTATACAACACTGGTGAGCAATAGATGACTTATAAAGGAGGTTTAAATTGATAAGCTTATGTTCTTGAAAAATCAACCTATTTTTAGAGAGTTTGAAGAATCATTGTTGCTATGTACGATCAGCCCAATAGAAGCACAGCAACGTGAATCTGTTCAGATTTGTTAAAAAGGTAGTGTATGTAAATGTCTTAATATAAATGTGTATGTGTTATGTGTTATTATATATGTATATGTGTATGTATACATGACTTATTATATATATGTATGTGTGCGTATGTTGGTTATTATTGTTAATGATGATCTGTTGTTATTAGGTTTGTGATAATATGGTGCAGTGTAACCGTGTACATCCTCGTACATTTAGATATCTTCATGGTCCCTGCGGCATTTGTAAATCATCTTTTAAGGTATTAAATATTATTTCATTTCTGCTAGTAGTGATTTTTAAGATATAGGTAATTACAGATAATAAAACCATCTCTTTGATGTTGAGCTCAAATGTGTTATTTTTCATCCTTATGTTTCTTTTTTTATTGAAGTAATAAAATATTGATTTACATTGCAATAAAATAGTGACGAAAGTAATAGAAGAAAATATTGAAATATTTCTTGTGTGTTGTGTTAAGAGAGCGAGTAGCATTAAGATTCCATTCAGGAAGCACAATTGTTCAAAATGCCTTTTTACGGAATTTAAGCTCAGTTAAAATATAGTTTTGCATTTATTTTCAATGATTGTGAAACCAGATACAGCACTACCATTAGAATTGTTGACACAATGTTACACAGAAAATTTACAGGCAATATCTTTAACGCAGATACACAAAACCTCTAGAGTGAATTTACAAATGTCCCAGGAATACATTCTATGTACGTTAGTTACTATCGACTAATTTAGTGTTATTTCATTTAAAGACTTTTATTGTTTATATTTTTCTCTTTATACCTAACATTGTTTTTGTAGTGGACTATTAGGATTTTGTTTCGTTCAAACCCATTATTTGTGATAATGTACATACGTTTACAACTATTGAATATGCTATTGTATTTTGTAAATATTAAAGATTATATGTATATATTCTGTATTCATTGACTTAATGCACCTATCCAATCAAGGTTCAGGCTTAGAGTATACAGTATATAGTGTTAATGGACATGCACAGAGGGAGACGAACACCAGTCGCCTTTCAGCTGTTCTGTCTGGTGGAAAACAGTTGTGGTATATTCATAGTATTGGTGTCGTTGTTGTGCAAAAACGAAAACAATGTTAAATATATTTAAACAAAACTTAGTACGGTATATATGCTTCCAGGGACAAAATGCACATGTATAGTAAGGCCCACAACTCTGGCAGGAATAAATGTCATAATCAAAACTGGAGACCATGTTTGGAACTTGCTCACTTTTGCATTTATCTTTTATACACCTATACTACAATATACCTGTCATACATGTGTACTGAAGATATCAATAAAACAGTGTGTTTAATGGCCCCTAAAGTCATACAGGCTGTACACGTGTACTGAAGATGTCAATAAAACAGTGTGTTTAATGGCCCCTAAAGTCATACAGGCTGTACACGTGTACTGAAGATGTCAATAAAACAGTGTGTTTAATGGCCCCTAAAGCCATGCAGGCTGTACACGTGTACTGAAGATGTCAATAAAACAGTGTGTTTATTGGCCCCTAAAGCCATGCAGGCTGTACACGTGTACTGAAGATGTCAATAAAACAGTGTGTTTATTGGCCCCTAAAGCCATGCAGGCTGTACACGTGTACTGAAGATGTCAATAAAACAGTGTGTTTAATGGCCCCTAAAGTCATACAGGCTGTACACGTGTACTGAAGATGTCAATAAAACAGTGTGTTAAATGTCCCCTAAAGCCATGCAGGCTGTACACGTGTACTGAAGATGTCAATAAAACAGTGTGTTTAATGGCCCCTAAAGCCATGCAGGCTGTACACGTGTACTGAAGATGTCAATAAAACAGTGTGTTAAATGTCCCCTAAAGCCATGCAGGCTGTACACGTGTACAGAAGATGTCAATAAAACAGTGTGTTTAATGTCCCCTAAAGCCATGCAGGCTCTACACGTGTACTGAAGATGTCAATAAAACAGTGTGTTAAATGTCCCCTAAAGCCATGCAGGCTGTACACGTGTACAGAAGATGTCAATAAAACAGTGTGTTAAATGTCCCCTAAAGCCATGCAGGCTGTACACGTGTACAGAAGATGTCAATAAAACAGTGTGTTTAATGTCCCCTAAAGCCATGCAGGCTGTACACGTGTACTGAAGATGTCAATAAAACAGTGTGTTAAATGTCCCCTAAAGCCATGCAGGCTGTACACGTGTACAGAAGATGTCAATAAAACAGTGTGTTAAATGTCCCCTAAAGCCATGCATGCTCTACACGTGTACTGAAGATGTCAATAAAACAGTGTGTTTAATGGCCCCTAAAGCCATGCAGGCTGTACACGTGTACTGAAGATGTCAATAAAACAGTGTGTTAAATGTCCCCTAAAGCCATGCAGGCTGGACACGTGTACTGAAGATGTCAATAAAACAGTGTGTTTAATGGCCCCTAAAGCCATGCAGGCTGTACACGTGTACTGAAGATGTCAATAAAACAGTGTGTTTGTTGTCCCCTAAAGCCATGCAGGCTGTACACGTGTACAGAAGATGTCAATAAAACAGTGTGTTAAATGTCCCCTAAAGCCATGCAGGCTGTACACGTGTACTGAAGATGTCAATAAAACAGTGTGTTTAATGGCCCCTAAAGTCATACAGGCTGTACACGTGTACTGAAGATGTCAATAAAACAGTGTGTTAAATGTCCCCTAAAGCCATGCAGGCTGTACACGTGTACTGAAGATGTCAATAAAACAGTGTGTTTAATGTCCCCTAAAGCCATGCAGGCTGTACACGTGTACTGAAGATGTCAATAAAACAGTGTGTTTATTGGCCCCTAAAGCCATGCAGGCTGTACACGTGTACTGAAGATGTCAATAAAACAGTGTGTTTATTGGCCCCTAAAGCCATGCAGGCTGTACACGTGTACTGAAGATGTCAATAAAACAGTGTGTTTAATGGCCCCTAAAGCCATGCAGGCTGTACACGTGTACTGAAGATGTCAATAAAACAGTGTGTTTAATGGCCCCTAAAGCCATGCAGGCTGTACACGTGTACTGAAGATGTCAATAAAACAGTGTGTTTAATGGCCCCTAAAGTCATACAGGCTGTACACGTGTACTGAAGATGTCAATAAAACAGTGTGTTTATTGGCCCCTAAAGCCATGCAGGCTGTACACGTGTACTGAAGATGTCAATAAAACAGTGTGTTAAATGTCCCCTAAAGCCATGCAGGCTGTACACGTGTACTGAAGATGTCAATAAAACAGTGTGTTAAATGTCCCCTAAAGCCATGCAGGCTGTACACGTGTACTGAAGATGTCAATAAAACAGTGTGTTTATTGGCCCCTAAAGCCATGCAGGCTGTACACGTGTACTGAAGATGTCAATAAAACAGTGTGTTAAATGTCCCCTAAAGCCATGCAGGCTGTACACGTGTACTGAAGATGTCAATAAAACAGTGTGTTTAATGGCCCCTAAAGTCATACAGGCTGTACACGTGTACTGAAGATGTCAATAAAACAGTGTGTTTAATGGCCCCTAAAGCCATGCAGGCTGTACACGTGTACTGAAGATGTCAATAAAACAGTGTGTTTAATGGCCCCTAAAGTCATACAGGCTGTACACGTGTACTGAAGATGTCAATAAAACAGTGTGTTTAATGGCCCCTAAATTCATACAGGCTGTACACGTGTACTGAAGATGTCAATAAAACAGTGTGTTTAATGGCCCCTAAAGTCATACAGGTTGCACTTGTTTACTGAAGATTTCAATAAAACAGTGTGTTTAATGGCCCCTAAAGTCATGCAGGCTGTACATGTGCACTGTTGAATGGCCCCTAAAGTCATGCAGGCTGTACACGTGTACTGAAGATGTCAATAAAACAGTGTGTTTAATGGCTCCTAAAGTCATGCAGGCTGTACATGTGTACTGAAGATGTCAATCAAACAGTCTGTATTATAGTCCCTTTAAGCCATACAGGCTGTACATGAGTACTGAAGATGTCAACAAAACAGTGTGTACTATTGACCCTATATTGTTTGATATCGCACCAGATGTAACCGCTAACGCGGTTACTTAGGCGTGAATGTCAACCACCCCGGCCACGGAAGACGCCGTCTTGCAATACACACCTGAAGTAAGACCATTGTGTTTGTCGAGTCCGCATTGTAACACAAGTTGATTTGGTCGTTAAAATGATGAATAAATATAATGATGCATTGCCCTTCTTCCATGGCCCTTATACACACCCTTTCAACACACCCCTTCGTAACACCACCCCCTTTCCTAAACCCCCTTTCTTTCAACCACACCCTTTCCAACATCCCTATTCCCGCAACGATGCTTTTCTGTAAGACTATACCATTATTTTAACACTTTTAAGATACGGTTGGTTTTAAAAATGATTTACAACATAGACAGTAAATGCTGGTGTGGCCTCTATCCCGTTGATGATCCGTGATCCACCCGATGGGCCCACTTTGGAGAGAGGGCGGCTCACATACAGGGTGGACCCCGGCGTCTGTATTGGGTTGGCAGAGGAAGTCTTGAACTTGGAAGCTGGCAATACCACAAGTGCGTTATACTTGATACCCAACGTGCAAATAGGATCTTGTTGGAATTCAAACGTATTAGATAAGCCGATATCTGGTTTCTGGATGTATGTTCCTTTTGCTATTCCTACAACATGTACATCTATGAAAATTACAATTATGTATCATTAAACTCATCTGTGTTAGCTTTATTGCAACCGATTTGCCAAATCGTTCTATAAATGATAATGTAAAAAAATAAAATAAACAATGAACTTGACCAATCGCAAAAACGAAGAAGGTCAACTTTCAGAAGAACCATAGTCATATAACAGTCATGGTCATTAAATGTGCAGTCATCTAGCCGACCAGCGCGGCAGTGTGTCATGTGATGGTCGGAAACCAGACAGCTGGACAGTGGTCAATCGCCAAGAGTGGATATGGACATCGCCGATACAAGGCAATTGAACGGCCGTTTTTTGGACAATAAACCATTTATTTGGAGATTGACCGTGTAATAGTGTCTCTTTAAAGCAGCTTTAAGATATTAAACAAAACAATAAAGCAATAGTGATGAAAACGGTCACGATAACAAACACTTAAAATGAAACATCAAACGCCCACGTCAGGGTTTTTGTTTGCCTTTATGTAATCATGAACGACGTTTTTCTCGGCAACAAATCAAAAACAAAACCACTTCACCGCATTGTTTGTTCTTTGTCATTATCAATTGTAAACTTTTACGTAATCCAATTTATAAAATGACCTGTTTAACATGAACATTAGGTAATATTTGATATGCTAGGAAGGAAACTGAGTGAAGTCCGAAAAACAGCATTTTAACGTTCCAATGTTTTGCACACAAAAAAACATGTTTCAAATCCACCTTTCTTAAATTTGTTTCTTTTTCTTTAATATTCAAACTAGTTATTACATCTCTCATTTACGTGATATAGTATAAGAAAATGTAAAGAGGTTATTTACGAATTGTATATTATAATGTATGTATATATCGTATATATTATGTCACAATTTCAAGCCTAGCGTAAATGTATCAACAATAGCGGTAATCTTCATTTTGATTGAGTATTAACGTCATTCAAAAACCTTTCCTGCGTTTTTTCTCCCGTATTAAGCGTACCGTTTAATGTTATATCACGTTTAGAAGTACTTTAACATTTAAGTAAATAAAAATGTATCTTGTTGATTTTGGTATTATTTTGACACAGGTGATAACTTAATATTTTTCAACTGTAATGTTTTTTCTTTTTCTTTTATTCAATAACAATTTAAGAAAACGTAATTTTGGTTTTAAAAACTGATGTTCGCCGTTTGCGGAACGTTGCGTTTAATGAATTAAAAAGTTGAAGTTGAAAGTATTTGGTAACTTTCGGGTATTCTAGTAACCAGAATGAATTGCAGCAATATCTATTAACATATTATAGCGCGCTAGTATAACAGACTGTAGAAGTTGCTTGGTTGAGCTTTAATGAAGGATTTTAAAGTGTCACTCTTATTCAAAATCAATACATACACATGTAAAACAAACATAAATTTTGAGTGATACACCCTCAACTAGTTACTAAATAATGCATGTATGGACAATATCGATTTCTATTAACAATATTCATATGTACGTATATTAAGCACGAAATTAAGAAAAATGTACAGTTCATGCTTGGTTCAAAGATTTCCGCAGCACATTTCGCCTCGATTGAAAACTTGTGACACGCATTCCAATTAATCTACACAACTGCCTGACAAAATGAAGGTACCAAATTACAGGGAAAATTGGGCGCTGGAACATGGTCGATGTTAGGAAATTTAATTGTTTAATTATGGAGAGAAAATGGTCAAAAATACATATCATCTCACAGGGCGCTGCCATTTTTTAGTGCTTGGTATCAAAACAATGCACCACGTGATTACCGCCTCTGATATTATAACTGTGTATTTAATAACTGAAAAAGGAAAAATATTAAATGATTTGTGAATGCTAAAATATTAACTGCGATCTACTATGGTCTCATAAGATATCGATACCGTGTTTTCTGCACATTTCTTTTAAATTAAACCCGGTATCCTTCATAAGCATCATTGTTTTCGAAATGTGTTCATTCTTTTTTGTATATCAAAACAATTGTATTAAATGCTTTAAATCTTATTTGGGAGTAATAGTGCATCTTTAAGAAAAGTACAAGTCATCATGTAGACCTTTTATTCGATCCATTTTAAAAAATAATTATACAATTCAATAGTCACCCCGTTTCAAAAAAAAACTTGTTTGAAGATAAACATAAACCCCACATGTTTCACTCATGCTGCATGCCTTTGAAGCGAACATTACTACTCCAAATCCACACCATTTCAATGTCGTTATTATATCAAAACAGTTATGATTTGTCTGATAGTTGTTTTTAAGTAGTTATATTATATAAACATATTTCTTCATAATGCTCGTGAACTTTGATCCGTTACAGACGTTGTTAAAAAAACACATGCACACACACACACGACGATGTCTGACGTCAGTTAGATCCTACATGCCGTAAGGAAGTTGGCGCTGTTGCCGCTCACACGAGCCTTACTGACGTATATGACCCCCCTGTCCGGGCAATAACAGATTCCCAGGGGCCGGTCCTGCTGGAGTACTACGCGCCGGAAGAGGCTCAACGAGAGAAACGCAAAAGTGTTGATGTGGATATCGCCTTTTCCCTCGCTACATATCATCAGTTTATTTTGGAATGCAACTATGCCTTTTGGGTTCTTTTCAGATATCAAAGCAATAGTTAAAGTCTCCTTTTCTTCTGTTTCTTCCGTTCTTTTCGCTTGTGTTTTGTAGCTGAAGTGCACGATGCGTTCACTGTTGCTCACAAATATCTCGCTCCCTATAACCGTCAGGTACCTGGGGTCCTCCATGGCCTCGTGGGAAAACTCTCGGACCTCCTCCCCCTCAAACGCCATCATGAGCACCTTGGGCTTTTCCGCCTGCACGGCAACGAACAGGAAGCCGCCCTCATAGTGGATCCCGTAGCATTTGCTCCCCTTGCCAAGGCTCTTTTGCAATGGATGCTCCGCTTCAAGCTCTTTCCGATTATCTATAACTGTCTGTGTGGAGGTAAATATGATTTTATTTTTCTCCGGAATGGTGACCGCCATTTTGTCTCCTGGTACAATGGTAACGTCAAAGGGTCGGCCATCTAACTTCCGGTGCAGGAGGACGCCAGGACTAGACGGGTTCGTGCTCACGACCTTCACAGACTGGTTCCAGTTGTCAACTACCACGGCTCTGTCCGGGGACAGCACGGCGCACCCTGTGATCTCGCACGTGGCCTCGCCCTCCGCGCGCACTGGAACATGGAGGCCCAGCACGGGCCGCCGGGGTGCGGGAGACACTCGGGCCTTTGATGGGTGTTTCTGCAAAAAAACCCAAAAAAAAACATACATAATGAAGAAAACACCTTTACATAAGTGAAATATCAAGAAAGTGATACATTCCAAAATTATCTTCACATATTTCAGGCACTGTAATTAATATTTTCTATGATTTCCCAATGTTATATCTAACCTTATTTCCGGACCCCTCTACTGTCCCCATTTTGTTATTGTGACTGCTTGAACTTGATCCCATCACGTTAACTGGAAAGTGCAATATGTACTTGTCTGGTTTGAATTCAAGGTTTTAAGTTTTGTTCCATCGGTAAAGGACTTAGTTTTATTGTTAGTTTTGATGGTGGACTTTGTGTCCATTTCAGCTCGTTAACCTTGTTTTCATCGTTTGTATTTGTGAAAAGTTCAAACAAAAACAATTGGTTCATCTTCAAAAGTAAACATGCGTACGTTTGGATGTATGTTAAATATTTACACTTTCCTCTGAACACAGCCATTTACAATCTTGAAGGTTGTTGACACTTGTTGGTATCTGAATCATGTTCAAATAATGTCCTGAATATAAAGGTATTGTTTTTGTTTGTTTGATTGTTTGTTTTTGTGGTTTTTGTTTTTTGAGGGGCGGAGTGGGACAGTGGGAGTTAGAGTTATTAATTTATTATTTAGTTAATTACGAAAAAGGTCTGCCGGTACACCAGCACGGGATAATTTCGCATGGTTATGCTACTCTAACATTCCAATTTGATAGTTATGTACCCGCTGTAATGTATTTCATTGGCACACCACACGTGCACTTATTCATATATTTGCCCGTCCGGATTGGTGGGTGCGGGCGGCACTTATTTATGGGTTAGCCCATCCGGACCGGTAGTTGGTGCGGCAACTTGGATACTTTATACAGGTTCGCCCATTCAGACCTGTGGGTGCGGGCGGCATGTTGGGGACTTGACAAGTCCACTTATCTATAGTTTCACATATCCGGACCGTTGGGTGCGGGCGGCATTTTCGAAAGTTTACAAGTGCATTTATTTATAGGTTCGCCCATCCAGAGGGGAAAGGTCGGCCCGTTATGCAACTACACGTAGGACACTTGATAAACAGCGGATTTTTCCAAAAACGCGCGATTTGGACAGACCTGCTCTGCGTTCAGTAAATGTGTTAACGGTTAAAGTTTGCGATTTGGACAGACCTGCTTTGCGTTCAGTAAATGTGTTAACGGTGAAAGTTTGCGAGTTGGACAGACCTGTTCTTCGCTCAGTTAATGTGTTAGCGGCTAACGTTTGCTATCTGGCTCCCGTTTGCTACGTAAGCGTTTCGACGCAACAGGGATCGGTTTGCTACCGTGAAGCTTATGTGAGCGAATGTCAGCCTTAACTAAAGTAAGGGCTGTTAAGAACAGCCCGGATCTAGTTAAGGCTTACACATGTACATCCCGGAGTGGGTTTTATTGTGTACCCCTGCATGAATCAATTTCTACCCCATGACTTTCGCCATTCCTTCCTGCTGGGTAGCGGAACGCTGATTGCCAGTGGTCTGAAAACTCCCTAGGAATTTACACATTTGTTCAACTCATGAACAGCTCATGAAATGACAATCATGCTTCGTTTTATAGTCATGTTGATGGTTTGTGATCGAACGGTGGTTTGTTCTATAGTCGTGTTGCTGGTCATTGATGGAACGGCTGTCCGTGCTATAGCCATGTTGCTTGTCGTTGATGGAACGGCTGCCCGTGTTATAGTCATGTTGCTGGTCGTTGATGGAACCTTGGTTTGTGCTACCGTCATGTTGCTGGTCGTTGATGGAACGGCTGTCCATTCTATAGTCAAGTTGCTGGTCGTTGATGGGACGGTGGTCCGTGCTATGGTCAAGTTGCTGGTCGTTGGTGGAACGGTTGACCGTGCTATTTTCAAGTTGCTGGTCATTGATGGGACGGTTGTCCGTGCTATGGTCAAGTTGCTGGTCGTTGATGGGACGGTGGTCCGTGCTATAGTCATAATGCTGGTCGTTGATGGAAAGGTTGTCCGTGCTATAGTCAAGTTGTTGGTCGTTGATGGGAGTGTTGTCCGTGTTAAGGTCAAATTGCTGGTCGTTGATGGGACGGTTGTCCGTTCTAAAGTCAAGTTGATGCTCGTTGATGGGACGGTTGTCCGTTCTATAGTCAAGTTGCTGGTCGTTGATGGGACGGTGTTGTGTGCTATAGTCGTGTTGCTGGCCGCTGATGGGACGGTTGTCCGTGTTATAGTCAAGTTGCTGGTCGTTGATTGGACGGTTGTCCATTATATAGTCATGTTGCTGGCCGTTGATGGGACGGTTGTCCGTTTTAAAGTCGAGTTGCTGGTCATTGATGGGACGGTTGTCCATTTTATAGTTAAGTTGCTGGTCGTTGATGGGACGGTGTTCTGTGCTGTAGTCAAGTTGCTGGTCGTTGATGGGACGGTTGTCCGTGCTATAGTCAAGTTGCTGGTCGTTGATGGGACGGTGGTCTGTGCTTCAGTCAAGTTGCTGGTCGTTAATGGGACGGTTGTCCGTGCTGTAGTCTAGTTGCCGGTAGTCGATCGACAAGTGGTTTGTGCTATAGCCGTGTTGCTCGTTATTGATGGAACGGTGGTTTTTGCTAAAGCTGTTTAATGATTTTTTATAAAAAAGTGCTACAATTGGAAGAGATCAATCATTTGAAACCGATTGAAATGTTGTTTTCCATATGCGTATACTGTTACCACATTAGATTATCCCATCTGTAAATAATACGTTTGATTGCGTGGACGTGCAGGCGAGTTGTACGTTATCGATCATTGTTCACTTAATTAGACTACAATGTTTAAATTGTTCGGTTCCTTGATCGAGATGTTTTTACAGAGCTGAAATTCTGCTCGACAAATTGTAATGTCAGTCGAACGAATGGACTGCCAATAGAATGTGGTCTGTACCTATTAAGTTATGACAGGTGATGAAATTATATAAACAAGAAATCTTATCAGATTTTGTAGTTTCAATTTGACGCCGGTGTAAAACGTTATTATTCGACTTAAGAAATCCTGTCGCCATGAACAAAATCATCGCACTTTTCATCGTTGGACTTTGTGTTGTTACAGGTAACGCTGATGCTGATTTTTATTTTATTTCAGTATCAATTTATAAAATGTGGCGTTTCAAGTATCAACTTATAATTATTTATTAAGAATTACTATACTAAGGGTCTCCACACTGGATTGTTTTGAAATGTTTTAAAAAGTTATAAGTGTATGTTATCTTGGAGTTGATCTATCTGTATTGTTTGAATTATTTCCCTCAGAAAACAAGGCAGGCACGTCGTCGTCAGACATACACCAACCGTGCAATGAAGATAAGGACTGCCTGAAAATCCCGTGTTCGGTGAGCGGTGAGAAGGCCATCTGTCACCTCTCTAGCCACCACCCACGAATCTTCGAGTGCCACTGTCATGAGGACCACGAGGACGGGCACCACGAGTGTCATGATCCTCAAGATTGTACGGCGGAGTGCGGCCAGAACGCCACATGTGACGACGGACACTGTCACGGAAACTGCACTCATACATAAGGTACGAGAGGCGCTCTCAGTTATCACGGGACAATAGTTATATAGATTGTGTCTGTTCAGAGCCAAATTTGTTTATCATTTGTAACATTTGTCGTAACGTTACGAGAAGAAACGAAACCACCCCCCCCCCAAAAAAAAATAAAAAAAATAACTTCATACTAGCTATTCTGTAAAATGCTGTTTTTGTATATAGTTATTACGTTTTCTTGGTAAAAGTTATGACAGTTGGTCATAGTCAGTAGATGATCCCTATTGATTTTGGTTAAGGGCCTGTAAAAGTGCAAAAGTGGGTGGGGAAGGTCAAATATTAATACGTTTCAAAAGTTCATGTTTTATTTAGTTTTGAGGAACGATCTTTTTGGGAGTAAAACATACATTCTTGGTGACATGTTTGTGGTAGTAAGGAGTAGAACACATTTACGAAAGAAGATTTTACTTAGATTTTGGACAAAAAAGCATTCCCATTCCCTCAGAAAGGTCTGTCGGCAACTTAATTAAAATGCCCCAGACTGCCTAATCAACAATGCCTTGAGAGTTCTTTATGATATATTTTTAAATAAGAAAGTCATTTAAAAAATGAAAAATAGTGTATTAAATTCATTTCTTGGTAACAAAAATGCAACCATCTTTTTTTAAAATTGCTGCAATCATCAAAAAGCCTCAAGACATTGTTGATTGGGTAGTTCCGATAATTTTGATTCATAAACATATTCATTTTGTATTAAGACTTTTCCGGGAAAACGTTAATGCCCTTTGACTGGAAATCTGGGGAAATATTATTTCGTAAAAATGCCCAAACACACGTCCGAACCGGATTAAAACTAGAGAACAAGTGAGGTAGGCGCCAAAATAAAGAAGGGCGGACAATTAAACACTCGGCACTGAGAAAGAGTTCCCTCCCTTGATAATTATTAAATTTTCTCAAAATTTGTTAAATTGATTTTTGTAACATTTTAAATTTTAGTCCTTCAAACGACGTTTGCATTGTGGCCGACCCTTAATATGGTGGAAGTAACCTTAAGTATTATAATTATGGGCGTTTCCGAAATGGGAAACATTCGATTTGCGGAATATAAGTTTATGTTAATTTATGTTTCAGAGAGCAGCCAGGATGACGCGCCTGGACAACGAATAGTGCTGGTGACTTTCCATTATTTTGCAAACTCTTTTTTCCTCACATCACAATTAAAACGCAAAAATGATCAAACTCGTTCTTTTGTTTTGTGCAGTAGTATTGTCAAAACCCAATGATAGTGGATATTGCTGGATCATTTTGTTATAACTGTTTGAAGTTAGCTTAACAAACAACATTGGACATTCGACATTGACCGTCGTGTTGGGACAACACTGCGCTTGCACGACATCCGGCATTCATAAGTCAAAAACTAAAAATATATATGTCATGTACATTCAACACTCAAAATATAAATGTCAATGTCGTGTCGGCACTGCATATTGGGCATTTAGAGAAAATAACGTCGTGCTGGCACGAGATTGGACAGTCGACTGTAAAAATCACATGGATGTCGTGCTAACACCAACGGCGTCATTTCAATTAAGGAATGAATTGCGGGGTTGATGTCATTATCGGGGTATGAACGCATCGGGCTGGTTAAAGTGTGTGGAGTCCGAATAAAAGGTCTCCATGCGATTGATGATCGCAATTGCCAAAAGGCAGTTAATATAAGGAATGGAAGTTGAGGTGTAAATATGCCCTCATTAAACAAAGACATTTCAACTTCTGTTACACCTAAGGGATTTCATATCAAATTGATATTTCCACTGTTGTTATTTCACTGATAAAACATTCATCGAAAAGCATGAAAATAACCGACGTCAATTAAATCCATCATTAAACAAAGACATTTCAACTTCTTATACACCGACGTCATTTCAAGCCCTCATTTAACTAAGACATTCCGATTTTTAAGACACCGACCCTTATATCAATCCCTCATTAAACAAAGACATTTCAACTTTATATACACCAACGCCATTCAAGTCTACATTAAACAAACACCTTTCAACCACTAATATACGGACGCCATTTCAAGTCCCCATTAAATAAAGATATATCAACTTCTAATGCACCAACACTGACGTCATACCAAACCCTCATTAAACTAAGACATTTCTCCTTCTTATCCATTTTAAGCCCTCATTGAACGAAGACATTTCAACTTCTTATACACCGACGTCATTTCAAGCCCTCATTGAACGAAGACATTTCAACTTCTTATACACCGACGTCATTTCAAGCCCTCACTGAACGAAGAGATTTCAACTTCTTATACACCGACGTCAATTCAAGCCCTCATTGAACGAAGATATTTCAACTTCTTATACACCGACGTCATTTCAAGCTCTCATTGAACGAAGACATATCAACTTCTTATACACCGACGTCATTTCAAGCCCTCACTGAACGAAGACATTTCAACTTCTTATACACCGACGTCATTTCAAGCCCCTGCGAAGTAAGTAAGGCGTATGGTATGGGCGCCTGTGCAATCATGAACTGAAAATAAAAACGAAAATAACGTTTATACTTAAGTCTAGTTAAATAAGTTTATGATAAGAATTTGTTACATTCACCTTTTATGTAAGTAAAGCTAATTAAGTTCAAGACAATATGTATTTTTGAGTCGATTTCAATACGAATCAAATTTATGAAATTATGTATGCAACTACATTGTCAGATATTATATTAACTTATGGCAATGTAATTCATTACCGTACCAACTTTGTATATCGAATACCCAATGTGTCAGCACGACTTCATATTTTCACTTTTCGAAGAACGAATGTTAATGCCTTGGGTTCATTTTTGACTGTCCAATGTCGAATGTCATACGTTGAGCTTCACATTACCTTGAAAAAGTCATTCTTGCGTGTTAGCTTATTGCTATTTCCATACAGTTAAACGCTAAACAAATTATATTTGTTATATATCCTCATTGACGTCAACTATTTTTGAAGCCATAGCAATGTTTCCAAGTAGTTCTTTTAAATTATCATAAATTTCTGGTTTATTAAAGTATCTTTAATAAGACATGCAATAAGATCTTATAAATCACACAAAAATATACCCGAAATTTATTTGAAACAATAAGTTGCGCGGCGGCTGTTACACTATGTCGGGACACTGCTTTCTTTATAAAGGTTAGATAAATACTTACAAAAATGATTGTCTGGCTGTGGCACATGTGTGTACTGCGCCCCTTTGTGCACTATGTCCCTGTATGCACTCTGTCCCTGTATGCACTCTGTCCTGCAAGCAATCTGTGCTTGTATGCACTCTGTCCTGTAAGCACTCTGTCCCTGTATGCACTCTGTCTTGTAAGCACTCTGTACTGTAAGCACTCTGTCCGTGTATGCACTTTGCCCCTGTACGCACTCTGACCCTGTATGCACTCTATCCCTGTTTGCACTTTGTCCTGTAGGCACCCTGTCCCTGTTTGCACTCTGTTCATGTATGCACTCTGTCCTATAAGCACTCTGTCCTGTAAGCACTCTGTCCCTGTATGCACTCTGTTCCAGTATGCACTGTTCCTGTGCATGTACTCTGACCCTGTTTGCACCCTGCCCCTGTTCGCACTATGTCCATGATTGTACTCTGTTCATGTATGCATTCTGTCCTGTAAGCACTCTGTCCTGTAAGCACTCCGTCCCTGTATGCGCTTTGTCCTGTATGCACTGTTCCAATGCATGCACTCTGTCCCTGTTTGCACTATGTCCCTTTATGTACGCCTTCCCTTTAGCACTGTTCCCCTGTATGCACGCTGTCCCTGTATTCATTCAGTCCTTGTATGCATTATTCCAATGCATACAGGGACGGAGGTCATACAGGGGAACAGTGCATACAGGAACGGATTGAATACAGGGACAAAGTGAATATCGGGGAACATTGAATACAGGAACAGAGTGAAAACAGGGGAACAGTGCATACAGGGTCAGAGTACATACAGGGCCACAGTGCATACAGGGAATGTAAAAGGACGACGTGAAAATGTTCTTAAATGTAATGGCTTACGCCAGAGCACCGCGTGTAAAGGCGCTTAAGTGTAAGATCGTCTTGTCGCCAAAGGACGCCGTGTAAAGGTGGCGAAATGTAATGTCTTCTTGCTTTCAAAGGACGCCGTGAAAAGGCGCCTAAATATAAGGTCATCTTGCCGCAAAAGGACGCCGTGTAAAGGCGCTTTAATGAAATGTCGTTTTGCCTTCAAAACACGCCGTGTAAAGTTGCCTGTCGTCTTTACGTAAAAGCATGGTGTGTTAAAGTGCCTAAATATAATGTCTTTTTGCCACCAAAGGACGCCGTGTAAAGGCACCCAAATAAAGTGTCGTCTTGGCTTCAAAGCATAAAGTTTAATGGTAGCTAAACGTTATTGCGTGTTGTTGCCAAAGCACGGCGTGTAAAGGCGCCTGAATGTTATCATGCCGTCTGGTTACGTCAAAAGACGGCGTGTAAAGACGCCTGAATGTTATCATGCCGTCTGGTAGTGAAAAGACGGCGTGTAAATGGGCCTAATTGTAACCATATCGTATTTTCGTCAAAAGACAGCGCAAATGCAATGCTTGTAAAGGCGCTTGAATTTCTTACACTTGTAAATCAAATATAGTGTGTTGAGTTTGTGTATTTGTGTTTATTACAGCGGGCCGGCTATTAAATAGTTGTTATCGTCGTTGTCATTGGTATATAATAGTCGTTAATCGTAATGTAATGGGCATTCTATGATAAATAAAATTCGTCCATGAGTGTATTATAGAGTTGGCATATTCGTTTCTTGTGGTTTATACCGACTGCCAACTATTCCCTATATCTACGTGAAGCCACTCGCAATTGTGTTAACGCTGTTCTGAACTTCTCATGTTTCATTGTGTCTAAATATGACTAACCATTAAACTATGCAAATATTACCTATTTTGAAGCTTTTGGTGATTCCAAGAGCTCATCATTCCATTATTGTATAAAACAATATCTAGCTCTCAAATTAAAGATGTATTCAAACTAGTTTCTGTGTCCAAACCCTCGTTATAAAAGCTCATCAGAGCTTATGTTGTCTGTATATCTGTCTTGCCGACTTTAAATAAATCTTATCTTATCTTGTTAAAGCCGAACATCAGTAAATCCCATAGATTACAATAATGTGTTAACTCTGGTTGCCCAGTTGGTTTCTGCTGCATTATTTCTGTTAAAGTTTATCCTATAGAAATGTTCATGAACAGTAGGAGTTACTGTTATAAATGTGTTGTTACTATAAATTATTTCAAGTTAAACATAGTCGGTTAAAAAAAGCTCTGAGAGCTGATGTATATTGTACCTTACTTTAATATGTTCTTATCTTATCTTATATTATCGTATTGTCTCAAATTTCATCTTACGTTTTACAGGTTAACATACCTCTGTTTTGTATTATCTACACTAGTCAAACACCACAATAGACAAAGTTAAATTCCTTCACTTCCCTTTAATCATAAGCTCTATTGCATGTATTGTTTATTGTATACTGATGTTTTACACTTTAAAGACACTTGTTGATCGGACATCACACAGTAAACATGCAATAAAAAATTGTGTCTTTGTACATTTCACAGTCTTCCATGGTATACAACACTCTGAACAAAATTATTTTTTCAACACTTTTCGCTGTCATACAGAAAAGAAGGTCAATAAGACACGTTCAGGGAGGCATCAGACAAAACTCATTCGTAAATATGAATAGCTGTCGTATAGTGAAAAGGCCGAGAGTGAGACTTTAAAAGTGCTCAATGTGCGGCTTTTACGCAAACGAGTCATGATTTGACACAAGGTCTCCTTGCATTTTTTAAAGGGAAGTAACCGCTGATTTGAGTATGCGTCAAAGTTTAGTACAAAAATTAGTACCATTTTACCTAAATTCTATGTTCTCTTTCGTTGCGAATTCAATTAATATGACATTTTTCTAAAACTATTGGCGTATTGTATATACAGATATTTTAATTAATCATTTAATCCTCTCTTCCAATCATTTACAATGTGTAAATCTTCCTGACCAACGTTTTCGTTTAAATGCGAGACTGTGACTTCTCCGAGGTCAAGGTGTTGTCTAATGACGTCATATCTAATATTTCCTTTCACTATGGCGGAGACGGAACTGAATGTTGACAGTTTAATTGCGCGTCTTTTAGAAGGTACCAGGGTCTTAAATTATGAAAAACGAACCGAAGATAATCTGAAATCATATCCATTTATTACTGTTATCTATGGTGCACTGTAGACTTGATAGTATTCTTAATCTCATAAAGCATTTCTGCTTTTCCCACCTCGAAAATTGACAAGATACTGTAATAGTAAAAAAACACAATTTATTTATCTGCTATTAATGTCTAATACCTACTGATGAGCTAGACAGTTGTCCGTTGATTGACTGTAAAGTCTAGGGGGTACTGCAGGAATTAACACTTGCAGTCACCTCAGAAATAGTCCGCATTATTTTAATAAAGTAAAAAATGGATAAGTCCACCTGGTCAGTTTATTCCAGAGGTAGCTACAATAATGAGCGATCAGGGATACTATTTTATTATTTTGACATTTCTTATGTATCCTTGTAAGGCTACAACTCTCTACCATTTAACAACGGGCGAAATATTATATTGTAAAAATATGCATTGATGTTGAATAATAATGACAAAGTTGTTCAATTTTTATCCCACAGTGATCTGAACTGGATTTAATTTGTCATTAGAGTTGTTATTTTCACATTAATATATTATAGGTCACAAATACCGTTATACATGTACACGACCAATCAGATTTGTTCCAGATTTACCGATATCGGGATACTTTATAACAATCGACACTTGTAAGTGTTTTATGATAACTGAACATTTTTTTTGGGCATACTGACATACTTAAATATGTGTTAAATAGTAGGCAATAATATTTTCGTTGAAATTTGAATTTATAACGGAGATAATTTCAAAATTGTGGCCGTGAGGATTCTCTGCACAAGGACCGTTTGCTACTTTTTGCTGGGATGGTGGACGTCACGAGTCTGCCATGGTAAAAAAATTGTCAAAGGAATCGTTGACGGCCATTTAGGTGGACTAATTCCAGAGTTACTGGATGTTTCGTCACATTTCCAGTTGGTCTACCTTATTTAAAAGAACAAGTAGGGTTGTTGTTTCTTCGGTAGAAGGGTCTTTAAAGCGGTAGATTTTGTCTACTGTCGGTAGAATTCACATGTCTGTTTTAAGCTACCAGTCCATACTTACTGACACATTGCTTGGGTAGTCTAAAATAATAGACGTGTTATATGGGATTCTTCCAATCCCTAACGTCTTGACGGGTTTGTGCAAATACTGGGTGGGTTTGAAAAATATTGAAATTGTACTTAGTGAAGTATTTTATGTTTGAAATGGATAATAAAGGTTTATATTCATATTTTACCATGTTAGTACAAAGCTATTTTGCACAAAACAAGCATTAAATGCATTAAAACGCATGCTCTACCTTTCTAATCAAACGAAACTTGACTGACACAGACAACAATTATGCCAAGCGGAACAACTCCACCAAATCGTTATAATAACTCGGCCACTTCCGACAAGCTTCGTGATAGACCTAATTTAGCACAAAAATTCACAATCTCTTCGTGGTAGGCAGGAGAAGTTCTCTGAGCCTAGTAAGTGGGTACAGTGTTTTAAATAATAGTTAAAGAGACATTTAGCACTTCTTGTTATTCTCATCATTGTTAATGCTTAGAACAACCCTATAGATGTAGAAATGGAGTACTACAAAATCAGCGTTCAGTGTTATTAATTTGATCTATTGGAATGAATATTGCAGTTCGAGGATGCCGCCCAGGGAAGACAGTCCAGATGACGGAAGCCGAGGTTCGAGGGTTGTGCCTAAAGTCAAGGGAAATATTTCTGCAACAGCCAATATTACTAGAACTGGAAGCACCACTGAAGATATGTGGTATGCAAATTAAACAAAACAAAGACCAATTTTCTTAATAGCCCCAACAATGCACATCAGTCTTGTAACTCTTGTTACCATTGTTAGTTAGTATTGAGTGGAGGAAGTTATAATTTAGCCACTCATATTTGCTCTTACACTAATAATGATATGAATACCAGAATAGAGAGGATATTGCTTGGTTCATTTTAATATATTTTCCACCTTGTAATCACAGAAAGCAAGCTGCATTTACTTATTTTAAGTAATCATCAACAGTTTCTGTGATTTTGAGTGAATAAGATTTTGGTCTTAGGGGCAGAACAACAGATTTTCTGTTTCTTTTATGTTAAGATAATAGTAGAACAGTAGAACAGAATAGTTTCAACAAAAGGAAATGTGTGCGAAACAACATTGTCACGCGATCATGAACATTCTTTTGAAACATTTTAACCTATAGTAACCTATATATATATGTCTGTTAGACCATTGAAAATAACATCAGTGACAATATCATGATATGTCGCCGAAAATTATAGCAGTAAATATAAGATGATATTTCATCAGAAAGTATTAAAGACATTTTAGCCCATGTATTTTGTGTTATGTTTTTCATCTGAACTTTATTTCAGGGGACATTCATGGCCAGTATACAGACTTGATGCGGTTGTTTGAATATGGTGGTTTTCCCCCCGAGTCAAACTATTTATTTCTTGGTGACTATGTGGACAGAGGGAAACAGTCACTAGAGACCATTTGTTTATTGCTTGCCTATAAAATCAAATATCCAGAAAACTTCTTCTTACTGCGTGGGAACCATGAATGTGCCAGTATCAACAGAATATATGGCTTTTATGATGAATGTAAGTAATACTGGTAGGTGATCTTTCTGAGGTCAGGGTATAGCCTGCTTGTTGGTGGCTGCTTGACATTGCATTTTATGCAATTTGAGCACTGGCCATAGCTTAAAAATCTTTATAGTTATGCATTTGAAACTTTCCCTCCGGGTTTTGAGATTTTTTTGCCACTGTTCGCAGGAGGTCTAGGGGGCGCATGAGTGCCCCTTGTAGGGGTTCAGAGGGAGCCCCCCTGAAGCTCCTAGGGTTTAAAGGAGAGGGTTATAGTATAAAAGGCAGACTGGCAGAAAAATGGCCAATTCACTTGACCTCACAGAGCTGTCTGCTAGTACAGACTGCCAGAACATTTTTTTCAAACATACAAATAATTAACAAACATAAATAGCTAAAATTTGTCACATGGTTTATTTAGTGTACCATTAACATAATTATCTAGTCAACTTCCAAGTTTCTCAAACAGTTATAAATACTACTTTTCAATTATTATTTTTTATGACTGTCAAACAAATATAAATATCTGTGGAGGTATTGGTCATGGTATTGTAAATGTAATTGATTTATCTATTCTCAAATGAGAAACCAATGGACAAAATCTTCTGTACCACTCTTCTCAGCAGCATAAAACACCACAAGTCATGTGAATGTTAACAATCAAAACTGCTGACCAGAGCAGACCTCATTATCCTGATTAGCCACACCTCCTCTGCCAAATAGGCTTAATGACTGTCCGGTATGATATTTGGGGTTATGCACCCCGGCCTTTAAGTATACTAAGAACCTTAGATGGTCCTGCAGCCATCAGATCTGTTGAAATCAGCGATTCTGCAGACAAATCACATCCCTGATAAAAAATAAAGAAGGAATATCATTAAAATTATATTGTAAAATAATCACATTTATAGTGACACTCTAATACAAAATCAAGACATACACATCTATAACCAACATCAATTTTGACTGATAAACTTTTAACTTCATACTAAATACTGGTAATGCATTTATGGAAAATATTTAATACTGATAACAAGATTGTAACGGTGTATTTAATAGCAGAAAGAGCAAAAATATTAAATGATTAAATGATTTACTGTGGTCTACTATAGTCTCATAAGGTAGACATACGGTATTTTATGCATATGTCTTTCAAATTCAGCTTGGTATATTTCATAAGAACCATTGTTTTCGACATTTATTCATCTTTTTGGAATATTAAAACAAGATTATTAAGTGTGGTAAATCTTATTTGGGAATAAAAGTGCATCTTTAATTAGCACATTGTTTTACTGTCATACAATTACATATTTATTCTTTTTTAAAGTTTATGAAATTTAAGAATCAAAACTACATATTCATTTCTTTAGTTTTGCTTTGCAATTTGACCTTAAATATTTTGCACTCTAACTTGTTTTTGTAGTAATTATAGCCTTTCAGAAGTATTTGATCTGGCTATAACAATTGTCACACTTTTGCTACTAACAGTCATTAAAGGATGTCATTGAAATTCTGAATCAATTAACCTAGCCGTGCCCTAATTATCCAATATGTCACAACAGCGGCATGCTTAAGTAACTACAGAGACCTCATGTAGGCAGCTTAGTGTGCTGCTTATTTGATTTTTCAGAAAATATTATGAAAAAATCACTGTAGCTATGATACAGCTTTGAAAAACTGTCGCCAATTGCTTTTTTTCTAAATTTGTGTTAAAAATGCTACAATCGAAAAAAATTAATGGTGCTTAAATGCTTTTATAATGTAGCTCCTCTGTGTAAGGGACTAATTGATTTGTTTCAGGCAAAAGAAGATTCAATGTAAAGTTATGGAAAACATTCACAGACTGCTTCAACTGTTTGCCTATAGCAGCCATCATTGACGAGAAAATATTCTGCTGTCATGGAGGTATGTAAGCTTACAGAAAAATGGAGAAGTGTTATGTACACAAAGCTGTCCCCAATTTGTTGTAAAATCTTACGCCTTACAAGCTTTAGTATCTCATATCATCTAGCAAAATTACTTACCGAATTTCAGAATAAAAAAAGCTAGTTTATCATTTGGATAATCTTGTTTCAAAATGAGAAAACCACACAAATGATACTGACACAAAAATAGCATGCTTTATAGGTTAATTGTGTTATAAACAACAACAACAACAACAACTTTTAATGCATTCAGGCAATCATGTCTATAGCTATAAATGATCAGATCGTTTGAGAAATTGAGGCCTGATAAAACTTGTATAAGATCAAATAGACGATTTATGTTTAGAGTTTTGCTAACACATTATCAGTGTTCGAATGAAATTGGAAATGTGTTGCTAACTTAAGATATGTTCAATAAAAGAACTCGGTAACCGTCCTTTTGCAGGGATAAATAACAATAATTCTAATTTGACATTTAATTCAGATCTGAGCTATTATTGTTTTCATGTTAATTGGAATGGGCTTACTGCAAAGGGAATCTTAAATGAATCTCGAAATCATAAATCAGTATAACTGTATTGAATCAATTAAAACTTTCAAATTAAAATGATCATTTTTATGAAAAATGAGTATTCCATCCATTTGTTGACTGTTAATTTTACTCATGTTGAACCTTGCAGGACTTTCACCAGATTTACAATCCATGGAACAGATCCGGCGAATCATGCGACCCACAGATGTACCTGACACAGGTAACTCATGGGTGGGCTATTATAGTGTAAGATGTTCCTGACACAGGTAACCCACGGGCGGGCTATTATAGTGTAAGATGTACCTGACACAGGTAACACATGGGCAGGCTATTATAGTGTAAGATGTACCTGACACAGGTAACACACTGGCGGGCTATTATAGTGTAAGATGTACCTGACACAGGTAACACGTGGGCTGGCTATTATAGTGTAAGATGTACCTGACACAGGTAACACACTGGCGGGCTATTATAGTGTAAGATGTACCTGACACAGGTAACACACGGGCGGGCTATTACAGTTTAAGATGTACCTGACACAGGTAACACACAGGCGAGCTTATATAGTGTAAGATGTACCTGTTTCTTACATAAGACTGACAGAATACAGAATACATTAGACTGACATACTACATAAGTTAGCCAGAATACACAAGACAGCCAGAATACAATTGACTGACATAATACATAAGACTGACAGAATACACAAGAAAGCCAGAATACAATAGACTGACATAATACATAAGATTGAAAGAAAACATACAACTTCCAGAATATATAAGACTGTCAAAATGCATAAAACAGCAGGAATACACAGGTCTTCTAGGATACATAAGAAAGCCAGAATACATTAGACAGCAAGAATACATAAGACTGACAGAATGCATAAGACAGTCAGAATACACAAGACAGCCAGAATACCTAAAAAGAGGCCATGATGGCCCCAAATCGCTCACCTGAGTAACAGAGTTTAACCTCTGTAATCAATACAGGTTGATATTTGTTCTCAAAGAATATTGAAAAAACATACTGGTCTAAAATGTTGCCTGGATAAACACTGACAGGACTTGTCACAGGTGCCTGCACACTGACAGGACTTGTCACAGTTTCCTGCACACTGACAGGACTTTGTGATTGCCTGCACACTGACAGGACTTGATGATTGACTGCACACTGACAGAATTTGATTCTCATACCTGCATACTGACAGGACTTTGGTCAGTTGCCTGCACACTGACTGGACTTGATATTTGACTGCACGCTGACAGCACTTGATACAGGTACCAGCACACTGACAGGACTTTTTTCAGTTGCCTGCACACTGACAGGACTTTGTTCAATTGCCTTCCCACTGACAGAACTTCGTTCATTTACCTGCACACTGACAAAACAATGTTAAATTAGTATAGACACACAAACAACAAACAGTGCACCATCCAATAAAATCAATAAACTGCCTTAAGCTCTAAAAATCAAATGTCCGTAACCATTCTGCACCTTTAACTTATATTATCTCTTCTTCCATCTAGGACAACATCACCTTCCTTCATATGTTTAGTATCAATCCTTCTTTATATAAGGCTTATTCACTATCCAAACAAAAGATATGACTGTAGCTTAGAATAATCTACATGAAGTTTACAATAATCTACATGAAGTTCAATGGAAAAGTCTGATTATTAAATTTTCATGAAGTAAAAATGAAATTTCTTCTAATGAATAAAGTGTATAATAATTTTTTGAATTTATGAACCTAAAAAAGAACAATAATTACCTTAGAAGTGACTATGTTGAAGACTTAATAAAACTAAAAATCTATTCCCTTGTTACTAAAAATAGGAAGTAGTGCAATCTCCAACAAAAAGGGAGACCATATAGCAAGACATGCTGCCCTTGCTTCAAGAGAAAACTTGACATAACTTTCAGATTTTAATAAAATGAATTTGTAACCCACAGGGTGAGGCCAATTTTTCTCAAGGGGCATAATTTGAATAAACGTGGTACATGTAGATAACCAATAGACAATGTTAAACACCAAATATTTAAGCGCTAGGCCTCATAGTATTTGCCAAAAAAGTTTTGTAGTTTTTCCTTTAGGTTGCCATGGCAACCAGAGTTCTGCATGAAATTCATTTCTTTGATGAACAATTTTGAAAAAGCACCAAACATGGATCATTCATATGAAGTTTCATTAAAATTGTCCAAGCGGTTTAGGAGAAGATGATGATTATTACCAATTGCTTTTCCCTTTAGGTTGCCATGGCAACCAGGGTTCTAATGAAATTAATTTCTTTGAACAGTTTTGAAAAAGCACCAACTAGGGATCATTCCTATGAAGTTTCATTAAAATTGTCCAAGCGGTTAAGAAGATGATGATTATAACCAATTGTTGATGCTTTTCATTTAGGTTGCCATGGCAACCAGAGTTCTGCATGGAATTCATTTCTTTCAACAGTTTTGTAAAAGCACCAACCAAGGATCATGAAGTTTCATTAAAATTGTCCAAGCGGTTTAGGAGAAGATGATAATTATAACCAATTGTTGACGCTGCACGCCAGACGCCAGACATAGACCGATCACAATAGCTTACCTTGAGCTCTTATTTGACTGCCAGAATACAATAAACTGAAGGAATACATAAGGCAGCAAGAATACATAAGACAGACAAAATACATAAGACTGCCAGAATTCATAAGAATGACCGAATGCATAAGACTGCCAGAATACAAAAGTTCACCAAAATACAGTCATTATACATAAGACTGCCAGTAAACATAAACTTGAGTGTGTTGCATCTAAGTTTGAAGGTTATCTATCCTGTTGCCAGGTAGATGATATAGGCATTTTAGTTTGAAGGCCTAGCTGTAATTTCATTGTGGTTTGCAGGTTTGCTGTGTGACCTTTTGTGGTCTGACCCAGACAAGGATGTATCGGGCTGGGGAGAGAATGACCGGGGCGTGTCCTTCACATTTGGTGGAGACGTCGTGAACAAGTTTCTCAACAGACATGACCTAGACTTGATATGCAGAGCTCACCAGGTTACATGACACTAAGTTTATAAATTTTATAAAATTGATATTAAATTTGGAAAGCCCTTTATCCTGTGTGTGTAACAGAGTTAATTTAATATAAAATCCTCCTTTACATATAGTTAACAATGCAAGTGAATAGAAATATTAACATGTGAACAGATGAATTCCTCATTTAAGTTATAGACCAAACATGAAATAGATGTGTTCATGGCAGCTGAGTGATTAGCCCATCAGAATATTTCGGGCTTTTACTTGGAATTTGGAAGACTGTTATTATGCCTCCCCCTTTCATGGGGAGACATATTGTTTTTGCCCTGTCCGTAAGTCTGTCAGTCAGTCCGTCAGTTTGTACGTCACACTTCATTTCTGCTCAATAACTATAGAACGCTTAGACCCAGGAATTTCATTCTTGGTATGCTGGTTGGTCATGACTATTAGATGACCCCTATTGATTTTGTGATCAGTAGGTCAAAGGTCAAGGGCGCATATTTGAGGTGAAAAAAAGGTTTACGCTCAATAACTAAAGATCCTTTGGGTCCAGGAACTTCATACTTGGTATGCTAGTTGTTCATGACTAGTAGATGACTCCTATTGATTTTGAGATCAGTAGGTCAAAGGTCAAGGTTACGTTTAGGTAAACAAGGATATTTTGGTGGTGACCTTAAGCTTAAAAATGCTTCAGCTCAATAATTAAAGAACACTTGTACCCAGGAACTTCATACTTGGTATGCAAGTTGGTCATGACTAATAGATGACCCCTATTGATTTTGTGATCAGTCCGTCAGTCAGTCTGTACGTCACAATTTTTTTCCGCTCAATAAATAAAGAATGCTTGCACCCAGGAACTTAATACTTGGTATGCTAGTTGGTCATGACTAGTAGATGACCCCTATTGATTTTGAAATCAGTAGGTCAAAGGTCAAGGTCGCAGTAGATGTTCACTATTTAATACGGGTTAATACACCAAACTTCACTGTTGGTTTGTCTCCAGTCCAAAATTATAAATTTCATGTCCATCATTTATTTTTTCTCAGCTTCGACCACACAATAGAGGAGACTAGCATTTTTTCAAAAAAGCAATTTCTAGTTTAATTACAATTTTCACCATAATTAAATTTGACAGGTGGTTGAGGATGGTTACGAGTTCTTTGCAAAGCGGCAGCTTGTCACGCTTTTCTCTGCACCCAACTACTGCGGGGAGTTTGACAACGCCGGAGGGATGATGTCGGTGGATGAAGCTCTCATGTGCTCCTTCCAGGTCAGTTTCCATAAACAAGTCTGAGTTCATACTGTCATTTTATAAAAAAAAGCTCTGGTAACTAGTCTGTAGTATGTTCTTAACCAAATATTACATCATTATTTATATGAAATTTATCATTACTATGATAACAGTCCTATGCTTTCCCAGTAGCATTTATCTTAATCTGTAGAAAGAGAAGCATTTCCTATACACCACTCAGTCAGTTCATAGAGACTTGTAGACACACATGCAGATCATTCATACATATATTACATTTTCATGCTTATCATCAGCTTATTATATGCCTTCTATTGTATGTTGGCAGATCTTGAAGCCCTCAGAGAAAAAAGCCAAGTACCAGTACGGGGGCATGAACTCTGGTCGACCCATCACACCTCCCAGGGGGCCCCCCAAGAAGAAATAACCTAACTTCTACAACTTTTCATAGACGGGCAGAGACAAACACATACACGAGCAGAGAGACACACATACACACATGTATACCGTTTACATGACTGGTGCCACTTGCGTGATATTTACATACTTTCATCACATGTTCACAGACGTTCATTGACATTGACAAAGGGCCGCATCTCAACAGTGAGGACAATTTGAGTTGTGGTTTTCATTTTATCACACTGTGTAATTCAAGATACAAATTTGTTCATTGGGTTGTGCTTGGGTGTTTAAGCTACGTTAGAAATAGTTCAGTTATCGTATTAGCATTTTATACAAAATTATATAAAAAATGAATATTGTGCAAAGCTCAATTTTTGTATAGTTTAAAAAACATGGTTGAGTGTTAAAAGAAATGATACAGAGGCATTTTCTAATTGACTTGCATTTATTCCATTTTAGATTAATTGAACATTGATATAAATTTCTAATTGTAACATAAGGCTTGCCCAAGAAAGGTTGTTGATTAAGGTACATTTACTTGCCTCTGTTTGGAGGAGAGTATGGCTATACTGTTAAGTGCCTCTGTTTGAGGGAAAGTATGGTTTTAATAGCTCATTGGTGCCTCAAAACATAAACCAGTTTGTATCCTAATTGATTTTAATTCAGTATTGAGCTAGTGGCATTTCTCTTTGTTTTACCTATTGTCTAGGAGAAACAGGAAGTTAACTCTTGTGTTTTTGTGTAGCCATTGCACAGTTGTGTAGCCACTTCACAGTTGTGAAGTCACTGCACAGTTGTGTAGCCACTGTTAAGTGGTGAAGCCACTGCACAGATGTGTAGCCACTGCACATTGGTGAAGCCACTGCACAGATGTGTAGCCACTGCACAGTGGTGAAGCCACTGCACAGATGTGTAGCCACTGCACAGTTAAGCAGCCACTGCACAGTAGTGTAGCCACTGCACAGATGTGTAGCCACTGCACAGTTGTGTAGCCACTGCACAGTGTTAAGCCACTGCACAGATTTGTAGCCACTGCACAGTGGTGAAGCCATTGCACATATGTGTAGCCACTGCACAGTTGAGCAGCCACTGCATAGTTGTGCAGCCACTGCACAGTTGTGCAGCCACTGCACATTTGTGTAGCCGCTGCACAGGCACATTTGTGTAGCCGCTGCACAGGCACATTTGTGTAGCTGCTGCACAGGCACATTTGTGTAGCCGCTGCACAGTTGTGTAAAGCAGCAAACAAAACTCTTCCACCTACTGGAACCTGTTAAAACATTTATCAAGTTGCTACACAGTGTACACACTGCTTGATATTTTAATGAAGATTTGTTATGATACTTGTATGACAATAGTTACAACATGTAGATTTTTGTATTAAACATGAACACGAATACCTGCTGTCTCTTGCTGATTCAATATGAAGCCTTGTAGGGGTAGTCTTCTCTTGCTTTTAAGATGATAAATTGTAAACTCATATTGCTCAACTAACATGACTGTAGTTTCTACTGTTTATTGAAAACCTTGCTGGTTATGTATATGTTGAAAATGCAAAAATATAGAAAGCACAAAATTGGCTTGTTTCACAATAGATTTAAGTAGATTCATTTTTGGAATTTTTTTTTTAAGTGGCTTTCCTGTAGCAGATTGTATCTGATAGATGAATTGTTAATTTGTCGTCAGACAGCTGTCTTCCTGCATAAAGAATGAAGGAGCCCATAGTATTGTAGATTGTTATTGTAAAATACTTTAATTACATTGTGCCCAACAAGCTACCAGCATCAATAAATGAGGCCCCAGAACCTTTTATAAATGGCAACAGGCACATGTTTACACATTTTTAACCTGTTTAAAGCAATCATCATAATAACCATATGTACATTGTTGTATTTATATTTTTGTACATTGTAATGTGATATACCATATGCAAATAGATGGTGTTTCTTGCTGCGGTCGGTGTTTCGGGATGAGAGAGAAATCATGAGTATATTTTATTAATATGAGACAATGTTACATGTAGAAATGAAGTGAAACAGGCTTTCTTTTCTTGAATGTAGAATGTCTTCCCGCTGTTGATGTTCAAGCATTCATGATATACATTCTTTCTTCTATGTAACCGTATAAACTTTATTTAAATTTACAGTATATAACTGTTGTGTACATTGGAGAGAATACATTATGTTTATTGAGACAATGCCAAACTATAGAGATCTGCTTCTAATTTGTCTGTATATTTTTATTTCCATTGTATTTGCAAGGTTGCTATATAATTGATCTTATACTAGTTATTTCTCTCTACTTGTATGTTAAATTCTGATCGATGAGTTACCTAATTGTAAAGATATTTGTTCATTCCTTTATTAGAGTCTTTTCAGAAATGTTTCAAGAAACAGCTAGGTGTTTCCATTTAACAGCTGCAAAAGTGCATGGAAGCTGGTAAGATCATGAATGTACATACCTAAATGGTGTTATAAAGATTACCTTTTGTTTGAAGGCTAAAGCCATTTATTTAAAATGTCAAGAATATATCTTTATAGAGTTTTTTTTTTACTTTTTATTTCTTTGACATCTTGTGAATTCATAGGAGTAATTAAGTCGGTTTTATTGATTGGTTAGTATTTTTAGATTATATCTTGCAATTCTAGAGTCTACTTTGTTCCTTACTCCATATAGGAATTGCTTCTTAATCATTCTGATACTGGTGTTCTTTATTTATATTTTGCTACAAGTTGTTGTTATTTGGTTTTTAGTTCATCCTCTTGTTTAAGTTTTTTGTTGACTTTAATGCTTTATATCTGTTGCATGAACTGCATTGCGCTTCCTTCGAGATAAGTATGTTTTTAATGTAGAATAATCCTTATGATTCCTTTTTTGCAGTGTACTTTTTCATGTTTTTGATACAAAACTGATGTTCAAATGAAATTTAATTTTGGCAAAAATATGGAAAGTAATTTTTTGGAAAAACTAAAAAAAAATCAACTTTAATACTCTTTAATATTAATGTTTGGCAGTGTTTTTAAAAAATATACAAGTTATATATTTGTAAATTAAACTGTTAAATTCTATATTATATTGCATACATTGAACCATTTGATTTTTCCAATATTTGTGTTTAATTATGATTTGATTTTAATATAATACATGTTACAGCATTCAGATTTTTGTAAATGGTGCAGGAACAATTTTTCACTCTCAACATGGCACTTATATATTTGCAAATATTTTTTTAATCAATTTCAGATTTAAACATTTTTCTTAGTTTCTTTTTGCAGACAGACCAAAATGGAAATAGGTTACATGTATGTACTTATGTACTGTCCATACAGGATAAGACTCTAACAGGATTATACTACAGCAGCAAATTAGGAGAATCCAATTATAACATTAGTAAAGTACTACCTATTTTTAGCTCCACTGGCCGAAGGCCATGGAGCTTATGTCGTCACAGATTGTCCGTCGTGAGTGCGTGCGTGCGTGTGTAAACTTTTACTTTAAACGACATCTCCTCTGAAACTGATAAGCGGATTTTGACAAAACTTCACAGGAATGTTCCTTTGGTGGTCCTTTACCAAAATTGCTCAAATGGTTCCGGTCCATTGCACAATATGGCCGCCAGAGCTAAAAATAGCAAAATCTTTAAACGACATCTCCTCTGAAACGGTTCGGCAGATTTTGATGAAACTTGACAGTAATGTTCCTTGGGTGGTCCTTTATTAAAATTGCTCAAATGGTTCTGGTCCATTGCACAATATGGCCGCCACAGCTAAAAATAGCAAAATCTTTAAACGACATCTCCTCTGAAACGGATAGGCAGATTTTGATGAAACTTCACAGGAATGTTCCTTTGGTGGTCCTTTACCAAAATTGCTCAAATGGTTCCGGTCCATTGCACAATATGGCCGCCAGAGCTAAAAATAGCAAAATCTTTAAACGACATCTCCTCTGAAACGGTTCGGCAGATTTTGATGAAACTTGACAGTAATGTTCCTTGGGTGGTCCTTTATTAAAATTGCTCAAATGGTTCTGGTCCATTGCACAATATGGCCGCCACAGCTAAAAAGAGCAAAATCTTTAAACGACATCTCCTCTGAAACGGATAGGCAGATTTTGATGAAACTTGACAGAATTGTTCCTTGGGTGGTCCTTAACCAAAATTGCTCAAATGGTTCCGGTCCGCTGCACAACATGGCTGCCAGGGCAAAAAAATAGAAAAACCTTTAAAGAACATCTTCTCAGAAACCGATGATCAGATTTTGATGAAACTTATCAGAAATGTTCCTTGGATGGTCCTTTATCAAATTTGCTTCAATGGTTTCGGTCCACTGCACAAGAAGGCCCCCAGAGGTAAAAATAGAAAAACCTTTAAACGACTTCTCCTCAGAAACCGATGATCGTATTGCAATGAAACTTGACAGAAATGTTACTTGGGTAGTCCTTAACCAAAATAGCCCAAACAGTTCTGGTCTGCTGCACAACATGGGCACCAGAGCTAAGAATAGAAAAAAACGTTAAACTACATCTTCTCAGAAACCGATTATCAGATTTTGATGAAACTTTACATAAATGTTCATCGGGATACCCTTTAACCAAAATTGCCCAAATGGTTCCGGTCCGCTGCACAACATGGCTGCAAGAGTTAAAAATAGAAAAACCTTTAAGGACTTCTCGTCCGCAGTCTTCACGAAAAACATTTTAACCTACTAGCCAGTTGGACTAGCATAATGGCATATTTTACTAGTCCGAATGACAATCTAGTAGTCCGACTATTTTGCCACATTATAAAACTGTATGCTTGAGGTAAATACCTATTTCAATTGAGCAGCTTGCAGTTTGAGTAAACATTTCTTTATTATGATGCTCATGCGGTGATAGGGAGTGACATCCTTCTGTTGGGAATAGTGCTCCTTGTTTTTCAGAACCTATGGGTACTATGTAAAAACAAAAGGCATCTTGCTTGAATAGACTGTAATAATATCAACATGGTTAGAAAAGAAATGCCATGCTTTAATAGCTTTGATTACATTTTACTACTGAATTACCTTCCTTTAATAGAAAAAAAAATAATGTCTTAATTTTTCACGTATAGCATCTTTAAATAATTTTTAAACAATAATAATTTATGAGTAAACATATAAGCATAAAGTTCTCACAAAAAGATCAATTTAAAAACCTTACATTTATACATAGGAAAGTATATATAGACTGAACATTAATTTTCGTTTAAGTGACATTCTGAAAGTTTATGAAACAGCTATTTTTAGTAACTTAAATGGCCGAAAAGTGTAAGTGAAACACCAAGTCGATTCTATCTCGTCAGTTTTTGTTCAGGTTAGATATTTGCTTCATAATCTATTCAGATTAAATGTTAACCTATGATCAGATTTTGATGAAACTTGACAGAAATGTTCCTTGGGTGGTCATTAACCAAAATTTGTTAAATGGTTCCAGTCCACTGCACACCATGGCTGCCAGAGCTAAAAAATAAAAAAAACTTTATACGACTTGTCGTCGAAACCGATGACCTTTTTTCGATAAAACTTCACAGAAATGTTTGTTTGGTGCTCCTTTACTCAAATTGCCCAAATCATTTCGGTCCACTGCACAACATGGCAGCCAGAGCTATTAAAGTAAAAATTTTTTTTAAATAACTTCTCCTCAAAAATTGATGATTGTATTTCTATGAAACTTGACGAAAATGTTCGTTAGGTGGTCTTTGCTTGAACCTTTTGGCCAGTGGAGCACAGGCACTGATGTGCCTCTTGTTATCTTATCAAATTATTATCAATTAAAGAAATATTTTTTCATGTTATCTTTGGTTGACTGTAGTCTTATCTTTGAATTTAAATTGTTATAATTGCCATTTCAATGTTTGCCTTTTAATTTTCAAAATCTTTGATTTTGTATTTATAAATGATTCTAGATATTTGTACTGGTAGTACTGCTTCACATTTATACCAGATTTTTAGAGTTAAATGATAGCGTGTAAAATGTGTTCTGTAGGCTGTTATCATTGTCACTGGACCTGTGTACATGTCATATCAGTCGCGTTATTTTCTCATTTTATTTGGCAGGTCCTGTTATGTTTCATGTATTCGCGATATTTAACAATAAACTATTTATACACTGCACGTAGTCTTTATTTACATGAAAACGAAGAGGAATGGTCTAGTATTAAATTTCTCCACATGTTCATGTTCTTGTGATTTACATGTTCTATTTATAGGCTTTTCAAACACGGTGATAAAACTACCAATAGGGGTTAAAGTCATTTTGATGATGTGTTTGTCTTAATGGATAGATGGATGTAAGTTAGTCCAAGCTAAATCTTCAAAGCTTCTGGACGGACTTTTGATTCAACTTCATAGGAATGATAAGTATCAGGCCTAGTTGTGAATGTACAATTTGCTTAGGATGTTTATATATAGTGCACAAATGAATTAGTTTGTCCATGAGAAATCAATATCACTGCTGAATGGATTTTATTGCAACTTTAAAGAAATATTCATGTAATTGCTTGGTACAGAAACTCAAGATGTGCGTTACATAAAAAGTCTTCCATTAGCATTCAAGATCGTTGAATAGCAGCCATACATGATTTTGTGGAGGGAATATTGCTTCAGTGTATGCTGAGTCCTTATGGTATTTCACATAAATAATGTTTTAAAAAGATGTTGTGCTTTCCAATTGGCCCCAAGATAGCTGTGTGTTGGCCATATTGGATGTGCCTTTATTTGTTCACAATAATTTGACCGTAATTAGTTTTGTACGTTCTCCTTGTTCTTGTCCTCTACACTACTTCTCAGCAACTACTGACCATAAATCACTGTGGCTTGTGATATATGTGAAGTCCCTGTATGGTTGGCTTATTTGGGACTACAAATGTTTTCACTAGAAAACAACCTCTAGTTTCATAAAAAAAACCCATAAAAAATGAATAAACAACACCAGCGCTAGCAACAGTGATCAAACCTGGACCAATTTGGTCTGCATATGAGGACCATACATCATAGTGTCAGATGACTGCATAAGGTGTTATACAAATATATTTGTAAATTTGTGAGAATTTGTAAACATTGAAACAAAGGTGTTTACATTGAAATGTTTATGGTCTGTGGGTTACTTGAACATTCTTTCGACCAAAGTTCACTTTGTCAACTTGTTTCGCTATAAATCAGAAAGTTAATAAGAAATGTTCAAAAGGCCTATGAAATCAGCAATTCATTTCCTTATTCGTAAATATAAACAAATAAACAGGTCGTAATAGAAAATGTGCCTCTATTTTTGTTTGCTTCAAGTCTTCTTGATATAATGCAGAACAGGCAACTATGAAATGCACCTGTCCAGTCTGTTACGAAAGTAATTGTACACTAGAAACATGCACTGATTATATTACTGTCCTGTAGTCATCAATTGTTGATTTCATGATGCTGAAATACCCTGATGTAATTTTCCATAAGTGTTAAACCAACGGAGATATTAACTAATGTGATCACCCTGTATAAACAAATGCATTTCATTATTTTTCAAGTGCACCTTTTGCTTTTGAAATTTATAAGACAAGATAATAAACATAACTTTTTCATACTGAAGAAGATGACTTTAGAGGCTTTAAGCTTCTGATAAATTTCATATGAGTTTGGATTGAATATATGCTGTGATAAAATAAATATGATTTTGCCTACTTCAGGGTACTACAGCCAACCATCACTCCATCTGTTGTATACAAAGTGTACAACAGGACTGATCATAGGAACATGATGCATGCGGTTGCTAAAATATGGTGCCGTGGAAATCAATGGACGGACTTGCTCGTCTGAGAACGCTGCAACCTACTTGCTCGTCTGAGAACGCTGCAACCTCCAGATATCGGACACAATTGTTCATGTTATTAGCGAATTCAAATCGACAGCCTTATTGAGGTCTCAACTACTGAGCGACAGTTTGTTTTGTGGCAGTGACTTTGGATCAGGGTTATAGAACTTGAGCCAAATTATCTTTGCGTTAAGGCTCATGGGCGCTCCAATACAGCCATTACTTGAGGATGACGTGAACACGACATTCTTACTGATATCATTTCAGTACATCTCCAAATTTGTTCATTGTGTTTAAGTTGAATGTGACACATATGTGACTCAATGAAGAGTACATATGGTAGACTAACCGCCCTAATTGGGCACATGTTGTACATATTTGTAATGCGCCATTAGAATTTTGAATACTGACTTTTCTATTTGTATATAAAATACATATACAAAAGAAAGAAATCGATTGAAAAAACGTCAACATTGGTCGGAATATCGACTTTCAAGAAATAAAGTTACTCGATTAGTACGGCAAACCAAGAAAGATTATTACAATAAAGCTGTTAAAAACTGTAAAGATTCTAGGGTGTTATGGAAGAACCTCAGAGAGTTGAATGATAATAATAATGACACTACAAACAATAATAGTATAATATTACCACAATACCTTCATTCAAACGGAATAAATGTTGTTGGCGATGCACAAATATTAGACGTGTATTACTGAGATATCCGATTGTATCAGTAAATCAGTGTTCGATGAAACACATTTTTCAAAACTTGGTACTAAATTAAATAGTTTGCTAAAGGGTCAGTACTTTGATATATCTTACATCACCCCATCAGAGGTAAAAATGTATATTGATAAGCTTAATACGGCGAAAGCTACAGGATTAGATGGAATAGGGCCTAATATCCTAAAACAATGTTGTGATTGTATTGTTATACCACTAACGTCCATTATAAATAATAGCATACGGCTAGGAATATTCCCAGACTCATTTAAAGAGGCTATGGTTTTGCCTATATATAAATCTTCTGGTCGCAATGATCCAAATAATTATAGACCAATTTCTATCCTTCCAACACTGTCAAAGGTGTTTGAACGGCACATGGCAGATCAAATCAAAACATTTAAAAAAAATACGAATATCATACATGAATTTCAATCTGGGTTTCGAGAAAATCATTCTTGTCACACAGCGTTGATAAGAATAATTGATGATTGGATTGATGGAATTGACAATGGAAACTGTGTAGGTGCTCTCTTCCTTGATTTACGAAAGGCTTTTGATCTAGTAGATCACCAAATACTTTTACATAAATTGAAATTATACAATTTCAGTGATAATACCGTTCAACTGATAACTTCGTATTTGAAAGATAGACACCAAATTGTAAAGTTTGGGGGTTTCCAATCTTCACGAAGATGTATAAGGTCTGGAGTTCCTCAAGGATCCATTCTTGGACCTATTCTCTTTCTTATATATATTAATGACATTACCTTTGAAATAGAAAATTCCTTGATTGACTTATATGCTGATGATACTACACTATATGCAAAAAGTTCAAATACGCAGGAAATTGAACGTACGTTGCAAATAAATTTAGATATAATATCGGAGTGGTGCAAAATAAACAACATGGCCATACATCCATTGAAAACGAATTGCATGTTGCTGGGTTCAAATGCAAAGTTAAGAAATGCATGTGCACTCAAATTATTTGTAGACAATGTACTTATTGAAAATGTAACTTCGAAGAAATTGCTTGGAATTGTTATTGATTCATCATTGTCATGGAACCTGCAAGTTGACTTTGTCTGCAAGAAAGTGACTGCAAAGATAGTTCTTTTAAAAAGACTTAATTACTTTTTAACGGATCAAATGAAACATTTGTTTTATAAATCGTATATATATACTTCCTATGTTTGACTATTGTTGTAGTGTTTGGGGGAAAAGCAAGCAAACGCATACGAAACGAATAACCATGCTTCAAAAAAGAGCTGCTAAAATTATTCTCTTTAAGCCTATAAGAACGCCATTGCATGAATTATTTAAAAAATTAGAATGGCTTCAATTTGAATACCGTTGCAAATATCAAACGGCTGTTATGGTATATAAATCTATTAACAATCTTACACCGAGTTATATAAGAGACATTATAAAGTTATCAAACAATACAAGATATGGATTACGATCTTCTACGCGACAAGACATTGCCCACATTCGACATAAAACTCAATACAAGAAACACTCGTTTGCATGCTACAGCGGGACAGTTTGGAACTCTTTACCAGAACGAATACGTAAATCGAACACAGAAAATACATTTAAAGCCTGCTGCAAGAAGTTCTTTTTACATCATCAATTGCAAAAACCGTTGTAAGAATTGTACGCATAATTCCATGACTATTGTTTTTACATTATATATATCTCGACTAAGGTGTTAAATACATGTGTGACTGTCCTACTTACTCAGTTAATAAATTTTAATGATACGATTTGTTAACCTTTAGGTACAAATTGATGTATTGTTCGGCATTGATCTTATAATTAATGTATTATATTCATGTTTCTTTATGTTTTCGTATAACATTTTAATACGTACCCTTTTGAAATAACATAAATTTATGCTTGCGTTTTCATTCTAAGCATTTATGTGTGTGTGCGTGTGTATGTTCTTTCAGAAGGCCACATTGTAAATAAGTCGTGTGTTATGTTTGTTTATAATATGATGCCTATGTCTTAATGTGTTACCTTCTTTAAATAAAGTTATTATTATTATCTCCCACAAGGATGAAATAAAAATATTGAATTGGTGAAGCAATTTATCCGGTGTCAACCACACCCAGCATGCTCATTAAGTAGTGTGCAATAGAAAAATACAAGATCAAGAATAAAAGAGATCCTCAGGGGAGTTAACTGCGTTAGTTCAACCATAAAGGTAGTGTGTATCCTTTTTTAATTGACCCTATTACTTAAATAAACATTATAATTATTAAAACCAAAACCTTTATGTTTATTCGCCAGAAATTATAAATTATGAATATGCATATGCTATTTAAAGTAATCAAATGAGAAACAGACGTACAACAAACCAGGAAATCAAGAGAGCATTACATGTCTATAGAGGTAAAAAACTGACATTGGTCTCCATACAGATTAAAGGTCATGTCGTAAAATATTCCAACATAATTTCCTTTACAATTTCATGTCATTCAAATTATATTGAAGATAGAATTTGCCATTTAGAGGTGAAACGTATCCGTTAAAAAAGAGATATACATGTATTTGGACTCTTAACAGCTATGACTCCAACTATACAAACGGCCACTATCATGACATTCCTATACATGTACATTGTATCTGGTGCCCATAACACATATCATGACATTCCTATACATGTACATTGTATCTGGTGCCAATAACACAATTCTATTCACAGCAGATATTTGACTCTAAACAATGTTGAATCGGAAACTTTACGGATTTTGAATCAACTTCATAGAGATGATAAGGATTAAGCCTAGTTGTGCATTCTCTTATATTCAGCACGGGTGATTTTGCATAGTTATGTCCCTTGGATGTTTTCCATATCATGCACATAGAGATAAGATTATCCATGCGAAATCTCAAACACTGTGTAATGAAATTACATGATAATAAACAATGTAGTACAAACGAATATATATACAAAAAACCACGACAATAAAAGCTGTATTTTGTAGTAACGTATGTACTGATATGCTGTCGTCACGTTTTTACAACCTTTTACAATGAGAATAATATAATGTATCAAAGATTTCTGATTTTGATGACAATGGAAATGTTTATTTTTTTTGAAAACTGAGTTTAAACGTGTTTTATATGCATTTTTTAGCTGTTGCTTAATGTCAGAAGATTAAAAATCACAACTGGTGTCAGTAACGTAGGTATCGTTTTGGTGCAATTATAAATAATATTTAATTACCAGCAAACTGATATAAACAACATTAGTTCTCCAGTAACTGGCCTATGGTCCCCTACATGTGTGACTTGTGTTATCAACACTGTAGACCTGTAGTAACCTTAGAGACACCAGAACACCTGTTTGGGCCCTATAAATGAATTTGGGTGTAAATCAGTGAATGAACAAATTTTACTATACTGACTAACAGAAATTACAGAGGATCTTAAGAGCTTTAACAAACATACATAGTTTAATATACTCAGTACTATTCTTTGATTGCAACAAATTAAATTTTTTAAATACAGTCTTATATAATTGCCTTTTTTTAAGATATTTCTTTCTAATAATATTAAAAGACGGACACACAAACAAAATGAACTTCACAGACAACCTATATGAAAGACATTTGACGATATACAATAATGAATAAGACACTTTGGACATACATTGGAATGATTCAGGATTCTATACAGTTATGAATTTGACATTTTACAAAATGACACATAGGAAAATCATTGTACTATACAGTTATGAATTGAAAACATTACAGACGTACCATAGGGCATGCTTGGACTCTTTTCAGTTATAAATAAGACGCTTCACAGACGACCCATAGGACATACATTCGACTATATAGCCATTTACCAACCATTGAAGAAAGAGGAAATGTCTTGGACGCTATATGCACAGTGCACTGATTCATGCCATTAGCTCTTTACCAAACATGCAGGGCAATGAATTATTTTCTACATAATTTGATTGTTTAGAGGTACAAGTATTCTTAAGGCAATTATATCGACATTACATAAATTGTCTCGCAGAAATTAAATGCCAAATGACTTTCGGGTGGTGGGGGATTCATGGTTTATTTAATTCAATGAATATCCACCAAAGATTCTTTGACGTGAACTACAGGAACTAATCATAAAAGCTTTAAAAGGGAATACATTTTTGAATGCCACCAAATGCATGTAATGGGCTCATCTGAGGTTGGTTTGCAAGTTTCAAGTTTCAAGTTTTATTTTCAAACAACTCAGTTCATGTAACATGACAGCATGAGCATGTGAAAAAGAAATACATAATAACAACGAGGCTGTTATAAAAAGTTAACATTCCATATACAAAGGTACAAAGCAAATAAAACGGGAGAGACATATATGTTAAACAATGCTTTATATGAATATGTCGAGAGTTATAGAGTATCGGATACATGTGTTATTGTACAGTACAAATATATTAACATTTAGATCAGTTTTACTATTTCCTTCACAAATTTACACAACTTTTTATATTTCGACATTTCAGTGTTACACATACACATTAGAGATTTAAATTTGATGACATTCGGATTGACACAGTATTTTTTATCAATAAATAGCTTTTTGCTATTGTTTAAAGCTTTACATTCAAGTAGATAGTGATATTCGTCTCCAATGCTACTGTTTGCTTGACACAAAGGACACTTCCTTGATGACATTTCAAGTCCAATCCAGCTTCCTGTCTCAATAGATAGACGATAGTTTCTGGTTCGAAATTTAATCATAAACTTTAACAATTTGTAAGGTGAAGTTTTTAGATAGTTCTCAATTCCGAACTCGTTCTTAAAAATTTATAGTTGTTGCATTTACTGGAAGTGTTAACAATGCTATACCATTCATTTAAAAACAAATCTTTGAGTTTCTGTTTAACATTGCAAGTCAACCATTTATGATATGAAAATATATGTGAATCCCATATATTATTAAGACCACATTTTATGAATATTTTTTTGACAAATGAAATCCATAGAAAAGTATTTCTACGTATGTTTACATCACAAATATAATTACTTAACATGAATGGGTGAGTATTACTACTGACACCGTGCAAAACTGTACTATTTCGAAAATATTCATGCAGATCATCTTAATAATAAGAAAACAATAATGGCGATAAATTCTCGCCCTGGCGTACACCAATGGAGCACGGAAAGTAGGTTGAATGATTTCCATTAACAGACACACACGATTTTGCATGATTATACATCGATTTGACAACATCCAAAAAACAGGCCGTTGATATTGCATGACATTAGCTTGAACCATAGTAAAGATCTATTTATAGTATCAAATGCACCTTTGAGGTCTATAAAAGCACAGAATATTTTTTATGCTTTTGTAACAGTTCAATTATACAATTTAACACAAACATGTTATCAACAGTAGAATAACCATGTCTAAAGCCAGCCTGGTATTGATTTATTAGATCGTATTTGTCACCGATTTTCTGTAGTCTCGAATTTAAGACGGAGGTAAAAAGTTTTCCTATACAGCTTAGTAAAGTAATTGGTCTATAATTCTTAGGATCATGTATTGATCCTTTATTTTTATATATAGGGTTAATAACACCAATAGTCCAATTTCGAGGCACAATACCAGACTTTAAAACAATATTAAACAGTTTTACATAAATATCTTTCATAAGTGGAAATGAATGTATAATATGCTCATTCAAAATATTATCAATTCCACTAGCTTTATTGTTTTTCAAAGATTTTACAACATTTCTAATTTCTTCTTCGGAAATATCACAATTCAATAATATGTAATTATTTGCATCAGAACGGATACTTTGTACATTATTTTGGATACCTGTAATATTATTGGTATCGTCCGCATTGACATTTCTAAAATGTGTTTCTAAATCGCTTAAGCTAGCAACAATATTTGCTTTCTTTTTACCGTTTAAAATTTTCTAGGATTTGAGGTTTTCAACGACTTTAACTTTGTAACACTTATAATTTTGAAACGTTTTGTAAGAACTTCTTAGTGACTTTTTGTAACATTTGCTTGCTTGTTTTAACACATTCTTGTTCTCATCACATTTTCGTAACTTGTATTGATATTTTGCCTTATGCAAATTCTTTCGTGCATGACTACAGTTCTTATTAAACCACTTTGGCACCTTTTGACTATTATCACTATATATACACGTTTTGATATCCGAACAGCAAAACTTTTACTGCAACTCGTATGATATACATCACAAATACTTTCTACAATACTATCAACAGCTTCAACTGAGTACATATTAGTTTCATCTAAGGCACATACATTATTGTAAATATCATTAATTGCAGGCACCAAGCAGGACAATTGGGTTGTGTTCGGCTACTGCGGTCTTCCAATCAGCACACGAACACTCGCGAATAAAAGCGTGGCACGGAAAGCGACAAGGACAATGTTAAAACAATTGTTCACAGGTTAATTAACATCTCAAGCTTGTTTACGAGCTTTCCGTTCATAAATTCATTCATGGTCGTATACATCAATGATAAACCCAATTATTCAGTGGGCGCTTTCAAGCCATGACAAAGTTTAGTTAAAATTAGTCAAGTATAGAAGAAATACATGATGAAAAGAAGATGTGGTTTGTATGATTAATGAGATCATCAAAATACCATAACACGGGAAAAAGCAATGGATGGGATTCATTTTCTGATGTACGAGTTTCAATTTAAAGCAAACATAACCGGAATCTGTTATGAAGATGTAGCAGGAATCGCGTTAAAAAGAACGGACGCCATGCCAAATATAATTTATCACTTGTAATGACGCGCATATGATATGACTTTTCATTTCGCTAAATAAGCCGTGGACGCCATTTGCAATTACTATGACGTGATATTTGAACATTTAGACATGGCGACGTCATATGCCTAAGAATGTATGTTAGGTGGTTTGGCGTACAATTCAAAAATGGTGATGTTAGAAAACCGCGCGGCGAAGCGAACGGTATTGTAATTTTGTGCCGAGACTGGGATGACATCACTGCAGACTATTGCCCAACTGAAGATATCTGAGATATTTAAGAATATCTTAAGAACTTTTATTTACGTTTAGCATTGAGGTATTAAGTATGAGCGGGACGGAAAGTTGAAAACGGGTTGTACGAAGTCCACAACAGAAAAGGTCGTACAAAAGATTAAAACGTGTATATTTTCTGATTGGAGGCAAACTTTTCGGGAAATAACCGAATAAAACAATTTAAATAAAACCTCGGTTTAGCGGATCCTTACGGACGACATGAGTATGGCACGTAGATGCTCCAGAAGAGCGAAGGGTGGCAGCGTTCGTCGAGTTTCTTGCGAGGGTGGAAACCCACGCCCCCATCTCAGAATGTACTGTCACTACAGACGAGACTTAGCTACATTACTTTTAGCCGGAAAAAGCAGGTGTCAAGCATTTGGAAGACGTCTCCTCCAAACAATATTGGTTAAATGATGCATATATCTTTTTTAATGTAAATTCAAAACGACTTTGCGATCAATCTTATTAAGATGCATACTATTAAAATGTCATCGAGATTTACAATTAAATAAAACACATACAACATGTAGTAATTCTTTAAGGTTATAAAATGCATGCTGGATTGTTTCTTGTCGACTTTGATTTTAATTCCTATGATATTTCCAACAGCGGTATAGAAAACTCCCAAACGCAAGAAACTAAAATTGGACGGACAAATGTAAAACATGATATATTATTGGACACTTAGAAATTCAAAGGCAACGTTTGCTTACAAAAATACAGCATATTTTACTAACTAACCGGAATAGAAAAAGGTAAAATCCCTATAAACCTATCGGACGCCTCGCACAGTGATTAAAATTATGAACCATGACATGATTCATAAAACATCTTCTATTTTACCTGACAACACGCACTGTGAATGATCGTTATAAATACAGCGCTGGCTTTCACCTCAATGTTCAAAGGTTAAGGTCAACTGTTAAGACATATCTGAAAATGTCACAAAAAGTGGTTTTGTATTATGCACCGGGATCGTATTACTCGCAAAAGGTAATCATTGTAACGTTTTATTTTTTTGTGCGTCATGAAATATGTTATAATGGTTGTTTCGTTATAGAAGTTCAGTATGGATTGTATTTGTTGTAGGGTTCAAATTCAATATCGCTTCATTAATAAGTATACATGCAGTAGCCTGAGCTCACAGGTACAACCCCCCCCCCCCATAAGTATACATGCAGTAGCCTGAGCTCGCAGGTACAAACCGCCCCCCCCCCCCGACACCGGTTGCGTGGCAAATTTTCCTTCATCCTTTATAATCGGATCCTGCACCCTGTATACACTGGGTCACATGCATGCAATGTTGTCGAATATTTGTAGTGTAGTGAGCCGCAATAGTACTAAGACATAAACTGATTCCGTAACAATAAAAATCTAATGTTTGATTTTCTTTTCTTTTCTACAAATCAATGATAATAATAGGGATAGTGTCTGATGTAATATATTTATTACTGCTGCGTTTAGATACGTTGATTTATTTCGACTCGAGTGAATTTTTGCAAATTCCTATTTCACGCGGAGCTAGCGGAGTGAATCAAAACCTGCAAAAATCCACGAGGGTCGAATACGACATTCTGGAATAAAACCCCACACCGATACACACTTGTAATATACACTAAACATTACTATGTAAATCACTTAAAACACAAAATTCATAGTAAGTGGGATTTAAATGACGCACTATTTTGTTGTTGTTTTTACGTCACTTTTTGACGCCAATAGGCTGAAATACGCCCGAGCTTGTAGAATGATCATATGTATAAAATAGGGGAATAACATTTATTTCTGACTCGGGAAGTTTCTTATGAGCAGAGTTTACTGTATATCACTTAGTCTAAAAATTGTATTGATTGAATTATCCAAACAAGAGTTAAGATAAGTTGGTTTTGAAATTTAAATGAAAGAAGGGTAGTTGGACACTTGGACTCAGATTTGGTATTTTACTCGTTATGAAATGTTTTAGGTGTTTTTATCCCTCTTCGAGAAAGGAATAGAATTTGATGAGCATATTATAAACATACTGGCAGAAGAACAGAATGCAGAATGGTATTTAAAGATCAACTCCTGGGGCGAGGTTCCGGTTCTCAAACTTGGAGATACATACTACACAGAGTCAGAGAATATTATCGATGTTGTGGATTCAACATTTCATTCGGGTATCTTTTTATTTGTTTGAGATATCTGTAATGGAAAATATTACTTACTGACAACAAGAGTGTAACCGTGTATTTAAAAGCTGAAAAACGCACAAATATTAAATGATTGGTGAGTTTTAACAGATTTACTGTGATCTACTATCATCTATTAAGGTAGAAATACTGTGATTTTTGCACCTTTCTTTCAAATTAAACTCGGTATCCTTCATAAGAACCATTGTTCCGACATTTACTCATCCTTTTAGAAAAATAAAACAATTAAATTAATTGTGGTAAATCTAATTTGGGAGCAAGAGTGCATTTTTAAACGTTTCGAACTATAAACCACACAACTAGTTTATTTTTACCACTGTGTACTGTTGGTGAAAGAAATATTTTTGGCACGGTAATTACGTTTGGTTTGCAGGCCCTCGTTTGGTGCCAGATGTGGAGACTGAACTTGGTGCTGATGTTCGCCATCTACGCGAGCTTTTGGACGATATTCCCGTTGACGTCATCACTTACGGCGTTAGTGCTCACCGAAAGTACATCACAAATTACGAAGATCGACCATGGCTGATCAACCGATTTACCCGAAAAAGAATAGGTTAAATCCCTCTAGTCATAATTTGACAAGTAAAATATCCATAACGCAACAAAATATTTGTTTTACAAGTATCATCTCAAATGACACGATTTGAATCCGCTTTTCGTAATGTGTATTAATACCGGTACTCATGTATTTTCGTCCAGTAATAAACAAACGAAAAACAAAATAGTAATTTCATCTAAATTCTTTTCTCCGAAAGATTCTTCTTGGACCGCTCGAGAGGACGAATACAGACGACAACTGCTCACCTGTAAACCAGAACTGCGGGAATGCTTCGAGAAGAAACTGGGCAGGTCCAGCAGAAGACATGCGCGTGTTCTCGATGAAAACGATGTTGGGAAATGTCTCGACAATCTGGAACCTGTGTTTGATAAACTTGAAGAAAGAATTCAGAAGACAGCAAAGGGTATGCGTATATTTTATTATCTAATTATGTTTAAATATTTGTTTGTTTTTATGAAAACGACATGTTATTTGAACTTTTTTGGAAAATAAACTAAATTTGGTACCATTGATACCTCATACGTGTAAACAATCGTCGTGATGGTCTGTAAAAGATTTTGATGACATCGAAACATGTAAGCTGAAACATACTTTATTTCGCAGAGAACGAAAGTGGACAGGAAACGTGGCTGTTTGGTCCTGAGTTTACAGCAGCCGATATTACTCTCGCCGTATTAATGATTCGCTTAACAATGGTCGGGGTCAGTAGACGCTTTTTCTCGATTGAAAAGCGTAACGGTGTCTTTGATTACTACATACGGATGAACAAAAAACCAACCATTATAAAGGCGAAGGAAAAAATGTATACGATGACTGGCATTGTTGTTCGACAAAAACTCCGGGCTGCAGGAAAAGTTACCTTGAAGATAGGAGCGGTCATTGCGTTGCTTGGCATTGGTTACCTAGGTTGCAAGGAAATCAGCAAAATACTTTCAAAAGATTAGACATGATGTTCCTGTTCGGAAGGTTCAAATAGTTGCAGTTTTACCAAACAAGCTTCAAAGGGTAAAAACATTATTTAATATTATAGTGATTTATGGTACGTGTAACATTCGTTCAAACTCTAGAGTTACCTTTTGTATTTCCTTCTTTGATGCTTTATCAAAATGAAAATGGTAAAAGAAATCTGCTATTTGAAAAGCGTGGTGCCATCTTTTGGTCTAAAAGTATTCTAATCTGCATCGAATAAAGCTACAATGATAAACTGCTTGAAATAAAACACTATTAGCCACGAAGGTATAATTAAGAATAATGTTTATTAGGTGGCTCTGATGAAAAAGCTAAATATGCTATGAAGCTAACACGCATAGCTTAAAATCAGCTACATGGGTAATGATCATACACAATGGTATTAACTTGTACTGACGAGTATAATTCTTGAACCAATTTGTAGTTGTAATTGACCACATTCCAATTCAACATTGTCTAGGCTCGTTTTGCTGAGACGGTTAGTTCTGCCAATCTGAGTCATCTTCAGACCCAAAGGTTATGTAGTTTTGTGGTTATATGTAATCGAATAGCAAAAAAAACATTTGTAGTATATATGTATTTTGCTATTCGATTACATATAACCACCAAAAAAATTATACTCTGAAGTCTACTTCAAATGTATTGAAAATGAAGCAAATAAATTAGAAAATTGTGACTTTTTCATTTTCATGTAGCCTTCTTTGGGCTTTTGCCTTTTATCCCAACCAATGAAGTATTGAATAGCCATTGTCATTGTCATAGCAACCAGCCGTCATTAGCACACTGAGTTTGAAAAGCAATAACCAGAATTACCTGCTCATCTTAATCAAATTTGTCTCTGCTCAATATTCCCGGCCTCAGAACGAGGCCGTCAACCTTATAGAACTGTCCTGGAGTGCGAAAAAAAGATTTCAGTCACGCGATAAATGGGAACGATAATGGAATAAAGTTGTATTAGACATTTGCTCAAGTTTTGTCCAGGAAATGCATAGCGTTGCTCTTTTTAACGTGTCACGAAGCTTGCATATTGAGATTAATGGCAACAGAGGAAGCATAACCGCGGGAATGTTTAAGAAACGTTATTGGCAACAAGTAGATAGATGGACGTTATTTTCCTACTCCATTAATGTATTCATGTTTAATATAAAATGTCTCCCATTATAAAGCATTTTATCTGGACTTTTTAACAAAGCTTACCTTAAATGTGTTTGCAAATATTATTTTGGAATTGGAGAAATCTAAGTGTACCGCCATACATTGACACAAACAAGATTGAGATAAACGTCAAATTTATGCATTTCAAGTTTTGTGAAAAAAAATCACGAATGTATTATTAAAAAAAAAACATGAACGGGTTGTAACTCATCAAAATGCATTGTTTGGATCCATGTAAGTTTGATTGGCGGTCACGGATCCCGTTATTTAAAGGTTCTGACAACATGGCGCTCTCTCTTCCATCCAGGATTTGAATATTAAAGTAAAGTTTATGAAAATAAGAACAAATAATGGGAAACTCTGTTGGCTGTTTCACTGACACTGCATCAAGGTTTTCCATCCACGTTTTAACTCTATCAGAAACAGAAAGATCTCAATATTTTAGCAAAATGAATATTCTGATGAGATATTTCAAACCTAGAAATAGTTTCCTATGAATTGGCTGCTAGTGTTAAATATGGATATGTAAATGAACCGCCATGGACACTATGTACAGCTGTTGATGATGTCTCAACAAGATAGAACATTATAATTATTATCGTTGTGTATACACAAACTATATTTTTCTTTTGTATATCTTTTAAAAATGTTAAGTTGAGAGCTGAAATTAACTCCAAATCATGAGGGTTTTTTTTGTATATTATAATCGATCTTAAAGAGATAATTTATCAACACAATAGAAACTTGTAAACAAACCTTGCCCTCTTCTTAATTTCTCATATTGTCTGCACCACTCAATTGATAATCACAATTTCAGTATCATTTCAAAGCTTGATTTATTTCCTACATGGAAATTATAATTTTCAATATTATTATAATTGTTATTAATAGATATATGTGTATATGCTTTTCACGCGCAAAAGCAAAACGCTGAAAATACGGCCTAGCTATTGGTAAGCAGATTGGACAATATATAATTGATATAAGGAAGAAATATACAGAATAGAACAGAAGTTTTTTTTTATTTAGACTTCATAGTCTCTCATCATACATGTGTATACACACAAAAACAAACACAAACACATACATATAATGCATTCAAAAAATAAAACAAAACATATAATAATACAAAAAAACAATGTGGATGGTAGTAATAATTAGTAAAAAAAACTTGTATTCTTATGTAACTATATTTTTATAGCATATGTATAAATCAACATAAACAGAAACCGTATTTTACTTTCGGTATTGTTTAAATTATTTCTAATTTTAATCGCACAATTTATATAACGAGAAAGGTTGTTTAATACATTCTTATTTTTACTTTGTAACAGTCCTATAAGCTTAAACATTGGACTAGTTGGACCGATATGATTAAAACCAATTTAACAATAAATGCACAAACACTTGTTATATACTTCGAACGTGGACAAATATAAGTAATGACTCAAAATACTGTGATGTGCGACGTGTTTATATATCAACACACTGCACACACAGGCCTGTAACATTTTGTTCATTATTTTTTTTATCATCAGCTGTGTCCTGTTAGCGTAACTGCTGCATGTGGTAATTTGCAGTTCATGTCAAGATAATCACTCGGTGTTTTAAAATGTAAGTCCAGGTCCTCAACGCTATTGATTGTGAAACCATTTTTCAAAACGTAAGTTAGTCTGGTTCCCTGCTAACTGATATTTCATACAGAACGACCCGCAATATTGTACGACCCGATAACGATAGTGTTAGGGGAAGGAACTCCAGACTAAACGTAAGTATGTCGTAACTGAGCAGTCAACTGGCCGCAGTCAACAGTTTCACGGTTTACTTTACGATACTTACGTTCGTATGTGCGTCTTATGTGTCAAGGCTGGTAACTAAATAGAGATGGACTTCGACAGGAAAACAACTGGTAGGTTGTCTTTATTCGTTTGTAAGTTTGGTTTTATAATAAAATAGACTTGTAATGTAAAATGGACAAGAATACATAATCATGCTGGTATACAGAAAGTTTCTAAGGCTAAAATCCGTTACCCTGGTAAGACTTTAAAAGATACAGTAAAACTTCAACTTCAAGAGATCTGTTCAAGTTCTATATAACAATAAATATGCAGAAGTTCAAAAATGTTAAGTTTAAGGACTAATTAATATACATTTTGACTTTAAACTGGAAATTAAATACTGTATGCGTAGTTTTTTATCACAATATCTTTCCTCGGACCTGCAGTATACTTTCACTTAGTCTAAAATATTAGACGTGTTATACGGGATTCTTCCAATCCCTAACGTCTAAACGCGAATGTGCAAAAAACGGGGGTGTTTTAAAAATATTGAAATTGTTTTAAGTGAAGTATTTTATGGTTGAAATTGATTTTAAAGAGTTATATTCATATTTTACCATGTAAGCGAAATGCTATTTTGCACTAAACAAGCATTTAATGCATTAAAACAAGTTGTTTACCTTTCCAATAAAACGAAAGTTGACTGACACAGAAAACAATTATGCGAAGGGGAACAACTCGATACAATCGTAATAACTCGGCCTCCTCCGACAAAGCTTCGAGATAGACCTCGTTATACAATCATAACAACTCGGCCATGGCCGAAGTGTTCCGAGCGATTTAAAACTGTGCCCTGAAGCCTTGCAGGTGCCCTTCATGTATATATCGTTATGTTTTGACAGAATGAAATGAAGAAAAGCTTAAGTTGGATATTTATTTTTTGTGTACGGAACTAATATAAAATAAAATTATCTGGTAATATTTCTTGTTTTTATGATATTTTATAGACGCTATATGCTTTAACCCGGAATCTTGATCGGAACAACTACCCACTTTTGATACTAAACAATTTGTACGTGAAGGATTTGTCATATCAAAAATCTAAAAAAAATCCTTCAACGTACAATTATTTGGACTAACTTTCACTAAGGTGAGAAAAGTAGTGTGTGTGGGTTAGAACCAGCCACCCGGTTAGCTCAGTTGGTTAGAGCGCCGTGCTAGTGTTCCGGCGGTCGTGGGTTCGAGCCCCACACCGGGCGCACTTTTCCTTCCAGGTTTACTTTACTGGTGGCAGCGGTAAACGGCAGGAGTGCCTCCGTCGGCCTTAAAAGGTTAATGGGGGGAGGAGTGTAGTGTGTGTGGGTTAGAACCAGCCGCCTGGTTAGCTCAGTTGGTTAGAGCGCCGTGCTAGTGTTCCAGCGGTCGTGGGTTCGAGCCCCACACCGGGCGCACTTTTCCTCCCAGGTTTACTTTAGAATTTACAAAACGCTACCAAACGTTTTGTTTCGTATTCCTGTTGCAAAACAGCGCATACACTGCAAGCGGGGAACCAAGCAGGAAAGGTTCACCGCAAACATTTTACTTAACGTATGGCTTGGTGTAGGATTGAGCAGGATAAATCAGCCCTTACCAAATCGGTGTGCTACTGAATAGGCCCTTTCAAGAGACCTTTCAGCCCTGCCAAATTTGCACCTTATTAAATTAAATTCGAGACTTTTCTGTCTCTTACTGATTTTCAACATTTTATTTAAATAAGAATATTCTTAAATATATTCTTAAATTTATATTCTGTTTCACCATCTTTGTCGCATTTCTAATTCTTTAGCGATTGTTGTCACCGAACATAGTTTGGGGACTAAGATGAATAAAACAACAGATTTTTATTATCTAATATATTAATGTTTCATATCACGAAATGTTTTTAAACTCTGATAACTGTTTATGGTCTGCCTGTAGACAGACCACTCACTTGCGCTCCGTAGGGAATTATCCAACCATTTATTTACCTGATCAGATATAAGTTTTATTACTTGGATAATATTTATTGAAAATGATAGCACCTTATTACCCCAATAATCAAATTGAAGAGCAAAATTGAAGTGTTCATTACTTTTTCCCAAACTAAATCACGTGCACTCATTGTTTTCATAACTGTGAGAATTTGTTTTTGGTAAAATAAATATAAATGAGCCCCTTGAATATGCATATTTTAATCATATATTCATTATACCTTGTCAGACACACGTGTGTTTTATAATGCCGACAAATGACAGAGATGTTTTATATGCTAACAAATATACAAATAGGTACATTGTATCTTTTATGACCACAGCATGTGACAGTCGTAAATATTTAACATATTAGATTATTGTGCTAATTAAATGTCAATGACAACAGCTTTGATGGTATCTCATATTGTTTTAGTATCATATATATGTTTTTTATCTAAAATTAAAGTTAAATGGGGTTCACTGTTTGTGGATCAGCTGCCTTATACCAGTATAGCTATATCTCAAATGCATTTGTACTTTTTGCATCTTCAATAAAAAGTTTTGAATTGTTAATTGCATTTTGCATTGCATTTGGAACCAGGGCTTCTAAAAACCGGCAATTTGTCGGTCTGGACCGATTTTGACAAAGCCAGACCAATTTCCGTTTCAAAAAGTGTAAAAAAATCGGTCCGAAATTTTCTCATTTTTTTATAATTTCGGTCCAAAACGACTAAAATTGCAGAAATTGTAATACACAAATATTCATGGGTCATTCACACATTCAAAACTACTTCCAATAGGTCATAAAAGTGTCTTAGTTACCATGTGACCAGCTGCTTTTTCCGCTACACTGATCTTTCTATAGCCTATCTGTTAATTAGCAGACGCTTACAATCGGTCCAATCACGTGTATTGGTAGGTCGCAGAAGACACAATTAAACAAACTATGCGTTAATTGTGTGCTTGCAGCTATCCTGATTAAGTGTTGAAATCGGTCCATATTTTCACATGGCAATATGAATATGCTATGTTGTCGTCGATCATTACATGACTATAATATCCGTTTGTTGATTACCAAATTGTTAAATTTAAATTGTTCTTTTAAATTGCATACATCATTGTTAATCCGAACCTAGTCATAGTATAGGATATCAACAGCGAAACGCTTGATTAACTACAAAGTCTGGAAGCTGAGTGCGCCGCTTACGTCATTTTAATTCGCAGTAATGAAAAAATCGTTGTCGATATCACACTTAGAGCTTGAAGCCCCAATAATAAATCTAGATATATATTATTATTCAAGAGTATCAGTTGAATGTTGACCCATTGGAACTATAAATATGTGCTCTAAAAATATCTTAATGTTATTACAACATTTAGAGAAGGTACAAAACATTTAAGGCTTCCAACCCACAAAAGGCTTCTGATTCTCAAAAAAGTCAGAGTTCTGAAATGAGTTTGTTACATATTTTTATCCTATACAAGAAGATTATCATACTTGATGTTGCTAAGACCTACCTGTATCACAGACTCTGCACTCACATTCATTGCAGATGATGGCATGTTCCAGCAGCCTCACAATCCCACCATACTCAACACACAAATCTGAATCAGACATTATATATATTTACAAAAGTCCAATATACAATAGATTAAGAGTAGCACAAATATATGTTTATAAAAAAATAGTTACTTACTTTTTGAATTAAATACATGTATGCGTGTTTAGTTTATTTATACTCACACTCCAGCTCCAGCCTTGCTCATTAGTCAAGTGCTTTGATAGATTGTTAATGACAGACAGAAAGTAACCCTGGTAAGAGCTGCCCTAGTTCTTTGACCCCTGTTTAACGTCCCTCCAGGAGGACAATCTGACAGTGTTATTTTAAGTGGTGCGGCGAGGAATCGACTTTGGGACCCTTGGAAAGCTATAGCTAGTAGCTATATATATTAGTTGCATTAAAGTTTCAGCTGGATCGACATCATAAATTCTACCAAGTGTCACGATTTAAAAAAATTACTTTGAACAAATAATATTTTTAAAGGGTTAAGGTATATAACATGTACTGTTGATATAAAATATGAAGCTGACATAATCACAATAATGGGCGTGAGAGGAATTTCTATTATCATTTCGACATTTTTATGTTTCCCTGTAATGCCACGATGTACAACTCTCGACTTTGAATCTCATGCTAGAAAATGTCAAGTATTAATTTAACTTAAATTCCACTTCAATTCACCAATAGTAACAAATTATATGAACAGTTTGTTTTATGCATAATTTTTTTTTATTAAACATGTGGTTTTTTATTGTTTATGCCGTTTATATAGGTAAACTTCTGAAAAGAAGGACACTGTCTAGTATCTGCATATCTTTTCATCGATTTTAATTCCTGAAGAAACATTTAGCAAAATTGTCAATGAACTGTTTGATATATTCATTGGTGTCTATTTGTTTGGATAAGAAGCTGATAATATATAACACAGATTCATAGCAAGGCATTATTTTCAGTACTCACATTTTGCAAACAGCCATAAAAAGAGAGAAAAACAAACAGAAGCGACTTCAACAAAAAAGTCTCGTCCTTATATTTAATGCACATTTCTTTGGTCACTTACACTTAAGCTGCATACACAAGTGGTCATTTTAAGTATTTTTCATGTATTGCATTATGCCTTAGTAAAAGACTTTCACAGACTATTCTTTAGTAAGTGTTTCATGTATAACCAATTTAAAAAAAATAAAATGCAATTGATAGTGAATTTGAATGTATTATTCGAAAAAATGCATGTCCTGCATTTTTCTGTAAATGTTTTGCGTTAAAGACATAATTAAAATAAAGTATGTCATTCTAATTGGAATGCAACCATACCGTTGAGTTATTTCATAGTTTTTCTCTATACATGTTAAACAATACAACATTGATAACATATGGAAGTCCACTGAACGCTTTAAATTTTAGTGTGATATATTTGAAGCAAACACACAAAGATTTTCTTATCCTATAATCAAACAAGTTTAGATCAATGTTTAATACCCCTTAAAAAGATTTCTCTGCTAACAGTATTTGATCACGGCTCATTCTGACATTGCAGGATTTTTTGAGACATTTTTCCTACTGTTATATGAGCTGTTATCAGGTCTAGGAAACACAATTGAAGATTTTTAATTATATATATATGGATAGTTTTTAAATATTTAGCCTCAAATATATGTGTATTCTGTCTAAATCAGTCAACAATCAACTGCTGGGAGACTTCCAGTTTTGTGTCAGCATTCTTATTATTCTTCTTGAACTAAATTTTGTTCAGAGCAGAACTGGGAAAGGCATTCATTATATATTTCATTACATAGAAACATTTATACGGCAATGTGAAGCTGTGCACCATGCAGAGTTATAACTCTAGTGAACTTTTTTGTAAAGTTATCGCCCATTGTTCTTTTGTTAAACAGGATTTTTCTCTTCCCTTGTTGGGAATTATCTGATTTGGAAAAATGTGTAATTTTGACTAAATTTGGTATAACAATTTTGTCTAGGAATCAACAAGAAAGCTTTAAAAAATAAAACTGCAAAGATAAAAGAATGTAATAAAGTTGGTTTCTTGAAGAATGCTTCAATTCTTCCATTTTGGGATCAAATATTTTGGTGAAATTGGGGGATTTGTTCAGATTTTTTTATAGAAAAAGTATGTATTAGCATTTGGAATTAGGCCAATCATCTGTCCAAAATTGGTAAAAAAAAAACCCCACTGTTCAAACAACCTTCAAAGGCCAGGCCATTTCTATTAACACTGTAGTATGTGAAGTTAGAAAACAACATAGAATCTAGAAAAGCGATGTTCACTTCCACAAAACTTTGTAAAACAAAGTTATAACAAAGTTGGGGATTAAACAATAATTGTAACTTGAACAATTTAAAGACGACATTATCAAAAATTAAACTCTTGGTCATTTTTAGCTCTGCTGGCCAAAGGCCAGAAGAGCTTATGCGATGGTAATGTGTACGTAGTATGTGCGTCCGTGCGGTCGTGCGTCCGTGCGTCTGTAAACAATTGCTTGTGAACATGATACAGTCTTCAGTTTTGATTGTATCTCGATGAAACTTGTACAGTATCTAGATATCCATTAGAGCTCGGTTCCTTTCGAAAACCAGCCAGATCCGCCCATGCATGCCTAGATTATGGCCCTTGATAGTATAAAAAAAATGCTATTGTGTAAACAATTGGTTGTGAACACGATACAGTCTTCAGTTTTGATTATATCTTGATGAAACTTGTACAGTATCTAGATATCCATTAGAGCTTGGTTCCTTTCGAAAACCAGCAAGATCCGCCCATGAATGCCTAGATTATGGGCCATGAAAGTTTTAAAGAAATGCTTTCTATTTTTAGCCAGGTCTGCATGAGTGAATTCTATTTTTAGCCAAGTTTACATGTATATGTTAATTCAAGTCTACAGTTAAGGGAGACAATTTGCAAGTCTAGGATTTTGAGAGACAATTTGCTTTTTGCTTCTGCAGTTGATTTTGTGAATTACTCTGCCTTGTTCTTGTTGAAAGCCCAAAGGCCATTTTTTAGCTTTTTTAGGTTTGAAAATCTTTTTGTGTGTTCGTGCATCCATCTCAGCACAATTGATTATGAATGTTTGTTCAAATTGATAAATGTTGTCCTAGGATGCCCTTGACTTTGACCTTTTGACCAACTTTTTTTAACTTTTAAAACTACAGAAAATTTTACTATGAGTACAGTTTTGAAAGCATTTTTTTTTTTGTCAGATGACTTTTACTTGGTACATATTAAAATAGTTCATGCAACTAATCTGCTTACAATACTTTCTGGGCTCAGATGTTGAACATGCTACGTTTTCAGGTAACCCAAACACAAAACATAAACTATATGTCTGTTGCCTTTTACCCATACATACATGCTCTGGATTGATATGACCACAAAAGCCATGCCAGTAGAGCATAGGCCCTTTTGGGCCTCTTGTTTGAGTAGAGTTATCTTCCCTTGGACTTTGAATGTTCTTGAAAGAATTTGTACAAAGCATAACTTGGAAACTATTTGTTCTGTTGTTCCAGCTTGAAGCAGATAATCTTAGATTTATAATCTCATTCAATAAGATACCATTAAAGATTGCCATGTTTTTATTCAGCTGCTATATACAGTATGTGATCTTTACAAACAACACTGTCAACAGAGATAACTCTCTCACTTTATGAGACAGTATACTACACTATTGGTAGGATTTGAATGTTCACACTTGGGCATCTTTTTGCAACGAAATCTATTTCCCCTTATTTCGTACATGGAGTTTCTAGGAAGAAAGTTTACCTGTATCAATCGGAAATTACTGAAAGGACTTAAATGAAACTTTGAGCATTGATAGATGGTAATGTTAAGTTGTTCCCAGTGCTTTCTGGGGCACTTATTTCCACAGTAATCTTCTTTCTATATATTTTTTAAGGAAAACAGTTTACAATAAAAAAAAACACACTGCCCAGTTTTTCAATCAAAAATATCTTGAGAACATTTTTCTCTTTGGAAAACAACAACAAATAGTCTTGTTTGCTGTATATCTCCTCCACACATGAATGGAGTTTATTGAATTTGGTCACATTTGTGCTCATCAAGGTGACAGACTTAACCCATGTTGGAACCTTGCCAAGTCACTGTCTCAACTCTCGATCAAGGGATTAAAGCTTAAGGTCCCATGTTGGAATCTTGCTGGGTCACATTCACAACTCTCGATCAATGGATTAAAGCTTAAGGTCCCATGTTGGAATCTTGCTGGGTCACATTCACAACTCTCGATCAAGGGATTAAAGCTTAAGGTCCCATGTTGGAACCTTGCTGGGTCACATTCACAACTCTTGATCAAGGGATTAAAGCTTAAGGTCCCATGTTGGAATCTTGCTGGGTCACATTCACAACTCTTGATCAAGGGATTAAAGCTTAAGGTCCCATGTTGGAATCTTGCTGGGTCACATTCACAACTCTCGATCAAGGGATTAAAGCTTAAGGTCCCATGTTGGAATCTTGCTGGGTCACATTCACAACTCTTAATCAAGGGTTAAAGCTTAAGGTCCCATGTTGGAATCTGGCTGGGTCACATTCACAACTCTCGATCAAGGGTTAAAGCTTAAGGTCCCATGTTGGAATCTTGCTGGGTCACATTCACAACTCTCGATCAAGGGATTAAAGCTTAAGGTCCCATGTTGGAATCTTGCTGGGTCACATTCACAACTCTCGATCAAGGGATTAAAGCTTAAGGTCCCATGTTGGAATCTTGCTGGGTCACATTCACAACTCTCGATCAAGGCATTAAAGCTTAAGGTCCCATGTTGGAATCTGGCTGGGTCACATTCACAACTCTTGATCAAGGGTTAAAGCTTAAGGTCCCATGTTGGAATCTTGCTGAGTCACATTCACAACTCTCGATCAAGGGTTAAAGCTTAAGGTCCCATGTTGGAATCTTGCTGGGTCACATTCACAACTCTCGATCCAGGGTTAAAGCTTAAGGTCCCATGTTGGAACCTTGCTGGGTCACATTCACAACTCTCGATCAAGGGATTAAAGCTTAAGGCCCCGTGTTGGAATCTTGCTGGGTCACATTCACCACTCTTGATCAAGGGATTAAAGCTTAAGGTCCCATGTTGGAATCTTGCTGGGTCAAATTCACAACTCTTGATCAAGGGATTAAAGCTTAAGGTCCCATGTTGGAATCTGGCTGGGTCACATTCACAACTCTCGATCAAGGAAATAAAGCTTAAGGTCCCATGTTGGAATCTGGCTGGGTCACATTCACAACTCTCGATCAAGGGATTAAAGCTTAAGGTCCCATGTTGGAATCTTGCTGGGTCACATTCACAACTCTCAATCAAGGGTTAAAGCTTAAGGTCCCATGTTGGAATCTTGCTGGGTCACATTCACAACTCTCAATCAAGGATTAAAGCTTAAGGTCCCATGTTGGAATCTGGCTGGGTCACATTCACAACTCTCAATCAAGGGTTAAAGCTTAAGGTCCCATGTTGGAATCTTGCTGGGTCACATTCACAACTCTCGATCAAGGGATTAAAGCTTAAGGTCCCATGTTGGAATCTGTCTGGGTCACATTCACAACTCTCAATCAAGGGTTAAAGCTTAAGGTCCCATGTTGGAACCTTGCTGGGTCACATTCACAACTCTCGATCAAGGGAATAAAGCTTAAGGTCCCATGTTGGAATCTTGCTGGTACACATTCACAACTCTCAATCAAGGATTAAAGCTTAAGGTCCCATGTTGGAATCTTGCTGGGTCACATTCACAACTCTCGATCAAGGGATTAAAGCTTAAGGTCCCATGTTGGAATCTTGCTGGGTCACATTCACAACTCTCGATCAAGGGATTAAAGCTTAAGGTCCCATGTTGGAATCTGGCTAGGTCACATTCACAACTCTCAATCAAGGGTTAAAGCTTAAGGTCCCATGTTGGAATCTGGCTAGGTCACATTCACAACTCTTGATCAAGGGATTAAAGCTTAAGGTCCCATGTTGGAATCTGGCTAGGTCACATTCACAACTCTTGATCAAGGGATTAAAGCTTAAGGTCCCATGTTGGAATCTTGCTGGGTCACATTCACAACTCTCAATCAAGGGTTAAAGCTTAAGGTCCCATGTTGGAATCTGGCTGGGTCACATTCACAACTCTTGATCAAGGGATTAAAGCTTAAGGTCCCATGTTGGAATCTTGCTGGGTCACATTCACAACTCTTGATCAAGGGGTAAAAGCTTAAGGTCCCATGTTGGAATCTTGCTGGGTCACATTCACAACTCTCAATCAAGGGATTAAAGCTTAAGGTCCCATGTTGGAACCTTGCTGGGTCACATTCACAACTCTCAATCAAGGGATTAAAGCTTAAGGTCCCATGTTGGAATCTGGCTGGGTCACATTCACAACTCTTGATCAAGGGATTAAAGCTTAAGGTCCCATGTTGGAATCTGGCTGGGTCACATTCACAACCCTCAATCAAGGGATTAAAGCTTAAGGTCCCATGTTGGAATCTTGCTGGGTCACATTCACAACTCTCGATCAAGGGTTAAAGCTTAAGGTCCCATGTTGGAATCTGTCTGGGTCACATTCACAACTCTCAATCAAGGGATTAAAGCTTAAGGTCCCATGTTGGAATCTTGCTGGGTCACATTCACAACTCTCGATCAAGGAAATAAAGCTTAAGGTCCCATGTTGGAATCTTGCTGGGTCACATTCACAACTCTCGATCCAGGGTTAAAGCTTAAGGTCCCATGTTGGAACCTTGCTGGGTCACATTCACAACTCTCGATCAAGGGATTAAAGCTTAAGGTCCCATGTTGGAATCTGGCTGGGTCACATTCACAACTCTCGATCAAGGAAATAAAGCTTAAGGTCCCATGTTGGAATCTTGCTGGGTCACATTCACAACTCTCAATCAAGGGTTAAAGCTTAAGGTCCCATGTTGGAATCTGGCTGGGTCACATTCACAACTCTCGATCAAGGGTTAAAGCTTAAGGTCCCATGTTGGAATCTTGCTGGGTCACATTCACAACTCTCGATCAAGGGATTAAAGCTTAAGGTCCCATTTTGGAATCTTGCTGGGTCACATTCACAACTCTCGATCAAGGGATTAAAGCTTAAGGTCCCATGTTGGAATCTTGCTGGGTCACATTCACAACCCTCGATCAAGGCATTAAAGCTTAAGGTCCCATGTTGGAATCTTGCTGGGTCACATTCACAGCTCTTGATCAAGGGTTAAAGCTTAAGGTCCCATGTTGGAATCTTGCTGAGTCACATTCACAACTCTCAATCAAGGGATTAAAGCTTAAGGTCCCATGTTGGAATCTTGCTGGGTCACATTCACAACTCTCGATCAAGGGTTAAAGCTTAAGGTCCCATGTTGGAATCTTGCTGGGTCACATTCACAACTCTCGATCAAGGGTTAAAGCTTAAGGTCCCATGTTGGAATCTTGCTGGGTCACATTCACAACTCTCGATCCAGGGTTAAAGCTTAAGGTCCCATGTTGGAACCTTGCTGGGTCACATTCACAACTCTCGATCAAGGGATTAAAGCTTAAGGTCCCATGTTGGAACCTTGCTGGGTCACATTCACAACTCTTGATCAAGGGATTAAAGCTTAAGGTCCCATGTTGGAATCTTGCTGGGTCACATTCACAACTCTCAATCAAGGGATTAAAGCTTAAGGTCCTATGTTGGAATCTGGCTGGGTCACATTCACAACTCTCGATCAAGGAAATAAAGCTTAAGGTCCCATGTTGGAATCTGGCTGGGTCACATTCACAACTCTCGATCAAGGGATTAAAGCTTAAGGTCCCATGTTGGAATCTTGCTGGGTCACATTCACAACTCTCAATCAAGGGTTAAAGCTTAAGGTCCCATGTTGGAATCTTGCTGGGTCACATTCACAACTCTCAATCAAGGATTAAAGCTTAAGGTCCCATGTTGGAATCTTGCTGGGTCACATTCACAACTCTCAATCAAGGGTTAAAGCTTAAGGTCCCATGTTGGAATCTTGCTGGGTCACATTCACAACTCTCGATCAAGGGATTAAAGCTTAAGGTCCCATGTTGGAATCTTGCTGAGTCACATTCACAACTCTCAATCAAGGGTTAAAGCTTAAGGTCCCATGTTGGAATCTTGCTGGGTCACATTCACAACTCTCGATCAAGGGTTAAAGCTTAAGGTCCCATGTTGGAATCTTGCTGGGTCACATTCACAACTCTCGATCAAGGGTTAAAGCTTAAGGTCCCATGTTGGAATCTTGCTGGGTCACATTCACAACTCTCGATCCAGGGTTAAAGCTTAAGGTCCCATGTTGGAACCTTGCTGGGTCACATTCACAACTCTCGATCAAGGGATTAAAGCTTAAGGTCCCATGTTGGAACCTTGCTGGGTCACATTCACAACTCTTGATCAAGGGATTAAAGCTTAAGGTCCCATGTTGGAATCTTGCTGGGTCACATTCACAACTCTCAATCAAGGGATTAAAGCTTAAGGTCCTATGTTGGAATCTGGCTGGGTCACATTCACAACTCTCGATCAAGGAAATAAAGCTTAAGGTCCCATGTTGGAATCTGGCTGGGTCACATTCACAACTCTCGATCAAGGGATTAAAGCTTAAGGTCCCATGTTGGAATCTTGCTGGGTCACATTCACAACTCTCAATCAAGGGTTAAAGCTTAAGGTCCCATGTTGGAATCTTGCTGGGTCACATTCACAACTCTCAATCAAGGATTAAAGCTTAAGGTCCCATGTTGGAATCTTGCTGGGTCACATTCACAACTCTCAATCAAGGGTTAAAGCTTAAGGTCCCATGTTGGAATCTTGCTGGGTCACATTCACAACTCTCGATCAAGGGATTAAAGCTTAAGGTCCCATGTTGGAATCTGTCTGGGTCACATTCACAACTCTCAATCAAGGGTTAAAGCTTAAGGTCCCATGTTGGAACCTTGCTGGGTCACATTCACAACTCTCGATCAAGGGAATAAAGCTTAAGGTCCCATGTTGGAATCTTGCTGGGTCACATTCACAACTCTCAATCAAGGATTAAAGCTTAAGGTCCCATGTTGGAATCTTGCTGGGTCACATTCACAACTCTCGATCAAGGGATTAAAGCTTAAGGTCCCATGTTGGAATCTTGCTGGGTCACATTCACAACTCTTGATCAAGGGGTTAAAGCTTAAGGTCCCATGTTGGAATCTGGCTGGGTCACATTCACAACTCTTGATCAAGGGATTAAAGCTTAAGGTCCCATGTTGGAATCTGGCTGGGTCACATTCACAACCCTCAATCAAGGGATTAAAGCTTAAGGTCCCATGTTGGAATCTTGCTGGGTCACATTCACAACTCTCGATCAAGGGTTAAAGCTTAAGGTCCCATGTTGGAATCTTGCTGGGTCACATTCACAACTCTCAATCAAGGGATTAAAGCTTAAGGTCCCATGTTGGAATCTTGCTGGGTCACATTCACAACTCTCGATCAAGGAAATAAAGCTTAAGGTCCCATGTTGGAATCTTGCTGGGTCACATTCACAACTCTCGATCAAGGAAATAAAGCTTAAGGTCCCATGTTGGAATCTGGCTGGGTCACATTCACAACTCTCGATCAAGGGATTAAAGCTTAAGGTCCCATGTTGGAATCTTGCTGGGTCACATTCACAACTCTCGATCAAGGGATTAAAGCTTAAGGTCCCATGTTGGAATCTTGCTGGGTCACATTCACAACTCTCGATCAAGGGAATAAAGCTTAAGGTCCCATGTTGGAATCTTGCTGGGTCACATTCACAACTCTTGATCAAGGGAATAAAGCTTAAGGTCCCATGTTGGAATCTTGCTGGGTCACATTCACAACTCTTGATCAAGGGAATAAAGCTTAAGGTCCCATGTTGGAATCTGGCTGGGTCACATTCACAACTCTTGATCAAGGGATTAAAGCTTAAGGTCCCATGTTGGAATCTTGCTGGGGCACATTCACAACTCTTGATCAAGGGATTAAAGCTTAAGGTCCCATGTTGGAATCTTGCTGGGGCACATTCACAACTCTCGATCAAGGGGTTAAAGCTTAAGGTCCCATGTTGGAATCTTGCTGGGGCACATTCACAACTCTTAATGGTAAAGGGTTTGAGGTTGTTCCATGTTGGAAAAAGGTAAATTTCTGGGTGAAGTATTTGAGCCTTTGTTTGATGTCTGATTCATAATCTCATAAGACCAGTGACTGGGAACAATATTTTTCTTGAGAAAAATATACAGGATTTCCCCAAAAATTGGATGAGAAATTAGTATTACAAGCCATTTATACCTCAATTATAGTTCATTTATGTGTTGATATAACATTAAAAAAAATGTTTTGAAGTATTTGATTTAAAATCACATTTGAGAGCAAGAAAAAATGGTACCTTCATTCTTATCAATAACATTCCTTTGTGGTAGAGTCGCATCATATTGTGGTTAGGTAAAAAATAACAGGGAATTCGGTTGTTCAATTATTACAGTGTTTGAATCATCTTTACTCATAAATGAGGTCAATTCGATTTGTTTTTTAGGGACTAGGAGGAATCCTGAACAATTATACAACTATACGGTATTACCCCCAGCTGAGCTGTTGAAAAAGTGTCTTCTTATAGTTGTAAGCGGACAGTGCACGAGAATTTCGAGTAATCCCACTAGCTGTATTTGAAAGGCCATGATTATAATCTAATGTTTATCTTTTGGAAAAATATTTCTATTTATGAATCTGTATTTATTTATGCATTTGTTTGCTCACTAATATATATATGCAAGCCACTTATCATCGTATAAGTCCGATACAGTTACTCGTTTTTCTTCAAAAAGGTCCTCTTACAGACGTAAAAAATGTTTCGCTAGGACATCACCAATTTTATCCCCGGCTTCGCTAGTGTTCGTCCTAGCAAAACAGCTTCAAATGTCTGTAAGAGGACACTTTTGAAGAAACATAATTGATAGAGAAGCATTCAAAGATAAATGTAAACCAGTCCAAATCCTTATTGTACGGTAACTCTTTTTACAGTAAACATTCATATGGATGGTGAAAAATGGTGCAATTTATATATGCGATCACATTTCTTAATTGTATGGGAAATATCCCAAATTGCATCAGTTTTCAAGTCACCTATAGAAGTATAGATTTAATTATTATTGATTTATAGTGATGAAACTTGGGTGTATAGCGAGAATACAGGAAGACAAAAAGGATAAAAAAAGGTGCAAAAACCCCCTAGAATTTTGTATTGGTGTTCAGGACATAATACATTGCAAGTCTTATCACTATGGCTTGAACAATGGTTGTGTCATGCACCTTGATTACTTGAGACTTTATGCAAACAGTGGCTACCTTTCCTTAAAACCATCAATAACTTACAAAGAAGAAAACACACTGGTTCATTTTAACACTTTTAATTACAGCTTTCAGAAGAAAACGTTTAACACATTTTACAATACCGTTATCTTTAATTACCCCCCACCAAACTGAAGGCTTCAAATAAAATCAGCTTTTACTAACGAACAAACTTTTTTTTAGTGTTCAAGCTACTGCCTTCCCCAATTTGATCACAGGACCATTCACATTAAATCATTAAGAAGAGCTCTGACAACCAAAAATCCATTGAAAAGATAACAAAAAGTTAGAAACGAAAACAACAGACAAATTTCAATTTAGTCATTAATTGGTTTTATTGAGTGAGTTATTAAGAAGCTCTGACATGTGCATGTGGCTTTTATAAAAGCATTTGCACTGCATTTCGCACATTGCACTAAGAAAGTTTAGCAATTAGCACCCAACTAAGTATTTAACAAAGTGTATATACATATATTTTATAACATCGTGCCTGTTAGCGACACAAACTGTTAACAAAAGTGGAGAGCATGTAAAAACTGGGCACTTGAGCTTTTCAGCAAATGTAACTTGGACTACCTTTTCATTAAACATTCTATATTGCTGCTGCAATAAGATATAAAATGATTGATTCAAGTACAAAACACGTGACTTGATACAAAGCAGTTGTCTGCAGTGTGTTAAGTATTCAGCTTGAAATGCAATGGTTCAGCACGAATTTAGGATTTACATGTATCTATTGTGACATTTATTTGACTGATGATATTTTCATAAATGTCTCCACTCTGGTGCCCAATTTAGTTTGTTATGATTGACAATAATAATACACCTCCCACACATGGTTGGTTGCGTTGCTGCAGGGGCGGACAGTTGATGGATAACCACGTTGACAGCAGGTGTCACTCGTGTTCTTCTGTTTTATATGAGCCAAATCTGTGGTTTGACTATGGCCAAGAAACTGAACATGCAGAACAGTTGGTGCACCTTACACTTATCTCAATGACATTTCATGTTACTGAAACACTACCATAATCTAAATGTCATGTAGTTTCTATGCAAACCTTCTTCTTTATTTGTTGCAATGATTTGAAACATGAGGACTGTCTGTACCAAAGAAATGAAGATTGAACCAATGGCTCCCTTGACTGGCAATGAGGAAATTAAATAGCCTGAAAAGCAACATCTCTTTCTTCACAATAAATGGGTTTTTGAAATAATAATGAATTATCATGCTCTTTTCACTGCAGTGTTATTTTCACTGTTCATACTGTTATTTTCAGTGTGCACCCTGTTATTTTCACTGCTTTTTTAGATTTTGGTTTCCATGCTGCGTAGTATTTGCTATTCCGGGTTAAACTTTTTGAAATGACATCCCCAAAATGATGTGCCACTCGTGAAAAATAGCTTTCGGAGATCAGAATATTTTTTTTATAGCACTGAAATTAAGCAATCCTCTTTATAATTCACATTGTCTTTTTCTTTTGGCCCTAATTTCTGGAAACTCTTTGGTTTAACAGGCTTAAGTCCCCTGTCACATTTAGGCAAATGATTTGCTTATACTTGATTTCACTTTACAAAAAGTAGATTCTCAAGTAGATTCTCATGATTTTCTTTAATAGTAATAGTCTCTAAAGTCTCTAAAATAAGATAATTGAAGAAATTATACCGTAACAAAAATAGTCAGCTTAGCTCAATCCTGTTATAAGGGACCTAAGATGTTTCAAGAACTTTGAGTCTGTCTCTTGCATCAAGAACAGTACACTGGTTTATACCCTATTTTTACAGATTCTATATATATTTCTTATACTTTTAATGTTGGCAAAACCAGGACATTTGTTTTAGGATGCATAACCCATCAGCTCCCCTCAAGTTACTCATGTAGCTTACATGATGGACAGTTCTCTGACATTACATGTCTCCATACAATTATACTAGGAAATGTGTAAATTTTTCTTCATCCTAAAATTGATTGAAACCATTGTAATAATTTCTTGAGTGTTTAGGTATTTTTAGTTTTACTGGCCTCGAGCTTATGCGACAGCACAGTGACAGTCTTGTAAACCTGATTAAATTTTAAGATTTGATTGTATCCGAATGAAATTTTTGCAGTAGTTAGATACCTTAATCACCATGTATAGGATGGTAGCAGAGATAGGATGCAGGCAAAAAATAGGAGAAAATCAGGGGGACAAACTTAATACCACTATCACCATAGATAGGACGCATGGAAAAAATGTCAAAATCAGCAGTTACCATATATTTTATATCCATGAGAGCTCAATTCCTTTTTTAGCTCACCTGAGCACGAAGTGCTCAAGGTGAGCTATTGTGATTGCCCTATGTCCGTCGTCCGTTGTCGTCCCTCGTCAACAATTTGACTGTTAACACTCTAGAGGTCACAATTTGGGCACAATCTTAATGAAAGTTGGTCAGAATGTTACCCTCAATAAAATCTTGAAGGAGTTCGATATTGGGTCATCTGGGGTTAAAAACTAGGTCACCAGGTCAAATTAAATGGAAAGCTTGTTAACACTCTAGAGGTAACATTTATGACTGTATCTTCAGGAAACTTGGTCAGAATGTAAGTATTAATAATCCCTAGTCCAAGTTCGAATCTGGAACTTAGTCAGAATGTATATATTGATTAGCTCTAGGCCAAGTTCGAATCTGGGTCATGTGCGGTCAAAAACTAGGTCACCAGGTCAAATTTAAGGAAAAGCTTGTTAACACCCTAGAGGTCACATTTATAACTGTATCTTAATGAAAGTTGGTCAGAATGTTTATATTATTAATCTCTAAGTCAAGTTTAAATCTTGGTCATGTGCAGTCAAAACTAGGTCAAAAGGTCAGATCATAGGAAAAGTTTGTAAGCACTCTAGAGGTCACATTTATGACTGTATGTTAGGAAACTTAGTCAGAATGTATATATTGATAAGCTCTAGGCCAAGTTCGAATCTGGGACATGTGCGGTCAAAAACTAGGTCACCAGGTCAAATTTAAGGAAAAGCTTGTTAACACTATAGAGGTCACATTTATTACTGTATCTTCATGAAAGTTGGTCAGAATGTTTACATGTGTATATAAATAATCTCTAAGCCAAGGGTAAATCTGGGACAAGTGCGGTCAAAAACTAGGTCACTAGGTCAAATCATAGGAAAAGCTTGTTAGCACTCTAGAGGTCACATTTATGACTGTATGTTCATGAAACTTAGTTGGAATGTTTATATTGATAAGCTCTAGACCAAGTTCGAATCTGGATCATGTGCGGTCAAAAACTAGGTCACAATGTCAAATTGAAGGAAAAGCTTGTTAACAATCTAGAGGTCACATTTATGACTTTATGTTCATGAAACTTAGTCAGAATGTTTATATGGATTAGCTCTAGGCAAAGTTCGAATCTGGGTAAATCTGGGTCAAGTACGGTCAAAAACTAGGTCACCAGGTCAAATAATAGGAAAAGCATGTTAACACTCTAGCGGCCACATTGATGACCATATGTTCATGAAACTTGATCAGAATTTTATTCTTGATGAACTTTAGGTAGAGTTTGAAACTGCTTTATCAGAGGTCAAAAAACAGGACACTAGGTCAAATCATAGAAAAAAAAATTGTAAACACTGTAGAGGTTACATTCTCTCTTTGATCACCATGAAACTATGTCAGAATGTTTGTGTTTATGAAGTCTATATGTCAAGTTTGTAACTGGGTAGCCTGAGTTTAAAAACTAGGTCACAAAGTCATATCATAGAAAACATTGTTAAAAAACTGTTGAGGCCATAGTTCTACTTTATCTCTATGAAACCTGGTCAGAATGTACTTATTACAGCAAGGTAATTGAATTGGATCAGGTGAGCGTTACAGGGCCTTCAGGGCCCTCTTGTATTAAAAACCAGCCAGATCCACCCATGCATAACTGCATTATTGAAGTCAAGTGAAAAATTGTGTTTAGAGATACAACCTATTTTCCTATTTTTACTTTACCTTGCCACTGTTAAAGATGTGAATATTACAGATTAAGAGAGACATACTGTACTCAGAGAGTGCAGTTGATTTTCTCCCTTGCCTTTGTTAAAGAGGGTTGATTGATTTTTAATGAGTACTCTATTTATAACCCTATGTATACTTTACTTACATAGTACTTAACTACTGACTTAGATTAAATGACAGTTCTTTCTAAAACTAGCCACATCTGCCCATGCAAGACAAGATTATGGCCCTTGAAGTTGTCAAAATTGCTATAATACGGATTGTGAACACAATAGAGCCGCTATTTCTTTTCTGATATGCACCAAAATAGCATAGCTGTTTAATATTGAAAACCAGCCAGATCGGTCCTCCCATGCATGACTGGATTATGGCCCATTGAAAATGTCAAAGAGCATGAATTATAGTAGTAGTTATATAGCAGTAGTTAGATTTTTATTTAATAATCACAGTTCCTTTCAAAAACTCTATTTTAGCTAATTGAAGAGTTATTCTCCTTCGTTTCTTTCTCTTGTTGAGAGCATTACTGGAAAACTACTACTGGATGGAATTTAATTGAACTTCATACAATGGTAAAGCACAAAGAGAGGTAGCACAGTGTACAAGAACCATAACTCTTTCCACAGCATTGTCAATTTAAGGTGGGATTTCTAAATAGTTGACAATTCACTGTCATGAAATCACATCACCATTACATGAATTTGTTTCAAAGCAGTATGAGGGGGTATAAGTACCTCCTGTGATAGCTCTAGTTAAACCTAATATACTGGTAATTTGTATTACTTTGCGTTGAGAAGTACAATAAGGAAACATCTTCAGGCTGTGCGACATTATTGTACTTCACTGTCACAGTACAGGAAGTTAAACACTTTACGATCCTGGTGGAGGGTCATACATTGTAAGGACATTCTTACTTGGTTATCTTGAAAAAATCGTGGACTTCCAAGTAATTTTAGGATGTATCTTTTGATCAGGTAGTCTTTTAGATAATTACATTAGTTAGTATTTATGGAAGATGTTTTATCATATATTTACCATGTTTTACGTCAGCAGCTACTAGATGGTGACGCAGGTTGTGATGTTTCTATACATGTATACAGAAAATTGATATCTAAAGTAAAAAGATAAATCATTAAAAAAACTACAGTATGACCATTGGGAAATTATAACAAAAGGTTTCCTGTTCATCAATTATTTACCTTATAGGCATTTCATCTCACTAATATCACAAACTGTTTGTTATGATATATATTGGACATTATTTTTATATGAAAAAAATATTATAGCATTGGAAAATGGTGTTGTCACTGGTAGGGTCTTGAAGAAATGTAACTGTTGGATTATTTAGATTAATTATTGTTTTACAAAATGTAGCAAATGATAATATTATGATCTCAATTTAATAAACTATGGATTTACTTTTCTAGATTGAATAGAATTTTGATAACTTTCATAATTCACAAGGTAAAAGAAATTAGCCAGTGAGCATAATGAGGGTTTAGAGACTTGGTGGGAAAAGGCCATTGTAACTGACAGTAAAGATTTGAACATTTTACAGGAAATGGTAGATATTGAAATTGAATTAATGTAATAGAAGATATATAACTGCCAACTATGTAAAGTTTGTAAATATATTATACTCATATAAGTTTTAATCTAAAGAATTGTATGACAGTCTTAAGCATTTAATGCTTTGAAGGCAGATGTTGGTCTCCATTAGGGCAGAAGTGTGCCAATGTAGGTCTCCATGAGGGCAGATAGGTGCAAATGTTGGTCTCCATGAAGGCAGAAGAGTTCCAATCTTGTTGTCCATGAGGGCAGAAGGGTGCCAATGTTGGTCTCCATGAGTGCAGAAGGGTGCCAATGTTGGTCTCCATGAGGGCAGATAGGTGCAAATGTTGGTCTCCATGAGGGCAGATAGGTGCAAATGTTGGTCTCCATGAGGGCAGATAGGTGCAAATGTTGGTCTCCATGAGGGCAGATAGGTGCAAATGTTGGTCTCCATGAAGACAGAAGAGTGCCAATCATGTTGTCCATGAGGGTAGAAGGGTGCCAATGTAGGTCTCCTTGAGGGCAGATATGCAAATGCTGGTCTCCATGAAGGCAGAAGAGTGCCAATCTTGTTGTCCATGAGGGCAGAAGGATGCCAATGTAGGTCTCCTTGAGGACAGATATGTGCCAATGTTGGTCTCCATGAGGGCAGAATGGTGCCAATGTTGGTCTCCATGAGGGCAGAAGGGTGCCAATGTTGGTCTCCATGAGGGCAGAATGGTGCCAATGCTGGTCTCCATGAGGGCAGAATGGTGCCAATGTTGGTCTCCATTTGGGCAGAATGGTGCCAATGTTGGTCTCCATGAGTGCAGAAGAGTGCCAATGTTGGTCTCCATGAGTGCAGAAGGTTGCCAATGTTGGTCTCCATGAGGGCAGAAGGGTGCCAATGTTGGTCTCCATGAGGGCAGAAGGGTGCCAATGTTGGTCTCCATGAGGGCAGAAGGTTGCCAATGTTGGTCTCCATGAGGGCAGAAGGATTTCAGTGTTGGTCTCCATGAGGGCAGAAGGTTGCCAATGTTGGTCTCCATGAGGGCAGAAGGATTTCAGTGTTGGTCTCCATGAGGGCAGAAGGGTGCAAATGTTGGTCTCCATGAGGGCAGAAGGGTGCCAATGTTGGTCTCCATGAGGGCAGAAGGGTGCCAATGTTGGTCTCCATGAGTGCAGAAGGGTGCCAATGTTGGTCTCCATGAGGGCAGAAGGGTGCCACTGTTGGTCTCCATGAGTGTAGAAGGGTGCCAATGTTGGTCTCCATGAGTGCAGAAGGGTGCCAATGTTGGTCTCCATGAGTGCAGAAGGGTGCCAATGTTGGTCTCCATGAGGGCAGAAGGGTGCCAATGTTGGTCTCCATGAGGGCAGAAGGGTGCCAATGTTGGTCTCCATGAGGGCAGAAGGGTGCCAATGTTGGTCTCCATGAGTACAGAAGGTTGCCAATGTTGGTCTCCATGAGGGCATAAGGTTGCCAATGTTGGTGGGTGGCAATGTTGGTCTCCATGAGGGCAGAAGGGTGCCAATGTTGGTCTCCATGAGTGCAGAAGGTTGCCAATGTTGGTCTCCATGAGGGCAGAATGGTGCCAATGTTGGTCACCATGAGGACAGAAGGGTGCCAATATTGGTCTCCATGAGGGCAGAAGGGTGCCAATGTTGGTCTCCATGAGGGCAGAAGGGTGCCAATGTTGGTCTCCATGAGGGCAGAAGGTTGCCGATGTTGGTCACCATGGGGGCAGAAGGGTGCCAATGTTGGTCTCCATGAGGACAGAAGGGTGCCAATGTTGGTCTCCATGAGGGCAGAAGGGTGCCAATGTTGGTCTCCATGAGTACAGAAGGTTGCCAATGTTGGTCACCATGAGGGCAGAAGGGTGCCAATGTTGGTCTCCATGAGGACAGAAGGGTGCCAATGTTGGTCTCCATGAGGGCAGAAGGGTGCCAATGTTGGTCTCCATGAGTACAGAAGGTTGCCAATGTTGGTGGGTGGCAATGTTGGTCTCCATGAGGGCAGAAGGGTGCCAATGTTGGTCTCCATGAGTGCAGAAGGTTGCCAATGTTGGTCTCCATGAGGGCAGAATGGTGCCAATGTTGGTCACCATGAGGGCAGAAGGGTGCCAATCTTGGTCTCCATGAGGGCAGAATGGTGCCAATGTTGGTGTCGATGAGGGCAGAATGATGCCAATGTTGGTCACCATGAGGGCAAAAGGTTGCCAATGTTGGTCTCCATGAGGGCAGAAGGTTGCCAATGTTGGTCACCATGGGGGCAGAAGGGTGCCAATATTGGTCTCCATGAGGGCAGAAGGGTGCCAATGTTGGTCTCCATGAGGGCAGAAGGGTGCCAATGTTGGTCTCCATGAGGGCAGAAGGTTGCCGATGTTGGTCACCATGGGGGCAGAAGGGTGCCAATGTTGGTCTCCATGAGGGCAGAAGGGTGCCAATGTTGGTCTCCATGAGGGCAGAAGGGTGCCAATCTTGGTCTCCATGGATGCAGAAGGTTGCTACAAAAACATTTTGAGCTAAAACCTTAATTTTAAAGATATATTTTTTTTATGATAAAACCATAGTTTTTAGCAATTCTTTTCATTTGGCCTATTTATCTTCTGTGGTCAGGGTCACACCTGGCCAATTGATATAATTAACCCCATTATCATTCTTACTCCTGCACAAGTATTATAGATACTCAAAAATGCACCTGAACATTATGAACAGTTTTCAATAAACACACTTGTCACAGAGGATAAAGATTATGTGTCACATATACTTTCATGTGTTTGAAATACACACTTCATTTTGTACCCAGACTTCTGACTAGAATTCTGAAGTAAGTGGTTATTTGACTTTGTAGGTGTCATTATTGCAGATTTATTATTTAATAATAAAATATCATATGTGGATGGTTTTGATAACATTACAGTGCCTTCACACCCCTGTTTGTAGATTGTTATGTTCATGGACTAATTATTGGTTTTGTTGCTGTTTCTTGCTGAAAAGGTGTTTTTTAGTTATAAACAACTTGTTGCTATAAATGGATGTAGTTGTAGCACTTGTCACATTTTTAGATTAATGAGATGTGTTGGATACAATTTGCCTGACCTGGGTTTGTTCCAGCAGAGATCATAGAAACGTTTAAGAGAGCAGAAGTATTTAACATGGACCGATTTATCTTTCAGTGAAAACAGAACTGTTTTGAAGCCAGACTGCCAGATGGATTTATATTAGAGGTCGGTGAGTTTCTTTATAGTTTTGTAACTGCATTAGAATTATCTATCTATCAGATCTAGAAATGGATTGTATGCATTAACGAAGTCTGTCACTGTCATCATTAAAACAGTGTGTGTACCCTCAACACTTGTGCTTCAATTATGGACTAAAGACAATCCCTTGATAACACTTTCATTGATAAACTTTCATTATCATTGTTCATCTAAGTATTTTTATAAGTACCTATAAGCCAATATGTCTCTGAGATATTTGTTTCTGTGGCATGTATAATATTATGATGAAACATCATTTGTTTTTCTGGACTGTTATGAAAATATTCTTAGTTAAAAAAAATCTTTTGAAAGTGAAAGAAGATTTTACCTACAATTAAATATATTAAATGTATTTTCCTTGATTGATATCATTACAACTTCATTATTACAGTAATGTAATTTGGCTGGTGTAAAAGTGATATCCATGTGCAACTCTCATTGTAATTTCAATGAAATTTCAAGAGCAATAATTTAGAATCTGTTTTTGAGTAAATGTCGGAGAAAGAAATCATGAATAGAATGATTAAAGGATTTAGCTTTCACTATACTTCTTAAACTTCTGTGCTCTTGTTACAACATTAATCAATTTTAAAAAAACTTTGAGGTGTATGAAATAGTAAAAGATTTAACAAGTTCTTTTGACTACAAGAATATAGAAATGAGCTTCGCTTATATGAATTCAATTTTTGTAAGTTTGTTTAAATGAGAAGTTATTCCTGCATTTGAATGAAAAAATATTTGGATTATTTCACATTTCATGGACAGTCAATTATATAGTGAATTATATGTGTAACAGGGCTTCCTAAAAGTTTGGAACCTCAATCGGTCTGGACCCGGCGACACAGTATATTAAAATTCCTGTTTTTTTCTACTGACAGCCATTTTGGACCGAAAAAACAACAACAATTTTCGGACCGATTTTTTAGCCATTTTCTGTAACTGCAACCAGTCCGGCAAAGTCAAAATCGGTCCAGACCAGCAAATTGCCGGTTTTTAGAAGCCCTGATGTGTATTCCTCAGAAGGATTGTTTGTTGTAGGGATGGTTAAGTTGATGGAATGGGCAGTAGACGCTCCCCATACGTCAGGTCAACTCGTCATGTCGGCCTAGGTGAGGGAGAGCCTCCTCACAGGGAGTCACTTACTGCAAGGGTAAGGGCTTACTTAAAAGTTACTATAACATAGTGGGTTGTCCTTGAACGTATCAAAAAGTTGAGGTTAATGAAACCAATTAGATCACATGATAATATTGTATACCTATACTTGTTTTCCAAACGAGTGTAGTAGCTTTCTTTAAAAGTTTTTATAAAAGATAGATTATTTGCTATACATTTTTAACTCTCTTAAACATTTTTGCAGGGCAGTTCACCTGGACAAGTGTACGGAGGGATGGTTCATTCCCTGAATCCTGACGATGTGTCCAGGGAGCGACTAAGTCGGCTTAGCCTTGACCTGACGAGGACGAGACTTGGCATTTACTTGGGGGACCACAGGAGTCTATCCGACTCCGAACTAAACTCGTCCAGCATGACCAGTGAGTTCATGGAACTACCTAAAAGTCTGTCAGACAGATACACACCTCCATTATACCACATGGACCAGAATGACTTATATTTAGACCTGAAACAGACCAGTAAACCACATTCCCCACCGAGTGTTCAGCAGCGGTTGTTCTCTGACCTTCCCCAGATAGAGTTGAGCAACATTGAGGTGATAGTGGATGAGGTAGAGCGGGAGAGGACGGAGGATGGTTACCTTGAGGGGTACACAGAGTACACTGGTGACAGGTACCAAGAACCAGAAGGCTCTAGTGAGTGGCTTCAGATGACCAGCCTGGAGCCCCACCCCCACATGTTACTAAGCCCCCGGAGCAGCAATGGTAGTATCTCTAGTTATAGATCCAGCAATGCTGACTCTGCCATTGAGATGTTAACCCCGGATGAAGAGCTTCCAGACAGCAGCAGCCCTCTCAATGACTCCGGTGCTACCTCCACTGACTTCAAACTCTGGGACTGTAAAGAGCAATCAAAGTCTCATGATCTCAACACTCCATCCATTTGTTCATCTACATTAGCTCAAAGTGAAAAACACTCTTTCATACCGGTCAATGCAATGTTAAGTCCATCTGCACAAATAACAGCTCACTCATGTTCAACTTCTACGCCTGAAATCAAATCTAGTCTTCATTCAAAACCAAACTATGCTTTTATATCAAGTGTGTCAGTCTCCAACAAGACTTCAAGTAGAGGGAGACAACCACTGGAGAATAAAGGTGAATTTGTGAACTACTCAAACCGTCCCACTGATATTGGGATTAATGAATCAAAACCTGATAGTGTAGCCTGCTGTCATGTTCACCAAAAGTTACCCCATCAGAGTAACTCGTGTGAGGGGGAGGGGCCGGACCCTGCACAAACACAGTGGGGACACGGCATGCGGAGTATCCAGAGTGAGCCCACCATAATACCGCCTGCTGTTGTGGTCAGTGACTTCAGCAGCCGTCCGGCCCTTAACAAGTGCTCCCAGACTTCTGAGGAAGACTTCACAGCTGGTTACCATGGCAACCTACTGATGAGCCCCGTTGGTTACCAGCGTAGCCTGTCAAACAGCTCGATCAGCTCCGAGTCGAGCCTCTCTATCATGTCAGACTCCTCCCAGGACCTTGATGATTCAGACTTTCCTATCAGGCTCAGGAGAAAGGTGAGAGTTACATGCTACTTGTTGCTCATTTTCTTGTTTACAGGGATGAAACTTAATTTTGAATTCCAGGAAATGTTTTACAGGAAAAATAGTGTTTTTATGGTTATATTTTCTTCTATAGTCTAAATGGAGTAACATTTTCCCTCAACTTAAAACATGTAGGAGTATCACAGTTTACCATTTCAGGAAGTCTAATTGAATATATGTGAGATAACTGTAGACATCTAATGTCAACATAAGACATGTAAAGCCACTTGACCTCACTATAGAGATTTCTTGTGAAAGAAACCAACCCCATTGACCCCTTTAAAACTAAGTTTTTGTTTCCATGTTACATTGATGTATGTTCTGAATGTTTCCAGACATGTGGTTGCAATATTTTCTGAATGTTTCCGGACATGTGGTTGACATATTTTCTGAATGTTTCCGGACATGTGGTTGACATATTTTCTGAATGTTTCCGGACATGTGGTTGACATATTTTCTGAATGTCCTGGACATGTGGTTGACATATTTTCGGAATGTATCCGGACATGTGGTTGACATATTTTCTGAATGTTTCCGGACATGTGGTTGACATATTTTCTGAATGTTTCCGGACATGTGGTTGACATATTTTCTGAATGTCCTGGACATGTGGTTGACATATTTTCTGAATGTTTCCGGACATGTGGTTGACATATTTTCTGAATGTTTCAGGACATGTGGTTGACATATTTTTCTAAATGTTTCCAGACTTGTGGTTTACATATTTTTATGAATATTCCCAGACTTGTGGTTCAATGCATGCATCAATATTTTCTTGATCTACTTTTGAATACTAAAATATTATATCCACAATAGTAATTGTATAGGTAAGTTGAAGGCCATTGGATGAGAATGTGTGACTCTTGTTACAGATTATAGGACAAAGATGCACACGCAAGTCACTCCACTACATTATTCTCAGTGTTAGAAAAGTATTATATTACCATCCTAATTGGCCACATCAAATGTAACCGGTATTTATTTTTTTCCTTCTATTACTGGCTTCTTCTGTTAACTATATAAAACCTCTGAAACAGATATTTTTACCTCAATTTTGCTACTTAAATTTTTTGATACTCTTTGCTATAAATTCTGGTATACCACTGGAGTTAACCGTGTATATATATCATTGATTATTTCTTTTGCATTTATTTTAAGTTCCACTTTGAGCATGGTTAAAAAAGGTAAAACTTAGTTTTATTCGAACTGTTTTGGCTTCTATGCTTTCACAACTGTAATCATTCATTGACACTCCAACTAAACACCACACTTAAAGAGAGGGTCATGGGTTTAGTCTTGTAATGATAAAAAACCCAGCAATTTCTATTACTAAACTAAGATTAGATAAAGCAAGAATCCTTCAAAAACAAGCTACATGGCCTTTGAAATGTCAGGAATTTGATATTAATCCACATCTGTATGATGTATTGGAGGAGAAACTTTATTTGTGTTGTTGACCTTAACCCATTGTTTCTCTCTTTATCTTCAAACACCTAATTGGTGTACGGTTGTAAATGAGTTGTAAATGCCATGTTCACCACATTTGAAATACAATCTGTGACGTAGGTATTGTGAACTCTAGCCAACGGCCTAAATCTAGGGCATTAGTAACTTAAGTCCTTTATAGGCATTTAAGGCTTCACTCTTGTAATCAACCCACACAGTTGACAGCAGTCTGTGTTTAATTGTCTGCATGTGGAAAATCAGCGTTTTTTATTTGGCAAATGGACCAACTTGATGTTTATTATAGTTTCACCTTTCAAATGTAGACACTTGGTTGCCATGGGCGGCCTTGACCCAGAAATGATTTGTAAGCCGATGGATCAAAGTCATAACCTGTCAAACGAAGATTTAATGTTAAAATGGTAATATTGGGCATTTATCCAGTGGGTTGCATCAATTGCATAAATTGTTATCTGGTTTTGCTTCCTCACATATTATTTTGTAAGCTTGTCTGGTTTACGAAAAAAAAGTTTGGAGTATTGTAATAGCCCTGTTACATGCTGGCATGGGAGTTGCCTTATAAATAGTGAAAAAAACTTATATCTTGTCCTTAACTCAAAAACGCTGAAATGAAACTTTGTTTACATGTTGCCTTAAACTATACACTCATCCAAAGCAAGCAGTCTGTACGAAATTTCGTCGGACCTCGGCTCCTGCCAGTAATAAATGGCGAGGTCCGGCAATCGCATGTATATTGTAGGCCCGCGTGTCCGGCAACAATTTTAGGGAAAAATCTGTTGTTTATTAATTATGTGTCAAAGGTGTTTCTTGTTAATTTAATTAACTAACCTATGTTTACAACATAAATTCAGGGCTTTCAATTGACTCGGGTTTTGACGCACAGAAATTGTAAATGACCCGGAATTGACGCATCATTAATTTGTGCAATGCGTCAGTTTTAACCCGGGATAATTTCAGTGCAAGAGTCGGTATCATTTGAAAGGAGCAGCAAGGCAAGCTCTAAATGTTTGTTTAATCAATTAAAGTCAAAAGCAATTAACTGCCGAAGTGACAAGTGATTATCAATCTGGAATCTGACCGTTACCAACTCAAACTAATGACGTAATTATAAACTCCGCCCATTATGCAAATTAACGGATATCTTCGGCTTTTTCGCTAAGTACGATGGTTTGAAAAACAACAATGCTAAAATATATTTTGTATTTTTATATCTTGTCTTATATGAAATTAATGAAATTTGTGTTCGTTCTTAATGTGTAACAGAAAGGAATAAAGATTTTTCGTAGCACATGATCTAAAAAGCGGGGGAAACAGGTGCACGCTTACTTCCTGTCAATTTTAATGAAAGTGAAAGAAGAACTGCGTAAATCGTTGTCAGTGTATAGTTCTATAACAAAAGAGTTTTATTGTAATGTGATTAATGAAAAATAAAAAACAATGACTATGTTACAATATTGAGATAGGGACGTTGAATGTTTTTGTTTACTTTAGGAAAAAATATGAAAAACTTGAAAGTGAAACCGAAAGTACAAATATGTTGTTGCAACTATAAAACAATCGATGGTGCATATGAGTCTGACAAGGATGCATAGGGTTACATAACGAGTAATACATGCATAATTCCTGTTTCACTCAACATGAAATAAATAATACGTTCATATGAGTAAGAACATATGTTTCCAAGTTTTGACTCTTGGAATTTGTTTACCACCCAAGAGACTGAGAAGGAAATAAGACAACAAGGTATTCTATAAAGATTATATTTCTTTTTCCTTGAATTTTTACTAGAATTGAAAGTGGATTAATACCGCTGATCGTTATAGAAAATAGATTTTGTATTTTTTATTTATGTTTCGGAAGCTTTTAAACCAAGTATAGATAATCATTACCTTGCAATGCCATCTTATGACATATATAACTATTATTTATGAAGAACGACCAAGAATTTAGAAATAAAACGGACAATGACTCTTAAAGATCTGATTTTGACTCTTGAAAATCAGACCTCATTCATCAGAGGTTTGATAATGATAAATCTAACAGTATGGTACCAAACATCATCACTCTGGTTTTATATTACGAGAATGACTAAAATGTACATAAAATTTTCGGACCTGCAAAAACTGGTCCGGTCCTGCAATGCAGACAGTATTGCAGGACCTCGTGTCCTGCAATATGATAATGACTTTCGTACAGACTGAGCAAGACTTTTAACTCTTACTTTTATATTTATTGAGTAATACCCCTCCTTTGACTGAAACATCAATAACAGGCTAGCATTGTCCTTCGCTCTGTAGCATTCCTGTAGAAAGCCATATAAGTTAAAACAGATTATGATGCTGGTCCTATATAAACATTTACATTTTCAACAAGCTGATCACACTTCATTATTTAAAGATGGTTGGTCTTTTCCATATTGTTGCTTATTTGCAACACAATGACATTCCTGAAACCACAAGGAATATACGGTACTCATTTTAGAAAGTCATTATTAGCTTGCCCTTTTTTCAAAGTGTCCAGGCATTGTCATTGACCCATAGTGATATTGTGCTGCCGATTATATTATCCATCATCATGCAAAACTTTAAACTTGGCCATAGGTCAAAAACATTTCCAGATATCCTCATGAGAGTATATGTGTTACCAATGACAATACATAACTAAGTAATTTATAATTGTCTAATTATGTCCCTTTATCACTGAGAAGGAAAGGAGTGAATGCCACTGTGCCGGTGCTCTGGTTGAGCAGCCAACTGTGAATTAAGGTTTTGTCACTGAACTAAATGCGTATCAAGGTAGGATTATACATTTGATATTTATTTGAGAAATCAACTATAAGTCAAGTGTCATTGTTGAAGTTTTTATTGTTTGCTTAATACATATCTTTTGTTATTCAGACTTTTCTGATAACACTACCAAAACTGGTCAGTTGAAGATTTATTTGTTCATAAAACTTGAAATATTATTGTCGACTTATCAGTTTCCTTTAGAATAGAATGAAATCTTAAGTATGCTTCAGGTTTTATAGTCTTTCTTTCAATGTTAATAACAAAATCCAGCCTGTTTTTAAGCTTTATTGCTTTGTGTGCAAAAATTTGATATTGGCTGATTTTTCGTAACACATGTATCTGTTTTTTTTAATGTTATATGAATCGCACCAGACACACAGCCCCTTACTGGAATGGAACTGGTCTGCACCCTGCTGGCATCATGCACCAGACACTCAGCCCCTTACTTTAATGGAACTGGTCTACACCCTGCTGGGTCGTGCACCAGGCACTCAGCCCCTTACTTGAATGAAACTGGTCCACACCCTGCTGGTGTCATGCACCAGACATTTTGACCATTATTTGAACCAGACACTCGGCCCTTACTTGAATGGAACTGGTCCACACCCTACTGGCGTCATGCACCAGACACTCGAACCATTACTTGAATGGAACATGTCCAGGCCCTGTACCAGACACTCAGCCCCTACTTGAATGGAACTAGTCCGCGCTGTGCTGGCGTCATGCACCAGACACTCGACCATTATGCGAATGGAACATGTCTGGGCCCTGCAACAGATACTCAGCCCTTACTTGAATGGAACTGGTCAACACCCTGCTGGTGTCATGCACCCGACACTCCGACCATAACTCGAATTGAACAAGTCCAGGCATTGCACCAGACACTCAACTCAGACCATTACTCTAATGGAATCGATCTGGGCCCTACACCAGACACTCGGACCATTACTCTAATGGAACCTGTTCAGGCCCTGCACCAGACACTCAGTCCATTACTCTAATGGAACAGGTCTGGGCCCTGCACAAGACATTCCCACCATTACTCTAATGGAACCGGTGTGGGCCCCGCACCAGACACTCTGACCATAACTCGAATTGAACCGGTTCGGGCCCTGCACCAGACACTTGGACCATTACTCTTTTGGAACCGGTTCGAGCCCTGCACCAGACACTCAGACCATTACTCTAATGTTATTGTCCTGGGCCCTGCACCAGACACAGAGACCATTACCCTAATGGAACGGGTCTGGGCCCTGCACTAGACACTCGGACCATTACTCTAATGGATCCGGTTTGGGCCCTGCTCCAGGCACTCAGACCATTACTCTTATGGAATTGGTGCGGGCCCTGCACCAGGCACTCAGACCATTACTCTAATGGAACCGCTTCGGGCCCTGCACCAGACACTCGGATCAGACCATTACTCTAATGGAATTATCCTGGGCCCTGCACCAGACACTTAGACCATTTCCTAATGGAACTCAGGTCTGGGCCCTGCACCAGGCACTCAGACCATTACTTGAATGGAACCGGTCTGGGCCCTGCACCAGGCACTCAGACCATTACTCTAATGGAACCGGTCTGGGCTGGCTGCACCAGGCACTCAGACCATTACACGAATGGAACTGTCCAGGGCCCTGAACCAGACACTGTACTATTATTAAAAATTGAACTGGTTGGCAAAGATAAAATGCACAAAGCAAGATGGATAAATGTGGCTTTAATACTTGTTGAGTTATGGCCCTTGGTCAACTGAAAAGAACAACAGATGACCATTGGCCTTCACTCTGTGGCACTCTTGTAAGACATTTGAAGAAGTCTCTGGACTTGATTTATGGTGATATGTTTCATCCTTGTTCATTTGAGTTCATTTAAACAGGGGGTCAGTCAAGCTGCCATGGTGATATGTTGAGTCCATTAATTAGTATTAACCTGGATGACATAAGGATACATTCATCATTCTCTCCATGTAGGCTTTTCATCACTAATACAGTAATAAAAAGCTTCATTAATGTTATTTAAAGGTTCAGTTTTATGTTGTGTACAGAATTCTAAATTTCTACTTGGATTTTACATTTCTTTTTGATGATGTGAAATCATTTACTGGTTGATAAAAGATTGAAATTATTTAAGGCTTTAAAATTTATGTTTGTTTTGAAGCCTCTGTGCGTAAGAAAGGAGATGTATAGTGCTATCCCATTGTTCAAGGGTTAAAACACTTCGCATGGGAAGTTCAAGATTTGAATACTAAGGTAGTGTATGTATTCACTGAACTATTTACATTTAGGCTGTTTTTGCATGTATTGTATGATTTATCATATTTACAAAGTAGGGGGAGGATCATTAGCCATGCATCTTGCTCACTTATCTTGGCTGAACTGAATGTCAACTGAAGAAGTTATAATGAATCCGATGAATTTCTGTACAACTTTGTTAAGAATTTGAAATAATTTTGCAAAACGTGTGTGCTTTAATTGCTGAGTGGATGCTTTTTTTGAGAGCTTGAATTACAGTGATTTCATGCTTAACTGGTAGTTTTCAAAACTTGAATATTTTAGCCCTGAAAGGAATTCTGCATGATATGAATTGGATTATTGCTCATGTATATTATAGTGCTTTTATATGGATTTTCAGATTTTCACTGAAAGTATATTGTTCTAGCTTAGATTCCACTGTTGATATTGAAAACAATGGAAGACGAGATTCAGAAATCAAACACTAAATATTTTAAAGTTATTCATTTTACTTTGTAAAGAAGTCATATTTGAACACAAAAGGCAAATTTTACGAGTTTAGGCGAGGAAGTATTTTGGAATAATTCAAAACCTATTGCGTAGTTTGTTTTGAAAGTATTGGATTTCAATATGGCGAAAATTGTAGGAGGTTAAACAAGGAAGTTTTTATACATGAGTACTTGTGTGTAGTGTTCTTTACTTTGTAGTATTGTCTATTCGTCATTTTACAAATATTTTTTGTCTCAAATTGGATTATTCATAACTGTGAGTTTACAACTTCAAACTACAGGACAACTTTATTCAAATTGCTAACATATTATAATGCATATGTATGCAATATTAACTTTGGCAGTTTTATTATTGTAAGACTTAATTTTACGGCAAGGTAATGATAAATTGGTGCAAATCAAGCCAGTATCCTGGTCAGTCAGCAGCAAAGTTTGTATTTACAACTTATCTCTCACTATCTTTGAACCTTATTGCGCATCTGGGTTCTTGTGCAGATTCTGTGAAAGTTTCAATTGAAAAGTCAGCAACAGTTGCCTGAGGAAAAGTTAACAAATTTTTACATAAAAAATTATGTAGGCTTAACATTTAACCTTTGAATGCATTGATCTTGCATGGTTATTGAAATTGTCCAAGCTTGGAAAATGTCAAACCGGCATTGAATTTTTCACGGTGTCCCTGAATCTCAATTTTCATGGTTGGACACCAGAATCTCAAAGTCAGGTGCTATGACAAGACTCCATAATTTTTTGGCAGAAAGTTAGATAGGAACCGAAAATGCATGTAAATGCATTTTATTCGCAGATTATATACATCGGTGGTAATAGTTAGTGCAGACCATTGGTCTTTTACTTGTCAACTTCCAGGTTTTAATTTTTCGTAGTTGAAATTGATTTGCATTTTATTCTTTTTTAATTATTCTTTATATATCTAGGTTGAAAGCAGGTCTGCATACAAAGATTTTAAGCTCTCAAGCATCCAAAATAATGATGAGACGGTAAAAAATACAAAAAAAAAAATGTGTTGCGTACTCAATGTGTTTCAAACACATGAATCATACTCATAGCGTTTCATCCAAATCTGGGCTTCTAAAAAACCGACAATTTGCCATCTGGACCGATTTTGACCTTGCCGTACCAATTTCATTATAGTAACAGAACATAAAGAATTGGTCTGAATTTTTTTTTTTTTTGAATTTTGGTTCAAAATAGCTGAGTCAGAAATTGTTTCATGTTTACATAATTAGTTTTAAGTATAGGCTTTGAATCCAACACTTGCAATTTTTTCCTAGCACGAAATGAAGTCACATGAAACATCTATTCTTAAAATGCAAATGTAATGCAGGTAGAAATTTGATACAATGCGGGAAGAAATTTGTTACAGGACTGTGAAAAATTACAATATGAGCTGATTAAATTGAACAGAGATGCTTAAAGATTCCCTTGGGTTAATGTTTTTGTAAATTTCAATCATCATAAACACCTGTATGACATCAGTAAAACTACAGGTCATAAACTTCGACCTCTTGATCTAGATACCCTGACCAGGCGTTTTTTTAATAACTATAAATTCCATTTTAAACAACTATATTTGGTGAAACTTTGCGCAACTGTTCCAGATAGTTTGAAATGTGTTTTGTTAAAAAAAAAAATAAAAAAAACATGAATCGTTTTGAAGTTATATAAACATTCTACATAATTTTTTATCACCTCTCATATTTCAAGTTTAAGGTATAATTGCTTTTTAGAATATTTATATTGAATATGTTATATATGGACAGTTTATGCAAATGCCTTTGTAGTTGTATAAATGCTTCAGCGCTCACATGGAAACATTAAAGTGACTCTCTGTTTAAAATCAATACATGCACATGTATAACAAACAATACATTTGGAGGGGCTAACCTTTAACTACTTACTTAATGCATTTATGGAAAATTTTAATTTTAATACTGAAAACAAGATCATGACCGTGTATTTAATAGCTGAATATTTACAAATATTAAATGACTTTTGGATCCTAACCTATTTACAGTGATACAGTTACTATCGGCTCACAAGGTAAAAAGACCTTATTTCCTGCACCTTTCTTTCAAATTAACATGGTATCCTTCAAAAGAATCATTGTTTTCAATATTTATTCATCCTTGTCAGTAAATTAAACAATTGTATGAATTGTGGTGCATCTTATTTGGGAGTAAGAGTGCATCTTTTTAGTCATAAGAATTGTGACTCAGTGCAGGTGACACTGAAGTCTGTCTGTTGTTCATAACAAAATAATCATTTAATTATTTTACCAGTTTCATAACTGAAAAAAGTAATGTAAATTTCATGTTTTAGCTTGAACGTAACATAAATGTTTTCATCTGTTATGCAGTATTCAAATATTTATAAAGCGAGTTTTTTGAAGATGATTTACTTAGCTCATCAAAATGCAAAGCGAGTTTGAATATAGATCTAAGTAAGTTTGAGCATCATGTGAAGAGGTACAAGGAAACTGAGGTGGTATATTTTATAAGCTATTCAGATGGCTCAGGGATTTTATAGATCTGTATGAGGGTGGAGCTTAAAATTTACAAGAGTGAGTATCTCTGTACATGAACAACCGTGATAAAAGGAGATTTATTGTTTAATAAATTCATACTGGATTTAATTTTAAGCCATCATTTACATTTAGGTGGTCAGCGTTAAGTTCAAAATGGTGAATGATAAATGATAGGACAGAAAATTGCTTACAAAACTGGCATTAATTTGATAAAATTCTGAATCAAATAAAACAAATAGACAATAATGGCTGACAGTACACAAGAAAATGTAAATACAACAATGGAGGTAAACAACGGGTCAATATCTGATCGTAATATCTCTCAACCATTGGAGGATTATAGGTCAGATGCATTAACATTGGACGGCGATCACATACCAAGCTGTCAAACCAATACACTAAATAGTAATCCAGTGCATAATTTGTGTACTGACCAACTGGACAGACTAAATATTGTGGACCAGGAGAGTTTACATAGCCAGCTTGCAGTTGGGGACGTATCAGAGGCTTGTAACATATCAACAAAAGGTGTTAATAATGTTGTAAGTAGAACTAGGGAGGATACAAATGATGACAATAGTGGTTTGAGAAGTGGAAATGTAAGTGAAGATCTTGCTCAAGTTATAGGTTGTGCACAGAACGCAAAATCAAATTCCATGAAAGATATGAGAGAATACTCACTGGAAAAAAGTGACAAAGATCAGATTGGAGTGGACACTGACAGAGATATAAATACCATGGAAACTGGGGATGTCACTGCAGCCAAGGCAAGGAAACTTGATGCTGAGAGCTTTGAGAAGGTTGAGACAAAAATGCCAGCTGGAAATCTGCCAGAAATCCAAGTTGAAGGAAGGAATTCTGATACAGCTGAAAAACAAGAAGATAAAGCATTGAAGAGTGCTACAAAGGAAAACACTGATAATGATGCTGAACATGGAACTCAAGCTGCAGTGGAGGGAAGAGGACCCAACCGGGAGTCTCTGGGTGCAAGATTTGGCCTGTTTGAGGGGGTAGGGGATCAAGGTGGTGGGGATGTTGGCTTCAGCTTGTACAGTGAGGAAGGCCTGATGGAGCCATGTGACTGTGATGAATGTATTCTGGAAGGAACTAATGACCGTGACAGGAAACTGCCATCTCCACTGAAAAAGGTAAAGTCTTTTGTACATGTACATCTTTTTATCTACCTTTGGAAGCTGTATGCATCAGATGCACACACTATTTGTTATTCTGGGGCAATCTTTGAGGTTTTTTAAAAGTAAAGGAAGACTCATGGATGTGATTTATCCATGATAGCTCCAGATAACATCAAAAAGAAGAATAAATTTGAAGACTTTTGTTTTTACTGTTTACTTGCTGCTTTTGGTTTGAGCTCTTCAGCTACCAGGTCAATTACTGTGGTCCCTGAATACCCATATTTTCAGGAGTCTTAAAATGACAAACATATTATTATATAGGTATATGAAATATCATTGACATGTATTGATTGGATGGATATCAAATGATTATTTTGATATTATTGATTTGTTAATGGCATTTTGTTCAGAATTTGAAATTCATTTTTGGACAGTATAGACTTTTTTAAAGTATTTTATTTTCCTTTTATTGAATTAAATTCTTAGTAGAATGCCTCTAGGTAATAAAAGAGGTTTCAATCCTATTTTTCATTAAATATCAGAAGGCTTCCATTCCATTGTTCAAAAGAATGGCAATTTTATCTTAAAGTGCAGTTTAATCTTTGTATCAAGTAATTGAAACAATTGATTAAAGAGCCTTAAAAGTTTATAATTATCCACTGTGTGGGCGAAATGAATGAAAAATATGCCTTGAAGGGGTCACACTTGACACAGTCATCAAGCAAGTCAATTAAAGGCAGCTGTAGGTCAGTATGTTACCACTGATATGGGGCAGGATAACTTGCTGCTATTATTTCTGGTTTGAGCATTTGTATCATTTACAAGTAGATTAAATCATGTTTTTTTGCTGTTTCCAGCATTGTTGACATAATGACTAGTAAAACTTAATAAATCAGGCTTCATCCACAGTCTTGTTACTCTATACTGTCCCTGAAGCTCAATGAGACAGCTACTTCTGATGATTGCTTGTCGAACATGGACAAGATAATTGTTACCTGTTGATTCCAGCTTTATTGGCTTCAGCAGATGGGAGGAAAGTGTCCATAATCATTGACTTGAATACTGAGTACTTTCAGACCTTCATTAGAAATCAGTTGTCTTGAGTAATTGATCTGATATATTGTTTAACCCATTGTTATGCCATGTTTTACTATCATTGCATCATCAGCATCTAAACAACTGTGTTTACCTGCCTGCCACACTCAGGTGAAACATGGACCTTTTCTGCTCCAGACCTTAGTGAACTCTGTCACAAGCAATAGGTTGTTCATGTACTATGTACAGGGCAGAAGTCAATAGTGATCATTCAGTAATGTGGATCTGTACATGAAATGCTTATCTTGTTCCATGTTCTATGCTGATATTTTATCTAAATACTTAACAATGCTTAAAGGATGTACTATGTTCATTCTTTTTTGTTTATCACATTCAATTGTGGTATTAATTGAACAAAGTCACCTGAGTAGATGGCTCTAAACATCTGGGAGGATTCTTACACATTTTTATTATCACCTATAATTATATTAAAAACCAGCAGAATGTGCCTCTGCAAAGGTTTAGCTACGTGAGTGATGTGAGCTACTATATTGGTTTCCAGTGTTATTATAGTCATGGAATTATGAGGTAACTAGATACTGCCATAATTTAGTTTGGATTCATTTGTGTGTTTCCATGGAAACGTGACACAGGTGAAGTTCTGTGTTGGTAGTTACCAGGTGGAGCTGTTTGACTGCTGAAAGTCTTAATGAACTAGGAAGTGGCATTATGTCAGCTCAACCTGCTAGAACCAGGAGATGTCAGAGACGAACAAAACATGTAGGTATCCTCACTGTGTTGATTAAAACTGAACATAAATTAAATATTTAACCTGCAGACTCATTGCAGCATGAATGGGGAGAAATTTTTGAATGTTGCAGAACACTGATCTCCTAGATGGGAAGCACAGTTCTGTCTTGGAGTCAGGACTTGTGAGAAATGAAAACTAGGAGCTTGATCACAGTCAGCAATATGTTATTGTGGTGTTCCATTGATAACTGTATCATTTAAATTTCATGTACTTGTATTTATTTCCTCATTTAAACAATGGTGTATTGGTTGTGTGAGTCATCATTGTACATTTACTAGTCTTCACAGTGTATGACTCTGAAATGGAGTATTTCATCCGAAATAGATGATGCATCATAATTGCCGTCATTTTCCAAATGAACCTCAAAAAAAAAATAGATCCAAAACTGTATTTATAAAGTGTACAATGTTTTTATTTTCAACTTATTGAGATCTATTTCACCAGCTTAAGGTTTTTTGATGTCCATTGACTATTATATAATTCTGCTTTTATGTGATAAAACCCCCCACTTGTTTTATACTCATAATAGTACATGAAGGGAGTGTACTCTTACTTTGTGAGGTTCTTGTTGAGTTTTCTCCCTTGATTGCAGCTGATAAAATGTTGGATCATCATGTTTGTCTATGCCATCATTGTCCCAGGGATATTGCCTGTGCGCCATTGTTGTTGCTTTAGATTTGCATTCATTTGACATTGTCTCTTGTGCATGAAAAGTAATAGTCAGAAGTTTGTTCCATGGTATCTTTGATTGAAAAATGGAATTCATCTACCGTACATGATAGATCTTACCACAGCATTGCAATAAGCTTTAAAACTGAGTTAGATTATTGAATTATGATATAAAATCCTGTCTTCAATATCAATGCACGGGGTATATTCTTGTAGGAAATAGTTGAAGTTTTTCAAATCCACAAAATCAGGTATCATTTTTCTCTTGACCAATGTCTAAAAGTCTGGAAAAGTCTTTTTTTGTTTCTGTTTGAAGATCTAACACTTCTTCAATTTACCTTTAACCTACAGTATCTGGTTGAAGGTCTAATACATCTTCAACTCACCTTTAGCCTACATTAGCAATGTTTCATCTACTATATAGCCGAAGTTAAAAGATCTGTGTCAATTGTTTATTCTGGGGCAACAAAGCCGTGGTCTGATTGACAGTTTGAAGGCTTGACATCACAAGTTGATGGATCTATGGTTGTGGTGTGTATTAATATTTTATGGTGTGGGGGAGGGTGAGAGTAATGTTCGTTCAGCAGGGACATCAGGGACATTATACTGACTGGAGTCTTTGATTTAGTGTTGTTGTGTTCTAAAACAACTGTGGTACATAACATTTTTCGGGAAGATTTTTCATTTGATAACTCGGATATTGCTATTTCAATGTGTTTCTATTTGTCACTAAGCTCATAATTCTGTGATCTTTTGGTGTGCCATAAAGCAAAATTATATGTTTTTTCGCTGGATGACAATGTTTTTAAAAATATCTTTATATAAGTACAAGTCAAATAAACATTTGTCCTCGAAACATATTAAATACTATAAAAGTACTAGTCTAATTTACATAACATAGAAAAAAGTAATCCATTTATGTTGTTTCCATATATTGCTGCTTCCATTTTAAGATTATTTTTTGGTATAAAGATGATTCTTGGCTGACTTTTAAAGGAACTCATTAAAGGTTTCTGTGTTTGTCATAGAATCTACTGTCTCCAATTCTGTTAATATCACGATGGAAAGGACATCTTGTCATATGTCAGCAAGTTTATTGTGACCAAGCCTAGATATCTGTGGAAAAAACACATGTTGAGATCAAATATAGAAATAATGGTGTTTCTAGAGCTCAAAAAGTAGGTTGGATTTATAATTTCTCCCTGAGTAGTTGTTGCTGAAGGTCTTGCTGTAACACAGTCAACAGTTTGCGGCATTTCTTTCTCAGAACAGCCATCAAATGTGGGACATCTAACTGCTAAATATACAGCAAAACTTTGTTAGTGTATTCTTTAATACAGAATAAGTAACTCTTTAAGGATGGAGTTGAGTTTTGTGAATGTGTTAGCGCCACTACCAGCAAAGTACCTGATTCATGGAGAATTCCTCATCTTGCCTCAAAATGCATTCTCAACTGACATGCAGGTAAAAAACTGGATATTGACAGTTTCATTCATTCATGTAATTATTATACTCACCAACAATTCAATTACGATTACGTAGTTGTGGAGGTTTTCCATTCGGACATGGCTTTTATCTCACTCATTAATTATTTGCATAGATATTATAGTTTTGATTCATTTTAAGATATAATCATTTCATAAAGGAATAATCATAATAGTTTATTATTTGCTTTATTGTTAACTATATATATCATATATAAACCATTTGTTAAGACAGTTATTAAAAAACAAGTCTGCAAAGTTTATCCCTGGGATAACAAAGAAATGTATTAATTTATGACAAGAAATTACATTTTAATAGACACTGAATACTTTCTCTTGTGCTGTTTGGGTGTTACCTCAATGATCTGATTGCGTGACTATGGATGCACTGCTTAACAATTTATGTACTTTTTTACTTATGGATGAAAGCACAACACACATTCTCCCTGTTCCTTGATTTGCACATTTAACAAAATCATGAAGTTTGATGAAAGATTTTATGCAAAATGAAACTATTATACTGGTAATAGGGATAGAACATTCACAAGTGGAGTGTGATAGTTATGCCGCAGTGCATTTTGTGTGGGTATGTTTATTAATGTAATAAATATGTTTATCTTGAAGAAGAAAACAATCCATGCACGGAAAAAGCAGAGTTCATGGGGTGTTTTTCCTTTCAGCTTTGGGTGTGATGCCATACAATATAACAATGACTGTCGTAATGTTGTTTATTATTCTATAGTAGCAATATTTGTAAATAAAGACGATATCGTGTATCATTATTAAACATGACTTGAGAATCTATTTGTGAATGACCATATAAAGGTATCTGATGGGAAATATTAATACCTGATGGCCCCATACTGTTTTGATATCATTTGAAAGGCTTAAATGTGTAGAGGAGGATTATTTGAACATTTATTTTACAGATACAAGTATTTCAAACACTTTGTTTTAACCTTGAAAGATTGAAACATGTATTTTCAGTCATTTATTGTACATATCAGTAATCAGTAGGCAACACCCTTTCCAAGTATTATATTTAGTCCCAAGCAATCAACATTTAACATTACAAGCAATGGCACGATATAAATGAAATTCTTATTTAAACATTTGGCACCTTAAGGTTCGATAAGATGAATATTATTTTAGGTAAAAAATGTGTTCAAGCACTTGTTCACACTGTAAATCCTTGTTTTTATAGAATAACAGGTTATCTTTTTAAACAGATCTTGCAAAACATATTAAATTCATGTTGAACGGTAATTTGATATATGATAGGGTTAATAAACTTGCGCACAATGAAACTTGATAGATGTTTGCAAGTGTTACGTCACTACATTAGTAACATCTTGAAGGCGAGTATTTATATCACAACATGAATCGTTGCTCCTCATTCGGTTGTATCTGACTGTTTATACTGCTGTGACAGTTACACTGCCTGATTTAAGATCACGCTGTTGGTTTTCATTCACAAGTTAAATTTTCTCAATCATACGCACCATAGTTCTCCTGCTTTCTGTTTATTGCTCAATCATATATCTGACCGTGTTTGAGGGCTTACAGTGAATAAGACATCCTGACTTGAGCACCAAAATGTTGGAGCATGGAATTATGAAAAAGCTACTTTCCCTGTTGGATTGTTCAGGAACTGTTGACAACTGTGATATGGTAATTTTCGTAATATTTGTGATATTTTCTTGTGAATATGTTTAAAATTGTTGTGCCATTTCCATTTCATTATTTAGTTAATTTACAATTTCTATGCCGTGTTCATTACAAATGGAATAAAATGAATGCTTTGATATTTTCCTAATTAAAAAACACTATTATGTCAAGTGTAAATAATTATGATTTCCTTTATTAACTTTTTTACAGAAATAAGTGCATATATAATGATGCTGTTGGAATATTGTGTTCTGCACAATCTCCTTTATGTACCTCAACAGTTGCACTTCAAATAATCAAGTACATTCATTTTTAGTTTGAATGACGTGCAAGGATTCTGAAAGCATCATGTCATTAGTTGAATAGTTATAATTTTATGATAGTAAAATGTATCGAATCAGAGAAACTCTTGAACGGCAACTAAGTACTTCACTATTTGCAATACTTTACTATGATAAATGTTGCTTTACCAGGAAGAAGGATGAAAGAGTGGAAGAGAAAGGAAGCCACTAACTGATAGAATAAGGGCTGACGCAACATGGGAAATGTACAATAAGTTTTCTGTGTTGACTGGAGCTGTGTGTTTTCTGTTTTCAGCAAAGTTCATGGAAGAAGATACGCAACATTGTAAGATGGACGCCGTTTATCCAGGAGTTCAAGCGCAGAAAATATCCGTGGATACAGCTGGCCGGACATCAAGGTACTCACTTAGTTAAATACGAAATAGAGTGACACAATTAATAGTAAGCAAGAAGTAGAGATGAATCATTACCCAGTCCCCCGTCCAGGGTAAATCTCAGTCCTTGACAATAGGCCAGTGGAATGTTCTTTCTGCTGGCAATAGAACCCCTTGGGTAAGATAGAACATCTTCTTAACTAGATTAAGGCTTTAATGGCAATAGAACCCCTTGGGTAAGAGATGGACATCTTCTTAACTAGATTAAGGCTTTAATGGCAATACAACCCCTTGGGTAAGAGATGGACATCTTCTTAACTAGATTAAGGCTTCAATGGCAATACAACCCCTTGGGTAAGAGATGGACATCTTCTTAACTAGATTAAGGCTTTAATGGCAATAGAACCCCTTGGGTAAGAGATGGACATCTTCTTAACTAGATTAAGGCTTCAATGGCAATAGAACCCCTTGGGTAAGAGATGGACATCTTCTTAACTAGATTAAGGCTTTAATGGCAATAGAACCCCTTGGGTAAGAGATGGACATCTTCTTAACTAGATTAAGGCTTCAATGGCAATACAACCCCTTGGGTAAGAGATGGACATCTTCTTAACTAGATTAAGGCTTCAATGGCAATAGAACCCCTTGGGTAAGAGAAGGACATCTTCTTAACTAGATTAAGGCTTTAATGGCAATACAACCCCTTGGGTAAGAGATGGACATCTTCTTCTTAACTAGATTAAGGCTTCAATGGCAATACAACCCCTTGGGTAAGAGATGGACATCTTCTTAACTAGATTAAGGCTTCAATGGCAATACAACCCCTTGGGTAAGAGATGGACATCTTCTTAACTAGATTAAGGCTTTAATGGCAATACAACCCCTTGGGTAAGAGATGGACATCTTCTTAACTAGATTAAGGCTTTAATGGCATTACAACCCCTTGGGTAAGAGATGGACATCTTCTTCTTAACTAGATTAAGGCTTCAATGGCAATACAACCCCTTGGGTAAGAGCTGGACATCTTCTTAACTAGATTAAGGCTTCAATGGCAATACAACCCCTTGGGTAAGAGATGGACATCTTCTTCTTAACTAGATTAAGGCTTCAATGGCAATACAACCCCTTGGGTAAGAGATGGACATCTTCTTCTTAACTAGATTAAGGCTTCAATGGCAATACAACCCCTTGGGTAAGAGATGGACATCTTCTTAACTAGATTAAGGCTTCAATGGCAATACAACCCCTTGGGTAAGAGATGGACATCTTCTTAACTAGATTAAGGCTTTAATGGCATTACAACCCCTTGGGTAAGAGATGGACATCTTCTTAACTAGATTAAGGCTTCAATGGCAATACAACCCCTTGGGTAAGAGATGGACATCTTCTTAACTAGATTAAGGCTTCAATGGCAATACAACCCCTTGGGTAAGAGATGGACATCTTCTTAACTAGATTAAGGCTTCAATGGCAATACAACCCCTTGGGTAAGAGATGGACATCTTCTTAACTAGATTAAGGCTTTAATGGCAATACAACCCCTTGGGTAAGAGATGGACATCTTCTTCTTAACTAGATTAAGGCTTTAATGGCATTACAACCCCTTGGGTAAGATAGAACATCTTCTTAACTAGATTAAGGCTTTAATGGCAATACAACCCCTTGGGTAAGAGATGGACATCTTCTTAACTAGATTAAGGCTTCAATGGCATTACAACCCCTTGGGTAAGAGATGGACATCTTCTTCTTAACTAGATTAAGGCTTTAATGGCATTACAACCCCTTGGGTAAGATAGAACATCTTCTTAACTAGATTAAGGCTTTAATGGCAATACAACCCCTTGGGTAAGAGATGGACATCTTCTTAACTAGATTAAGGCTTCAATGGCAATACAACCCCTTGGGTAAGAGATGGACATCTTCTTAACTAGATTAAGGCTTCAATGGCAATACAACCCCTTGGGTAAGAGATGGACATCTTCTTAACTAGATTAAGGCTTCAATGGCAATACAACCCCTTGGGTAAGAGATGGACATCTTCTTAACTAGATTAAGGCTTCAATGGCATTACAACCCCTTGGGTAAGAGATGGACATCTTCTTAACTAGATTAAGGCTTTAATGGCAATACAACCCCTTGGGTAAGAGATGGACATCTTCTTAACTAGATTAAGGCTTTAATGGCATTACAACCCCTTGGGTAAGAGATGGACATCTTCTTAACTAGATTAAGGCTTCAATGGCATTACAACCCCTTGGGTAAGAGATGGACATCTTCTTAACTAGATTAAGGCTTTAATGGCATTACAACCCCTTGGGTAAGAGATGGACATCTTCTTAACTAGATTAAGGCTTTAATGGCATTACAACCCCTTGGGTAAGAGATGGACATCTTCTTAACTAGATTAAGGCTTTAATGGCAATACAACCCCTTGGGTAAGAGATGGACATCTTCTTAATTAGATTAAGGCTTCAATGGCAATAGAACCCCTTGGGTAAGAGATGGACATCTTCTTAATTAGATTAAGGCTTCAATGGCAATAGAACCCCTTGGGTAAGATATGGACATCTTCTTCTTAACTAGATTAAGGCTTTAATGGCAATAGAACCCCTTGGGTAAGAGATGGACATCTTCTTAACTGGATTAAGGCTTTAATGGCAATACAACCCCTTGGGTAAGAGATGGACATCTTGATTTAGGATCAAATGTCAATTGGTATATAATCTGTTTAAAATGTATATACTGAACTGTCTTTAAATGCTTGAAAAAGTGTAATTATTTATTGTGCTTAAACCATGTGTCTGTCTTGAAATAAGTAAAATAATATATTACACTACAAATTGGCATCTTGGCAATGTTATTTCAACATAATTGCAAATAAAAACAAACTATGTTTAAGTTTTTTTTCTAGAAATAATATTATTAGGATGTGAAACTTTGTATGGATGATTAATGGAGGTTTTGTATGAATATGATGGAAATTTTTTTATTAACGTCATAGGTTTGATAATTTTTCATTGTAATTCAAGTGTATAATAGGTAATGTGTTCTCTATTGTATAAATGAATGGATTGATTCAATAACCGTTTAGAGCCTAAAAACTTCTCTTCTACCAGTAAAATAAATCATTCAAGCAGAATAAAAGATTTATGAAAACTCCAAAGACGGATTGGACTATTTTTTACATCTTGATAATAAATATATATTTTTTTTATTATAATGGAAAATATCACTTTCTTACTGAAACATACCTCCTCAAATGAATTGTACCTAAAAGATGACTTTTAGCAAAATAATGTTGCAACTTAATACACAACTAAACTCATGCAAGAATTATGTTCTAAAATAATATGTCATTAAAATTTAAGACTATTGATCACTGTCTGTTTTGAAATGGCTAATATGTTTGAAAATATATTAAAATCATTTATTCTATTTTGTGGATGCAATCAGTTGAATATCACATTAAAAAATATGAAATATAAGTTCTTAAAATATTTTGAAAATATCAAGTTTGTTTCAGTAAGAAAAAAACAACTGAATAAAGGGTATCTTTATTAAAACTCAGACAATTTGTAAACATGTGATTATTCATACAGGTTCTAGAGTTTATATGCTACTGTGGTGGGAATCCGTATTGTTTGTGGTGCAAGGTGCAGCAGTGAGTGTTATAAACTTGGTATTAAAATAGACAAAAAAGACCAAATATAAAAGATCACTTTTTACAACCTGTCATGCCACAGTGTACAATGTGTGCGTATGGGCTTGTCAGATATTACAATGAATTGGTTTATTGTGTGTAAATGTAGATACAGTTGCCCTGATAACATCTCAAAAGTGCAGTGGTGTAAGTACTTTCCAAATGATATTTGTACTAATAATAAAAAACACCACCACCACAATTCATTACTGCATCAAAACAAGGTTACTTTGGTACATTGTAGTTGGGAGTGGCCTAGCTAGTTAATGTCTATTGTTGTAATATTTGGTAATATATGGCCGTGCAACGACCTCTTATACATTGAAGTGAAACGAAGAATTGCTTTTAACTGTTTAAGTTTTAAAAGTCAGTTCAGTGTTAAAGGCCCATTGCCTGCCGTTTTGATGTAATCAAATATAAAACTTTCCTGAACATTGTGTAAAACATATCAAAGTGATCAGTTCAGTGATAACTGAAGCCATCAAATGACTTAAATAAAAATAATGATAAAAAATAAAGGAAAAATTGCTGGTAAGATCACTTAAAAGCCACCTGTTTTCACAATTTATGTCATTTTAACAACACACTATTTTTTTTTAATGACGTCATTTTAATATCCCGCAACGATACTTGTTATGACGTGACGTCACAAGAGTGGAATACGGCTGTATTGCACTGGAGTGGTATACGGACTACCGTATTTTGCGATATGTATTGGGTGTGGATTTATGATGGGTTATAATAAAAACAAAAATATGGGTGCCCCTTTAAAAGTTACAGAGTAGATTTAGTAAGCATGGATGATGAAACACTGTCTTCATATTGTACTGTAACAGCGAACATTGCACGCAGTATTTTTTTTTGAACCCATAAGTTACTCAACCCGTCTTCTCAGGTTTATGACATGGTAATGATCGCAATGTCGTGTGAGATGATCACGATTTGGTTTGATATTGCCTAAAGAAGTAATTGGAATGAAGATAAAATTTCAAAATAGTATGTCAATTGTCAACAAAAGTATTTTTTTATTGTAAAATAGAAAAATGGAGACTTTGAATTATTCAGTTAGTGAAAAAGAAATAATCAGGGTCAGTATTCAATAAGCCTTTTAGTAACATTTTTTATCTAAGTGAAAGATGGCTTTTTTTCTAGTTTGAATTTTTAGAAAGCGAACAATGTTTGTACACCAAAAGTATAAAAATCATCAAGAAAATGGCTTGAACAATATATGCATATCGAATAATTCTGATGAAAAGTAGCGGGTATTTCACATAATAATTGTGAAAAATTACAAAATTCTCATTAAGTTCAAAATTTTCACTAAGATGCTTATTGAATATGGCCCCAGAAATCAAACTCAGGTTAACCCTGATAACCAGGGCAAGCTGTGTGATGAGCTTCTCATTCCTAAACCAGAATTTTCAAATAGTACAGAAAACATAAAGATGATTGATTTCGAATTTAACATAGCATTTCTCATCCATACAATAAATGATAACAAAAAATAAAGGTAAATAGAACATATTGTTTTCCAACCTGAAAATTTTCCTATGTTTGCTGAAATATTTTTGTCAGAGATACAAAGCAGTTAAAATACCTCGCATGTATATAGCATATCAGTTGCAAAGATCTCCAAAACTTGTTAATAACTCTAGATTCTGGTAGATTCACAAAATACTTCCTAACTATGAAAGTGATAGTACACATTTTTCTGAGGCTTTTTTAACTTTCATTTTAACATGATATTAAATGTCTAATGTTACGACCACTTGCACACTTCAGGCAACTTCCAGGCAGGTGAGCCCGGGGCTATTCTGAAGAAATACGACAAACATGAACACCAGTCATTCAACAAGCTGATGGTAGACGTGCTGCGCTCTTACGTGCCGGAGTATCGGGGTGAGGTAGTGAAGGACGGGGAATGCTACCTACAATTACAGGTGTGTGAAGGTGTTATGGAAGTCTTATGTTCGTTGTTGGAAATAATTTTTGCTTCAGGATCCTAATAGGCTGACATGTAGTAACATAAGAAATGCAGTCCTATCATGTTGTAGACGCTAAAAACAGTTTCAGAATCTCTGCCCATCTTTTGCCTTTTCTTCCTCTGTGAAAATTAACTGCATTAACTACTAGTACATGTATAACATGTTGTTTTTTTCAACCTCAGGACCTGCTGTGTGAGTTTGAGGCTGCTTGTGTGATGGATGTGAAGATGGGCTGTCGTACCTATCTGGAGGATGAGCTCACTAAGGCCCGCCAGAAACCCACACTCAGAAAGGTGAGGATACATGTTTGGATTATGTGTAGTGTTCAGGGAAATATTGCGATTTATTGTTGTTTGTTGTCAATATTCACAGGCTTCTTAGATAAATATTTATTATTTGAAATAATATATGCTATTGTTCTACATCATTGTCTACATCATGGCTATTGCTGTCAACTTGTAGTGTTAATTTTGTTTATTACTAGTTCAACTCTTACTTTTGGGATTAAGCAAACGAACATTATAATCTCCTTTGTTATGGTTTGAATATTGGTGGCAATTTGAAGAGTAATATGACAGTCACAAGCGAACACTCTCAACCAGGGCTTCTAAATTTTTGAAATCTCAATCGGTCCAACTTGGACTGTCCAAGCCTGTCAAACCCAGTCCATGCCATTTCTTTGTATTTGAATTCACTGGCTTAGTGCAAGATGGTTGCAACTAAAGAAGGTGTTACAACAGTCTTGAGCCAATGCCTCAAATTACACAGTAACAGCTTATTAGGTCATATACTCGTACATGTAACTATAGCAACATGTGGTATGGAAATGCGACTTTTACAGTACCTTGCATAGAACGTATATCGGAGCTACTAACACAATGAAACACTGTTACAGATATTCACATACAATATTGACGTATTTCAAGAATATGTTTAATTCTATGAGACATTGAGTTACTGTGTCAATGCAATGCTTACAGTTTTTTTTCCATTTCTGTTCAAGGCAAGTTTTTCAACCATAGAAATATGACCTGTTGCTGATTCTTAATATTGCAAGATATCACTGCTATTTTCACAACTGTAGATATTTCTCCCACAGGACATGTATCAGAAAATGGTGGAGGTAGATCCAGGTGCGCCCACACCAGAGGAGCACGCCCAGAAGGCCATAACGAAGCCTCGCTACATGCAGTGGCGGGATGATATGAGCTCCTCAACAGGGATGGGCTTCCGTATAGAGGGCATTCGGGTACGTACAGTGCGTTCTGTGTGGTTGTGCAGTCACATATATGATAAAAGCTCAAGGAATATGTTGAGTTCACAATCACAGATATAACAGTTGTTGTCCAATGCAAATTGTTTTAACCTAGTTTATTAAAAGCAAAAGTAGAAAAAAAGAATACTTGATTTAGAAAAAAAGCAATTTATGTGGAGGTTCAGTTCCATTTTGCTTTATATTGAATGCTGGTTTGGAGGTTGGAGCTAATGTTTCTTTATAGCATATACCCGACTTTAAATAAAGATTCTTGTATCTTCAGTTTAGTTTTAAAGTAGAAACGTTGAATGAGTTTTTGCTGGCATATGTAGATGTATATTTATTCTGTTTGTATCATGCATTGCGAATTCTTTGTTACAGAAGAGTGACGGAGCTCAGGTGAAGAATTTCAAGACAACGAAGGACCGGGCAAGTGTGAAGACAAGCCTGCGACAGTTTGTGGAGGAACACCCAGCTGTTGTGGTGAGCAGTCAAATCTTAGGATATAGAATTTCATTAAAAAAAATATGTATTCTGTACATTAATACTACATGTCATGTACATAAATTTAGTAGAATTCATCAGAAACTTGTGATTGATTGCAGTTGTGTTTCTCAGAATTATTTATTGAAATTGTTCCAGTGTAAAATCTAGGCAAGTAAATTGTAATAATGTTCACTTGTTCTGTTTCAGACCAAATATGTCCGGAGATTGAAAGCTATCAAAGTAACACAAGAGTCATCTCCCTTCTTCAGCTCTCACGAGGTAGGCAACCCAACTGAAGTAAACCATTTCATAAAATATAATAATTTTTTTAAAGAATACAGAATGGAACATTTACAATATAAGGTACACATGTACTGCTTTAATGTGTATTTGACTTGAATAAAACTAAAAATGTATGATCATGTTTCCTTTTTCTCTAAAGAATTATTTGTTAGCTTATAGATAAAAACAAATAGTAATCTTTATCTTTTACTTGCAAATCTTTCTTTCACAGGTTATTGGTAGTTCTCTGCTGTTTGTCCATGACCGATCTGGCTCGGCCAGTATCTGGATGATCGACTTTGGGAAGACAGTTCCGTTACCCAGCTCCGTGCAAGTGACTCACCGTAAACCCTGGCAGGAGGGGAACCATGAAGACGGCTACCTCACCGGCATTGATAACCTCATCAGTATCTTCCAGGAGCTTTTAAAAGACTTGAACCTGCCCATGGCCAGCAGTGATGAAGAGGGGCTGGACAGTGAAGCCAGCTCGGTCAGGTCAAACTCTTATTCCCAGTTTAGTGATAGCGTTAATAGAGATAGTTCAAGGACATTGATTCAAAGTTCAGACACTGTGACGGGTTCAAACTCTTCTCAACCAGAAAGTTAACTGACAATTCGAATGAATCAAGGGTGTGAGTGTAAATGACGGTCAGTAAAACCCGGAAACCAGAAAGCATCAACTGCATTTACAATTGCCATACACCATAGCCAAATATGGTGCTTATTTTCAAGGTCGGATATTGACTATCAAATAAATGAAATTAAATTAAAAACTCAACGCAAATTTAGTGTTCAAACAGCGACAACAGAGAGACCTAACCAAAGATTCAAGTTGCTTTATGTGCAATATTGATAGTTCACTATAATTTCAGTTATTTGAGGTCAATTTCAAGGAACTCTTGTGAATATCAGTATAAATGTTGTTTTTTTATACAGTATTAGTTTGTCATGTTTATTTGTATGTTTATTTTTTTGTAAAAAAAATGTGAAAATCTCATTAATGAAAACTGTCTGTCATCATGATCTGATATTTACAAAATATGTAATCCTTACACATGTTATATTCTTTATTCTTGAGGTGATTTAATTATCTAACATTAAGACACCTAGTTACCACAGATATTTAATACCAGTACACATGTGCTTGATCATCAATGCTATTCCTAAATATTATTCAATGTAAGACATTCATAAATCAAATGAATATTATTATATTATTGATACTTTGTACTACTTTGTACTAGGTATTTTTAAATGAGAAATCATAGGTATCAGTTCTTCTATTCATAAAATTCCATGGACAGGTATTTACTTCTTTAAACTTTTCCTTGAACAGGGTTTTCAGTTTCAAGCTCTTTACTTGATAATTTCTACGATTATTGACTTCCTTATAAATGAGAAAAGGAAGCCAATAGATTTAAGTAAGTGGTAAAAATGGTCCCCTGTGTCTGACGTCCATCTTGTGTCTTATTTCTGATGTTTTTTTATCTAAAAGTTCGCTAACTGCGCATTATTAACAAAATGTTATTTTCTGAAGTTTGTTAATGATTGTCCGTTTATTTGATTTCCATTAATTATGTAACTGTTCTATGTTTAATTGATTGAAGATGTATTTGTAAATTATGAATTAACAGCTTAATAAATTATATAAATGACGGAGGCTCATTTTATATTGTATGGTTCTGAATATTAAAAGATGTTTTGCATTTGAAGATCTGATTTCAGTATTGCTGCTACAATGAAGTAATTGTAAGTATGAACAAATTAAACTTCCCACAGGAACAAGATAAATGCTAAAAGATAAATATACAGCTGTAAGAAAGTATTGCCATGGGGGGTATTCCACATTGCAATGACAACCAAGCATTACCTTTCAGATGACAGCAAAAATGTTATGTGAAACACCTTCTTGTGGTGCTTAACAAATTCTGTGAAGTTGGCTTAAAATTGTACAACCAGTAGTAGTTTTGGCTAGGACAGCATGTATAAAATCATTGCAAGATGCAATCATGTGTGACCTTACCTTAGAGAAGGAATATTATAAACTATACAAGGTATTCACCTCTCACTGAAAAGGTTGTGGGTTTGGTCGTTACCTCTCAAATGGACACCAGTACTGGTTTCATCCCCTGCCAAAAGGTAATGGGGATATAGAACTGGTTGGCGTTTGTGCATCCAGCAAATCTTGTCCAGAGCCTTTGAGGAATTGACCGCAAACTTCATTTACAGCTAGATCTCATTGAGGAGAAGTGCAGTAGAATCCATAACTCTGGATGCAGTATTTTTTTAGGCAATTGCCCTTTGTTAATTTTCATACTTTATTTCCTGGAGCATTACTTGGAAGTCATTGATATATTTGCTCCAAATTTCATACACAGATACAATTCTTTAGGATAAGTGCCGTGCAAAAGAACTCTCACTCTGCCACTGTGCTTTTTGAGTTATAGCCCTTTGCTATTTTTGAACTTGAAAAATCTTCTATGAATTGACTTCAATCTTTATATACACACAGACTTCCCGAAAACTTTTATCTTGTCCGATTACTGCTGAACAGAAATCGGAATGACTGACCAGCAGATTTGTGACAGCAAATTTTAGAAATATCAATAATTAAATGTAAACAAATCAGCCAGTGTACATTTATCCATCAGGTATAAGCAATAGTGATCAGTAGTCTTGAATTAATGGAAGGCAGCTGGGGCTTATCTCTTACATGCACTAGTCTGAATACTCACATCCAACGTTTTAACATATCACTTTGGTCTTACTTGATTTCAAAAAGACACAAGAGGTGTTGCAAATTAGCCATGATAGTATTTGAAGTACATTACCAACTAAACAAGAACAGAAGCATAACATTTACAGATATTAAAAAAAGCAAGCTATTGATTAAGATAACCATGTCGAATAATAGCTAATTGAGTTAATGTTTCTTGTTAACATATACCCAACTTGTACCCCCAAATCATATCATATTCTGATAAATAACCAAACATATTTTTCAATCCTGGTAGCATTTTTACAATGAACTGTAATGTTATTATTGGGTGTGACCCTCCTTCCTTGCTTTGTTGAACATAAAGCATCTTTCAGGTCCCTTGGTTAAATGCTCTTCAGCTATTGAGCAATGACCTTGACCTTTGACCCACTGACCTCTAAATAATTAGGGTTTATCTACTGGGCAGGACTAACCTGCCAACTAAATTTGAGGTCCCTCGGCTTATTAGTGTTCGATCATCAGTTATTGATTTTAAACAGATTTTCAGCTTAAGGTCGCTACAATCCTTAGCTCTGACTTCAAAATCAATAGGATTCATATGCTGGTCATGATCAACCTGCTATCAAATTTGAGGTCCCTGGGCTTAAGCATTCTTCAGGTATTGACCAGAAACATATTTTCAGCTTAAGATCACCATGACTTTGACCTCTGACCTCAAAATCAAAATGGTTCATTGATCAAGATCAACCCACCTACTAAGTTTGAAGTATCTGGATCTAAGCATTCTTCAGATATTGAATGGAAATCATGGGGATAAATGAATGTCTGTTCCAACATTTCTTGTATAATATGTGTTTTTTTTGTTTAAAAAACCCCTTTTTTTTCAAGAAAATATAACTAAATAAACTTCTAACCCTAATGGACTCAACACCTATAATGACCTAACGTTGGCCCAGACTGACAGAAGGACGGATGGTCCGATGACTATATAAGGAGCATAAACAAGAGGCCCAAAAGGGCCTATGCTCTACTGGCATGGCTCTTGTGGTCATTTTCAATCCAGAGCATGTACGTTTGAGTAATAGGCAACCATTATATAGTTCACTTTAAGTGTTTGGGTTAGCTGAAAACGCTGCACGTTCAATATCTGAGGACAGGAAGTGTTGTAAGCAGATTAGTTGCATGAACTATTTTAATATGTGTCAAGTAAAAGTAATCTGAGGGTAAAAAATATTTGCTTTCAAAACTGTACTCATCGTCAAAATTTCATTTCTGTAGCTTTAAAAATAAAAAGTCGGTCAAAGGTCAAAGTCAAGGACATCCGAGGACAACATTAATGGTTGTTTGCAAAACTGTTCACATGGTCAAAATTTCATTACTGTAGCTTTAAAAATTAATAAGTAAGTCAAAAGGGGTGGGGCCAGCTTTTGCCCAAGGGGCATTATTTCAAATGTTTTCGATGCTCCACAACAAAATTGAAAATGCCCTTTTGTACATTTCACCAAAAAATGTGTGCAACGTTGTTTAATGACGTAATAAAGCGAAGTGATTTTAAATCACTATTGATGTCAAATATTTAGTCAGAAAATTGTAAACATGATTATTTATTTTCAATTTTGATAAAAAGTCTTGCATACTTACATATTTGATAATTGACTGCACTTAATTGAAATAGCATAATATACTTTTCATAAACCATACAGGAAAAGAAATAAGAAGTGGCACAATGTTGCGTGTGACTCTCTTACATGTGGGGTTGTAAGACCATAGACGGGGGTTTTCCAGCGCTGGTCACATGACCGGAGACACACATCTGGTATGCAAGGAATAATTATCTCACTTGATAAATTCAGAAGGTTGGATGGTTGGGAGCCCTTGATTCAAAATTCAATGCAATACCTGATGGATTTGACTGAGATATTGACTTTAAGGTGGTTACAATCGACAACTAAGGCCAATATATGCAAAAAAACCCCATTTAATTCTCTAACTTAATTATTTAGGTAGGTTGAATGGTTTAGTACCACTGTATAAAGTCTCAATGCAATACATCAAGTAGTTGTTGAGATATTAACCTTTGTGTGCTTTAATACATGCAAAACCAGAGTTTTAAGTCAAATAAAAAGGCCAATAATTTAAACTAAGTTCATGACAGTAATAAATTAAACAGTGTTGTTGTTTTTTTAAAACATATCTAATGCAATACATGGTGCATTTGTGGTGATAATTACTTAAAGATGCTAACATGCAAAACCTTAACCAAGGTGTGACTCCAAAGCCGATGATAGGGTGAGTAGTATAGCTCTCCTTATTCTTTGCATAGTCAAGCGAAAAGCTGAAACTACCAGTGCAATAGTCACACAAATATTCTCGTTGTATTCTAACACCACACTTATCTTGAGAGTCTTTATTTCCGAAGAGTTTTAAATCAAATAGTCTTTAACATTAAACAAGCATTATTAATACCAGGTACCACAAATACTTTAATAAGTGTTACAGGGCTTCCATTAATAAGCTGTACTACCTGTACAAACAGCATACACTCTACACTTACTTATTTCTGCTTAAAAGCAAAACATGTCAAAGTACTTGTTGATTTCTTATATCACAAAGTCAGCCGGACATTCAAAATCACTAACAAACTTATGTGTCTAAGTTTTTCTTAACTAAGATGCTTTAACATGTGTTCATATAACGAAAATTGAACTCAACAATGTATGGCAAAACAATCTTTATATCGGTAACTAAAATGTTACCAATTAAATGCAATTCAAAAAGATAAACAAATCAAGCAAGACCAGGTAGGAAGTGCCTACGCACTGGAAGGATAGTGAAAATGAGAGTGAAAATATCTTGTCTAATCTTGAGAAATAAAAAAGTCACCTTTATCTGTGTAATAGCAGCTATACGGTAAGTTTATTTGAGCATCTTTCTCATTTCCCGGATTTTTTGGCTCATTTTTTTCTTTGCTGACTTTCCCATTTCTTTTTTCAATTTCTTCATTTCCCGTATTTCCGATAAAACGGCATTACGCTCACCTAGAATATCAGAACTGAACGGTGGCATTGGAACTGTCTCCTTCATTTTTCTGAGGAAAAACACGCGGATGTTTACCTGGTCCCAAAGCTGTTGGCCATGAGCTTGCTTAAGATGGTTCACGATATTTTTGAAAGATGAAAGGCAGCGACAACAATACTTGCAGTACAACATGGTAACACAATTCTCTCTTGGTGAGAAATATGAATGGCCAGTAGACTTGAAGTGTGAATCCAGCTGATACAGCTTTTTAAAACTTGTTTTGCACACTGGACATTCTTGATATCTCTTTGCTATGGGGTAAGTAAACCAAGTATCTGCCTCTACAGTAGCGAGCCCATATCCCATTTCATTCCCAGTATGGACCTTGTAGTAGTGTTCTGTACATTGGAACGGATTAATAAACACATCATAGCAATCTGGGGCGGGGCAAACAATCGCAGTGTTGATAAAAAGAGCGGGGGGGTATTTAATGACAGACGGGGTGTTGATGACCACTTCACCTGAATTGCTACGTGACAACTCGCTCGCACTGGCGTGCTCTGCTGATTTAAAATGATCCCTCATTGCAATTTCTTCCTCGTTTTCTACACTGCAGTAATCACATTTGTAGAATACTGACTTTCTGCTTGTACCTGTATTTGTAAACAGCTCCTGATATGATGTATTGATGAGTTTATGTTTCTTGGACATTGCCGAATCTTTGACTAATCCCTGTCCCCTCTGAAGCGGGGAAAAAAGCAGATCCTTTGTTTCGAAACTTTTGGAGTACTGTATGACCAGATACTGTTTAATACCCTTTTTTCTGTGCTTTTGTTCCAAATGGTGACAGATATCCTGGAATGATTGACAGAGCAAATCATGGTGCAAACAGACAAACAAGGTGGAATGGTCCTTTTTCACTTTAGTGAAAGGTAAGTGATGGGATACAAGGCAGTGTTGCATGTATTCCTTGTGGGAATGGTTCACCTTGCCACACACTTCGCACACGCAGCTCTCTGGGAACGTACACAGTGTTTCTTGCATCACTTCACTCAGGCCATACTTGTGCTGGGTATGAGTACTGTCATGGCTGAGGCTGTAATGCATTCCACATTCATGAATGGTTTTGAAATTTGCTCTGCATGACACACAGACAACAAGCTTGCTGGTAAATGGACGCCCAACTTTGAACGACAATGGTGGTGTCCAGGATGACACCAGTTCTCCTGACAATGTTGCCATGTATGCTGTTGCTCTATAGTGGCCACATTCCTGAAGGTGTTTCTCCATTAACTGCCTATCTGCCTGTTGAAAGTCACAAAGATCACACTTATAACAACGGTTAACTTCTACGTTTTTTACATTCGAACCAGGTTCATCCTCATTACTCTTTTCAATGTCAATTGAGACTACAACATCATCATGTTGAGGCTTGTCTTCAACCAGTTCACCTTCTTCCACTTCTGTTCCTTCAACGCCCTCTACAATTACTAAATCTTCATCCACATTATCCTCATCTGACACTGTATAAACCTCCTGCCCATCTGTGACTCCTACAATCATACATTCAGAGTCAACTGAGGTGATGGTGGTGTTGGAATCAGGATTGAGCGTCTCCTTGGTGTTAGCTGAATCTCCAACATCTTTTGCACTTTCTGATTGTGTGGTAGCTGAGTCTTCTAGATCTTCAGGTTTCTTGCTAGAGTTCTCATGTCCATTATCGTGATATCCTGCATGTATATGCTCGATTTTTTTCTCTTTGTCTGCTTTTGAATCTGACGTAGTGGAACTTGTGCTGGCCTTGTCTGAGGTTCCCTTGTAGTCCAGAACAAACAGTTCCCCAGCCCCAGAATCTGAAGCTGTCTTAAGGCTGTGGTCATCTGGAGGGCTGGCTGTAGCTCTCTGTCCAGCAGCTGTGGGTCTAAAATCTTCACCTAGAAATAAAGTAGTTTAGCATACTGTTAGCTTAGAACTGGATGGATGAATATTAAGTTTGTTATCCAATAATGACAAATTGCATTATAAAACCTCTTAAAAGTTTTATTACTTCAATCAGTTCAATTTAAAATAATTTGTTCGACTCCTTCCACATTTAATAAAACAATTAAAATGTTAAACAATTCAATAATACAAACTTCTGTCAAATTGTGTGCATCATGTACATAGATATCTTGAATGATTTTACAAAAGAATATGTATGACCACAAATATGATCTATTAAGCTAAGAAATAAGTTTTCAGACACTATTTTTTTTCCATGAAGCAGTACTGTGGTACATAATCATAAGTCTCTATAAAATTGAGTTTGACTGATATTGGCAAGATGTTTAAAAAAGTTATTTCTCTTCGCAACAATGGCATTAATTTAGAAGATTAAATCACCTCCAACATCTCCACTTTCATAGTTCCCATCAACTTGTTGTCCATACTGCTCCCCTGCCTCCCTGTGCTTGGGAAGATCTGACTCTGAGAAGTATGTCGAGTGCCTCCCCCACACATCCTGAGCCCTGTTATCATACAACCCAGTTTTCTGGGAAATCCTCTGCCAAGTCACCGAGGTCTGTCTCTCCAGTATTAAGCGCAGGTTGTTGACAGAGTGTTGTAGCATCCTGGTTAAGGGAAACCATGTAAAACAATATATACTTTTTTTTTTAAATGAGTACGGGTATTAGTTTACATTCGGCCAAATTTTCCTCCTCAAAACTTAAAGTATATAATTTTCCCTACCTAGGTAAAAAAATCCCTTTGTTGAATATAAGGTTTGAACAGAAGTTTGACATTATATGAATCATACTAGTAATTTTCCCCTTTTTGACAAAAAAACTCTATTTTACAAAGGGCTCTGCCATCATTTCCTTAAAACTGGAAAAAAACAAACTTAAATTTATATTACGTAATTAATCAATAAATAACATAGCATAATCTTTACTTTTTCAAAAATTAGTTAATTTTAAAGACTATTTTATTTTTCAACTGCTAAATGTCAACTATATTTGTTCATATTTTTATTGTTAGAGAATGAATTATCATACACACACCGAATGCAATGACTATTTTTTATTTTTTGATGACTACCTTGGCTCATATTCCCCATTGTAGTTGTTAAGACGTACATCATCCTGCTCCCAGTCCCTGCCCGACATCTGAAATGATTATTCAATATACATCCCAGAATATATCATCAATTTCCTTCACTGCAAGTCCACCAATGCCAAGTATGCATTCATTGGTATATTTTTAACTTTGAAATTAGCACAAGCCCACCAGGTCTTCACACGTAAAATACTTCCTTGGCTTTCCAAAATTATGGATTTATACAGCAGGGCTTGTTGAAAGTTTTAATGCCAAGCACTAGTATGAGAATTTGGGCTTGTTCATCCAAAAGCATTATTTCGGTGGTTGTTTATAGAATGCAAGCACATTCAGGGAAACTTTCTTATTGTTTAGACATTCTTGCACTTAAACAGTCTGCCAAAAACAGACTCTGGCAGTCAGTTTTATGGACTAAAATTGTGATGGGCAATGTAAACATTGTGCCGAGTGGCAACAAAACATTATAATGTTTTTATAAACATGTATCCTTTAAAACCTTACATGTAACTGTGAAATTACATATCAAGTGCCTGGTAATTATCAATCAGGTGCTTGAAACGTCTCAGCATATACAGTACTGATACTTTTCATCAGGTAAGGAGTGTAAAGCCTCCAGTTGCTTACAAAAAAACAACATTTTACCTCTGTTGGGAATCACAATGGCAGTGTGCATGAGCAAAAAGCACACCATAAAATACGGGCAAGTCAGGTAAGACGATACAGTATAATTCCTTTTTTGTGTAGACAACATTATACATCGTAAGAAAATATTGATACCCTGATACAACTCATTTTGTATGTATATCTACTGTAGTTATTTTAATGACAAAATATAAAATCTATTCTTTACTTGTTTAAATATTCCTCTTTCTTAAACATAATAGATATAAACAAAACATGCTTCAGGGTAAGATTCCCGATTTAGATGTTAATTTTATGAAGTGTCAGAGAACTTCTTTAGCCCAAATAAGGACAGATTTTTTTTAATAAATTTTTATACATATGGCAAATCCTTCAAATACAAATTGTTTTGCACCATTTTAGCGCAGTTGTTCCGATTGGGATTCTGTAGTGTGTGTGGGCTAGTGTTCCGGCGGTCGTGGGTTCGTGCCCCACACCGGGCGCACTTTTCCTCCCATGTTTACTTTACTTGTGGCAGCGGTAAACGGCATGAGTGCCTCCGTCGGCCTTTAAAGTTAATAGGGGGAGGAGTGTGGTGTGTGTGGGCTAGAACAAGTCGCCCGGTCAGCTCAGTTGGCTAGAGCTCCGTGCTAGTGTTTCGGCGGTCGTGGGTATGAGCCCCACACCGGGCGCACTTTTCCTCTCGGGTTTACTTTAATTCTGGGTTAAAGCATATTACAGTATGTCTATAAAAGCTCATAAAAACAAGACAAATCACATTTAAATGTTATTTCATATCAGTTTTTTGCACACGAAGTAAATATCCAACAAAAAAAATATATGAGTTTCAGGTGTTTTTTCATCCTTTACTGTCAAAAGTGTTATGTACATGAAACAGACAACAGTTTTGCATGCAGTTTACACATGCAAATCTGTTGTCTGTTTTATTTAAAGCTTTGTTAACCAAATTTAATTAAACAGGTGAAACAGATTAAATTCTTATGGTGCAAAATATTTTTCAATTACAAGGTAAAATATGAATATAACCTTTTCTAATACTTATCTATATCAAAAACATGAAATAATTATCTAAATATTTTTTTATATTTTTTAAAAAATCCCCCTTTTTTTACTGTACTGTTTGGACGTTTATGGATAAAGAGAACATCTATTATTTAGACTAAGAAGTTCTTCTGTCAAACTTAAATTGGACCACTTCTATTCACCTCATTGGAGTCTACGAAATAAGTTATAAAGTGATTTAATTTCATGTTATGTCGCATGATGTAGTATGTGTGGGCCCGGTTAGCTCAGTTGGTTAGAACTTAGAGCGCCATGCTAGAGATCCAGCAGTCATTGGTTTGAGCCGTCGGATGCAAAAGTTAATGGAGAAGGATGTGTGGGTCAGAACCAGCTGCCCAGTAAGTGCCAGTGTTGCTACGAAATTAAGTTATAATGTTATTCAATTTCATGTTATTTTTGCATTATGTAGTGCGTGTGACTGTGGGTAAGAACTAGTCTAAAATTATAGACGTGTTATACAGGATTCTTCCAATCCCTAATGTCTAAACTGGTTTGTGCAAAAAACGGGGGTGTTTTGAAAAATATTAAAATTGTATTAAGTGAAGTATTTTATGGTTTAAATTGATCATTAAGATTTATATTCATATTAAACCATGTAAGTGAAGTTATTTTGCACAAAACAAGCATTTAATGCATTAATGCATTAAAACACATTTTTTACCTTTCCAATAAAACGAAAGTTGACCGACACAGACAACAATTATGCCAAGCGGAACAACTCGACCCAATCGTAATAACTAGGCCACCTCCGACAAGCTTCGAGATAGACCTCGTGAATACAATCGTAACAACTCAGCCATGGCCGAAATGTTTGGATTGTTTAAAAATTGTGCCCTAAAGACTTGCAGGTGCCCTTCATGTATATATCGCTATGTTTTGACAGTAAAAAATGAAAAAAAACACGTCAAACTCATAATTATTCGTAGGATATGACATTTTTATGTATGGAACTGATATAAAATAACATAATCTGGTAATATTTCTTGTTTTTATGATATTTTTTAGATGCTAAATGCTTTAACCCGGAAGTCCGATCGGATTAACCTGCTCAGTTAGTTGCCGTGCTAGTGTTCTAGCGGTCGTGAGTTGAACCTCCTTTTCTTTCCAAACTGAAATCTATTCTGCAAATTCATAATAACTTGGTGAACTGGAGTGATTTTACATAGAACAAGAAGGGCAATTTCGTTGTGTGCTGTGACCCACAGTACGTCCACAACATAGTCTAAAATAATAGATGTGTTATACGGGATTCTTCCAATCCCTAACGTCTAAACGGGAATGTGCAAAAAACGGGGGTGTTATAAAAATATTGAAATTGTTTTAAGTGAAGTAGTTTATGGTTGAAATTGATCTTAAGAGTTATATTCATATTTTACCATGTAAGTGAAATGTTATTTTGCACCAAACAAGCATTTAATGCATTAAAACAAGTTGTTTACCTTTCCAATAAAACGAAAGTTGACTGACACAGACAACAATTATGCGAAGGGGAACAACTCGATACAACCTTAATAGCTTGGCCTCCTCCGACAAAGCTTCGAGATAGACTTTGTTATACAATCGTAACAACTCGGCCATGGCCGAAATGTTCCGAGCGATTTAAAACTGTGCCCTAAAGCCTTGCAGGTGCCCTTCATGTATCTATCGTTATGTTTTGACAGAATGAAATGAAAAAAAGCCATCAAACTCATAATTATAAGTTGGATATTTATTTTTTTGTGTACGGAACTAATATAAAATAACATAATCTGGTAATATTTCTTGTTTTTATGATATTTTATAGACGCTATATGCTTAAACCCGGAATCCTGATCGGAACAACTACCCACTTTTGATACTAAACAATTTGTATGTCAAGGATTTGCCATATCAAAAATCTAAAAAAAATCCGTCAACGTACAATTATTTAGACTAGTCAACAACATTACCACTTACAGTGCGAATTTGTTTGAGTACGAATCGATGTTGTTGTTTTGGTTCTCTAATCAAACCTTGGTGCCAATGTAAAGGACTTTAACCCGCAGTTAACATATTATTTTGGATGAAAACCTTCATGTATTCTTTTTTTTTGCCATTAGAACATTTTGTAATCACCTTTTCTGAGTTTAAGGTACCAACACGCTGCCCTAAGGTACAATCCTATGCAGGGTAAAGACAACGAACATGCAAAAATGAACAAAAACATTACCATGAATCTGCTACATATATATTTATTTCATAGATTGTTTTAATTTAATAGCAAATAAAGCGTATGGTCGTTAAAAGCGATATCATTATAATAATATTGTACTGCTGTATATATTCGTTATAATTTACGAAACGCACAAATCAATCATTCTCTGTAAAATAGTTTAATGCGTGTACAGTATAAGTAAACTGTTGATTAACAATACGGCCAAACGAAATTTGCGTGTGCGTTCTTGGTGCAAACCCTAAAATTAGATACAAATCAAGTTCCACTGTTTACTTAAATACTTATAAGAATGTATTGTTTATAGTATTTGGATACGTAGTTGAAAAGGCTTTCCTTACTATAGCAATGTACACCTTTTCACCTTCCTTAACCAACAAATATTTGTTACCGTTTTGTGATTTATTTAGCGTGTAAATGGATAAAAGAACATAATTTTTTCGAAGTTAATGTTAATTTGAGGATCCCATTGGACATAAGTTAAATAACTTCAATAGGTTATCATGACTTTGTCTCACATATTTTAGTTCTTTAGTAACGTATGTGTCCAAAATATGTTTTGATGTTGTAATTTATTATAGATATCATCCCTAATTCTATTTAACAGACTGTGATATAGCTACATGTGCCATTTGGTGTGTTACTATGACATATATACTTAAATGGCATCATTTTGAGAAGTTGTTTAGTTTGTGACAGGAATTTCCCGTGCGCAGTTCATGTGACCTTCCGCTAGTCATGGTAACCGCCACAGTTCCGTTTTTGTGTCATCGCTTTGTCATGCTACTGGCTCCTTTTACATTTGATTTGCTTTTTGAAAGGTTTACCTGTAAAACATTTCTTTGAAACAAAGGTGTTCTGCTGTTTGGGTTAAAAAAAGTACATTTTCTGCCTATAATATACTCAATAACTTGAACAATATTAATGGTCTTGTCGAAGGGTAGAATTTGTCCCAATTACAAGCCGATCAAGTAACATCTCATCAGAATTGACAAACTCACAGTCCTCACGAACAATATAAACCGGTCAATATTGTCTGTGCAATGCACTTGGTTGTAGATTTGGTAACTTGCGCATAATAGGTTTAGCTTTGGCTGCATTTGGCCCTTGGATTTTTAAATGTACATGTACGTGTCTAGTGTTTTTGCTTTCTTCGTGTCAAAACCAAACGGGACGTACCGATTGTGCACAGACTATCCATAAACAGGTAAAGTGAATTATGTGACCAAACGAACTCATTTCCCATATCCATTTTTGATGATATCATGCAAAGCTAAAGTGGGAAGAATGAAACTTGTGACCACATTTGATATTTGTTCTCATCGGATTCTGACAACTCCAATTACAGACCGAGCTAGGGAGATAACTTTGAAAACTGTTAGTAAATAAATGGCCTTATTTAAAACTTGTTGATGATTTCCCTTTCTCTTTTGCACCTGGTTGTCGTAAAAATGTCTACATTGTTTTTTTAGCGAAGACCTAATTTATGCTAAGTGCAAGTCAAATGAATGTCATTTGCAAAAACAATGAGGTTGGTAGTGAACTTAATGCAAACGATTTTCTCTATTAAAGCAAACATACACAAATGGAATATTCTTTGGACAACAAATATATGCTACCACAGGAACGTAACAACTGCCCCTAATTGGCATTTAGAGAGTGAAAGCCGTTTTTTAAAAAAATGAAATGTAGGTTTTTTGAAAGATGGATTTGTGATAGAACATGAAAGTGACGAATGCCTGGGCCCATTTTCACTAACCGTATTGAAACTCGATACACAAAACCGCAAATCCAGACTTTCTTGTGAAAGAAGTATCAGCAAAGAATTATTAAGATTATGAATATTTGCTGTTAAATTTAAAAACAACATTTCTTAGTAAAGACCCTGATATGAGCCATAAAGATGGACAACTTTTTTCATTTAATATACGATACTATATCAATACACATTCTATAAAGCTTGATCAAAATCTAAATTAAGTGTTACAAAGGTACAGCTGAGACACGAATGATTCCCATGAATTCCCCATTGGGCTCCATTAACTGCTAAATGTGATATTGACCTGTACGGCGAGAGCACGTATGTATGCGAGATACATCGTCCAAAACTGCTATACTTAATTCTATGAGATTTGATCGCCGAAACTTACAACTGAGAAACAACGTATATTTGAGCACGAAGTGTAACCTTAACCGTGGCCATTGAGATGAGAGAATTATCGAATGCCAAACCCGACGCACCTACATGTAGCTTCTGCTGTACAATTCTGTGAAGTTTGATAAAGCTCCAATAATAAGAGACAAAGTTATCGCTATGAACTTCCTACCAGGTTCCATACCACTAAGTGTTACAATAACCGTTTAACTTTGGTGAAAGCACGAATGCAATGCGCGACATACATTCCCATGCTGCTCTAAAATTGTGTGAAGTTTGGTCGAAATCAAATAGACGTCGAGAAATTTACATCTGATAAGAACTCTTGCTCGGAATTCATTAAACGCTTAGTGTGGACTGAACATAGGGTGTGTGCGAGGCGAGCGCACGACTGTTATGCGCGACAAACGAAATCCGATTATAACTGTTGATGTTGTCATCCACCGCCCCCTTTGGACCGACGGATATCGTATCATTTTGGATGATATGCCGGATGACGAGGTTATGTACGCCGGATTCTACTATGATACAACAAACTGAATGCGGGTATCATGATAAGTAGTGGCACATGCATTAAGTTACTGTCATCTGATGTTTCTTTCGACATTTAGAGTCACATGCGATGAGCACAGGCAGACCAATTCAGAAGCTCAAGTAAAACAGTAAGTAACATTAGAATCAGTTGTCAGCATAATAAGCATTCATGCGACGTAAACAAAGAAGAACATTTTGACCAACTTTCTTAAATTGAAACATAAGAGTTTGGTTTCAAAATATTAAAGTATATGACATATTGTTCGCGAGGTGAAATATGGATGGACATTCTCAATTTTTGGTGTTCACCTAGTTTAAAAGTTTGTGTTTTGTCGTACCTAAAAGTATTATTCGGTATAGGATTTTAACGATTCTAGTAGTACTCGTTACATCTCAGGCGCATTTGTTTTGCATATACATCGGGATCATCCCGCTTTAATGTCGTCTCATTAATAATGATATAACATTTTATTTATTATTTTACGATATGAATTATTATGAAGGATATGAATTATTTTGAGATCAAATATTGCCCATATTTGCGTTGACATTTTTTTAATATTTATTTGCCCGAGACGTGCGAAAGGAATGCGCCCAAAAGTGAGACGAGTTTTACCACTGAAAGCACTTTGCACCGGCACTTTCTGCAATTTTTATTTTTTCAATTTTAAGACGATAAAATGGATAAAGGTGACATCGACACCCTTAAACTAGCTGTAGCCACAATCTTTGAACCATCATCTAGTCCGCATGATAGATTAAGAGCACAGCAGGTTAGAAAGTAGAGACTGTACACATGTGTTACACTTGAAAGTCAGTCAAGAGTGTCAGTGTCACAGGGATAAGAAATTATTTTGACATAATAAAGATCCCATCGGAATTCCGGGTTAAAGCATATTGCGTCCATAAAATATCATAAAAACAAGAAATATTACTAGATAATGTTATTTCATATTAGTTCCGTTTACAAAAAATAAAGATCCAACGAATTATTATGAGTTTGATGTGGTTTTCTTCATTTCATTCTGTCAAAACATAACGCAAGGCTGCAGTTCACAGTTTTACAACAATCGGAGCACTTCGTTCATGGCCGAGTTTTTACGATTGTATTTACAAGGTCTATCAAGAAGCTTGTTGAAGGTGGGATTGTATTTACAAGGTCTATCACGAAGCTTGTTATTACGATTGGGTCGAGTTGTTTCGCTTGGCATAATTGTTGTCTGTGTCAGTCAAGTTTCGTTTTATTGGAAAGGTAGATCATGCGTTTAATGCTTGTTTTGTGCATAATAGCTTTGTACTGGTAAAATATGAATATAAACCTTTATTATCCATTTCAAACATAAAATTATTCACTAAATACAATTTCAATATTTTTCAAACCCACCCAGTTTTTGCCCAAACCGGTTTAGACGTTAGGGATTGAAAGAATCCCGTATAACATGTCTATTATTTTAGACTAAATAATAACCTGCTCACGGTTGGTTTGTTTCTGTTGTTAGTCACAATAATGTGCGTATAAGGAACTTTTTTAACGAAACCGGGTGAACTCGGCCCAATTACCTTTTCGGCTAGCCACAATAATGCGCATTTAGGGAACTATTTTTAACATTTGGACATTCATTTTTACTCATGACATAAGAAGAAAGATTCAACTGATTCATACCAATGTTAAATGTATTTTTCAATTGTAACTCCACAATATTTAACACTGCATTGTTTAAGACAAACACAAAAGTTACATTTAATATTTTGAGCTCTTTTTCCACTTTCATGTTTCATGAAACATAAATTCAGATCGATCTGTCAACAAAGCATCGCCATTTTTTGTGTCGCCTGAAAAGACGACATATAGGGGTTACTTTTGTCGGCGGCGGCGGCTTCCGCGTCCCATTTTCGCTTGTCCGGGGTATATCTCCTAAACTATTAGTGGTATCAACTTGAAACTTCATATGTAGATAGATCTAAATGAGGGCAAGTGCAGTGCACAAGAACTGTTGCTCTTGCTTCCATATTTTTAGAGTTATTGCCCTTTGTTATTTTTCATGCTTAAAGTTTTGTCCGGGGCATATCTTGTACAATATAAGAGTTATCAACTTGAAACTTCATATGTAGATAGATCTCATGGAGGGCAAGTGCAGTGCACAATAACAGTAACTCTTGCTTTCTTAGTTTTAAAATTATTGCCCTTTGTTAAATTTCATGCTTAAAGTTTTGTCCGGGGCATATCTTAAAGAATATAAGAGGTATCAACTTGAAACTTCATAGCTAGATAGATCTCATTGAGGGCAAGTGCAGTGCAGAATAACAGTAACTCTAGCTTTCTTAGTTTTAAAGTTATTGCCCTTTGTTAATTTTCATGCTTAAAGTTTTGTCCGGGGCATATCTTGAAGAATATAAGAGGTATCAACTTGAAACTTCATAGCTAGATAGATCTCATTGAGGGCAACTGCAGTGCACAAGAACCGTTACTCTTGCTGCCATATTTTTAGAGTTATTGCCCTTTGTTAATTTTCTTGCTTAGGTTTTGTCCGTGGCATATCTCGTAAACTATAGGAGGTTTCAACCTGAAACTTATTCCGTAGGTATATCTGATTGAGGGTTCAAATGCCACCTACACTTGAAAGTTAAATGGCAACATCATTGTCTATAAATGAATAAAATGCCAATCTAACAGCTATAATGTCGACAGTAAATAATTCGTCAGGCGACACATCTGACTCGCGGAGTTCTAGTTTAACTACCTAGCAGGTGCCCATTATCTTTCTGCTCAATATACTTAGCACACACTTGACACAGATACTCAACACTTGGTATTATTCAATACTCAGACTGCAAAATAGATTAATATAACATGTTACTCAGGATTAGGGAAGAAATGAAGAGGTATTCAGTACACAAGGGGGAAGGAGGCGTTCAGGGAATGACTGGCACTCTATTTCAGCACTTTTCAGCAGAGGACCAGTCAGAATGCTTTCAACCAGTTTAAAATGAAGCTTCTAAATTTTCTCTTTCAAACTTGTATACAATATAAATGGTAATAATATCTTGAACAAGTTCTATTAACAGCTACACTTTACTCTCAGGTCAATAATTTGCACAGACTTTGTCGCTCTCTAACTTGGAAAATTTTATAAACCCAATCTACACAAGCAGGTGACAATGTTAACAGTTTAAGGGCATAACATCACAACCATTTTTGATACCAGAGTTTTGGTTGTTTTATTGTCAAACTTTTACCAAATAGACAAGATCTTACCAAATACAAGTGCCAAATTGCACTATTTACTTTAGAGTACAGTCGAACCCCGTTGGCTCGAACTCCAAGGGACAAGCAAAAATACTTTATTAAGCTTCAGAAATTTCGAGCCAATCGGGAATGTTTACCTTCAGTTTTAAGACAAAGTCCTTTACATCTAGTTTGAGTCAACAAGGAGTTCGAGCCAAGCGAGTTCGCGCCAACGGGTTTCGACTGTAGTTGCTATTAAATTCTCAAAAAGTGTCTGTTTGTTTTAGCTCACCTGTCACTTTGTGACAAGGTGAGCTTTTGTGATCGCCTTTTGTCCGGCATCCGTCGCGCGTAGTGCGTCGTCCGTCAACAATTTACTTAAAAGACATCTCCTCCTTAACCGCTGGGCCAATATTAATAAAACTTCATAGGGATGTTCCTTGGGTGGTCTTCTATCAAAGTTGTTCAAAGAATTCAATTCCATGCAGAACTCTGGTTGCCATGGCAACCAAAAGGAAAAACTTTAAAAATCTTCTTCTCCCAAACCACAAGGCTTAGGCCGTTGATATATGGTAGGTAGGATCACCAAATGGTCCTCTACCAAGATTGTACAAATTATGGCCCTTGGGTCAAAATTGGCCCCGCCCCGGGGGGTCATGGGTTTTCTCTATATGTTTATAGTGAAAACTTAAAAAATCTTCTCCTCTGAACTTACTTGGCCTAGAGCTTAGATATTTGGCATGATTCATCGTCTAGTGGACATCTACAAAGTTTGTTCAAATTATAGCCCTTGGGTCAAAATTGGCCCCGCCCCAGGGGTTCATGGGTTTTCTCTATATGTTTATAGTGAAAACTTAAAAAATCTTCTCCTCTGAACTTACTTGGCCTAGAGCTTAGATATTTAGCATGATTCATCGTCTAGTAGACCTCTACAAAGATTGTTCAAATTATGGCCCTGGGGTCAAAATTGGCCCCGCCCAGGGGGGTCATGGGTATTCTCTATATGTTTATAGTTAAAACTTCAAAAATCTTCTCCTCTGAACTTACTTGGACTAGAGCTTATATATTTGGCATGATTCATCGTCTAGTGGACCTTTACAAAGATTGTTCAAATTATGGCCCTGGGGTCAAAATTGGCCCCGCCCCGGGGGGTCATGGGTTTTCTCTATATGTTTATAGTGAAAACTTCAAAAATCTTCTCCTCTGAACTTACTTGGACTAGAGCTTAGATATATAGCATGATTCATCGTCTAGTGGACCTTAACAAAGATTGTTCAAATTATGGCCTTGGGGTCAAAATTGGCCCTGCCCCGGGGGGTCATGGGTTTTCTCTATATGTTTATAGTGAAAACTTCAAAAATCTTCTCCTTTGAACTTACTTGGACTAGAGCTTAGATATTTGGCATGATTCATCGTCTAGTGGACTTTTACAAAGATTGTTCAAATTATGGCCTTGGGGTCAAAATTGGCCCTGCCCCGGGGGGTCATGGGTATACTTGATATGTTTATAGTTAAAACTTCAAAAATCTTCTCCTCTTAACTTTATTGGACTAGAGCTTAGATATTTGGCATGATTTATTGTCTAGTGGACCTTTACAAAGATTGTTCAAATTATGGCCTTGGGGTCAAAATTGGCCCCGCCCCAGGGGGTCATGGGTTTTCTCTATATGTTTATAGTAAAAAAAATAAAAAATCACCTCTGAACTTACGTTGCTTAGAGCTTAGATATTTGGCATGATTCATCGTCTAGTGGACCTCTACAAAGATTGTTCAAATCATGGCCTTGGGGTCAAAATTGGCCCCGCCCCGGGGGGTTAGGGTATTCTCTATATGTTTATAGTTAAAACTTCAAAAATCTTCTCCTTTGAACTTACTTGGACTAGAGCTTAGATATTTGGCATGATTCATCGTCTAGTGGACCTCTACAAAGATTGTTCAAATTATGGCCTTGGGGTCAAAATTGGCCCCGCCCCGGGGGGTTAGGGTATTCTCTATATGTTTATAGTGAAAACTTCAAAAATCATCTCCTCTGAACTTACGTGGCTTAGAGCTTAGATATTTGGCATGATTCATCGTCTAGTGGACCTTTACAAAGATTGTTCAAATTATTGCCCTGGGGTCAAAATTGGCCACACCCCGGGGCTGATGGGTTTTCTCTATATGTGTTATAGTGAAAACTTAAAAAATCTTCTCCGAACTCACAAAGACAAGTAACGTCTTAATTTAAACGGGTAACATATTTAGTACACATACCAATTTTCAATATGGGCCACATACAACAATTAATAACAAATATACATATATAGATACACACGTAAAATCAAGTAGTGACAAGAGCTTAGATATTTGGCATGATATATCATCTAGTTGACTTGTGCCAATATTGTTCAATCTTTGGCCCTGGGGTCAAAAATTGGCCCCACCCGGGCGGTCATGGGTTTCCTTATATATGTATATGATGAAAACTTAAAAGATCTTCTTCTCCGAAACCAAAAGGCGAAGGCCTTAGATATTTGGTATGAAGCATCGTTTATTGGACCACTATTAAGATTGTTCAAACTTTAGCCCTGAGGTCAAAATTGGCCACGCCCCGTGTTCATAGGCTTAGGTTTTCAATATTTGTATATAATAGAAGCATAAAAAAAAAATTCTCTCCGAATTCACAAGGACTAGAGCTATTTGGCATAATACATCATTAAGTGGACCTCTACCTTTATTGTCCAAACTTTGGCATTGGGGTAAAAAATGACCCAGACTTCTAAAAAACCTTAACTACTTTGAACCATCCAGATTTCTTATCAAACCAATGCGCAATATATGACAGGTGAGCGATTCAGGGCCATTTGGCCCTCTTGTTTAGATAATATTTGTAAATATATACATGTAGTAAAAATAAATCGATGTGGAATCAATTTTAAACTGTTTATTACCTTAATACATACAACAATACATGCAATGTACCACACTATGACATAATGTTATTTTCTGATAAAAATTATATGTTTCAGATTTGTGAGAACTTCAAGGAGTCGTCTCCCCACTGTATCCAGTGTGGCCTGCTGCTGGCAGACAGACAGAACTCTCCCATCATTCGCCACTTTGGTCTCAAGCTTCTGGAACACTGCACCAAGTAAGTTGTGATGATCATCATGTGTCATTTGGCTCTAAGTAATGAATACATATTTTGTTGTCTGTACTGTGTTGTTTTGTAGAAAGATTTTTTTAATTTATAGTTTCTGAAAGGTCAGAATGTAGATCTGCAAGTAAACAATCAAATTTAAGTTAATTTATTTTAGATGCTCTTCTGTAAAGCTTGCTACAAACATACTTTTGTTCTTTTTTACTGTATTGTTTGCCACATGAAAGCTGTACAAGTATATCATATCAACTTTCAGGTACAGATGGAATAGTCTTACAAATGATGAAAAACAGCTGTTAAAGGCAAACTCTCTTCAATTGATCTCAGAGGTAACAATTCATGTGATAATTTTATTTATTATATGCCTATTGATTTTGTTTTCAATATCCAACAGCGAAATACAGCACTCCATATAAAAATCTGTATTACGCTATTGTCTTGTTTCAAATCAGTATCAGCACAGTAACATTTGTTGAATGCTACCTTTTACACACTGAAGTTTGTTTTCAATATAAACTTTCTAATCAGTAACATATTGTTTCAGGAACATGCTCTATTTCCTGAAGGAATTATTTTGAATGTACTAAGTTGCTGATTTGTTTTTATTTTCAAGAAAATGCACTAAATCATTCATGATGCTTCTAACTACTTGTATCACATATTGTTCAGTGTAAAAACATGCATCCATTTTGACAGCAATCTTTACAGGCGTTAACAGACCAAAATCTTCATGGCACACAATGTCGGAAAGGCGTCTCGTCAAACATAAAACATTACATTAATTTTAAAAATAATTGCTGTTATCAAGTATTTCATTAAACGAGATGACAGAGTACTGGCTATCCAGAGCTTTATAATGTTTTCTAGGGTACTGGTGATATTCTGGTGGAGGAATTGCACATCAAGGATGCTGTGTCCCGCCTCGTAGTCGAGATACTGAAACATGAGTGGCCAAACAACTGGACGAGCCTCATGGGCGATCTCTACCAGCTTTGCATTTCAGGGGTACGAAAGCATAGTTACATTGATATCAGTGTTTTTCTTCTCACCAATTTGGGGCTGAAATTGGGGTCCACTCCAAATGCTAAAACTTTCTTTGTTCCCGAATATGAAAATGAAATTGCCAATTTCTTTAAGATTTGTTTATTTTTTTAGATAAAAAAAAGATAGACCCAAAACTGTTTTTGTGTGGAAGAGTTGTGGTAATTTTAAAGAACTGAAATTTATCTCATTCTATTATTTCTTCTGTCTTATTTTTGAAAGCATTCTTATTCATTTGTTGGCAATTTTTTGTCAAAATGATATATTTTTCCCAATCAGAAAGGCTCCAGCACTATTCCCAAAATGGTGAAAAAAAACTCACTGGATATACAGATATTTATATCTAGTTTACTTCAGCTCATTGACCGCCTTGTTCAAGTCAGTAGCAGATTATGGATTTTCAAAGATACGGGGTTATATTGAAAGACATATGGCAGATTTCACGTTTTGGTGACCAAAAAGTTCCCGGCGAATATTGATTTTTAAAATTTATTGCAGATTTGTAATTTCAACATAATCTTTTACAGCAATTTCTTATCTATCATATTTTAGAACATTTGCAATGATTTATTCATGCATTTTTATAAAAAAAGAATTTTGTATCACCATACCATTTGTGCTAGTGTTACAATATTGCCGGTAAAAACTTGTTTTTTTTTTAATATTTTGATCCAAAGAAGTATTTTGTCTTGCACTAAATGGTTCATTTATCTATAAAACAGATTGTACAGACAAAAAATAAAGATTGTTTCGTTTTTCTCAAATAAATTTATTGAAACAAACCCTAATTGGACAACAAGACAGAAAATGTTTTCTGCAAACATAGGTTTTCTTTTTATATCAGATCAGATAAGCTATAAACATAAATGTTTTGTTGTGGTAATATAAATGTCTCTAGTATGGTGCAATTATCATTACCTTTGATATTAAACATATATATTATAAATTGCTAATTGTGAGTATGTGCTAGTGTTACCACAAAACAGAATGAGTAAGATTAGCAGTATGTCACATTAGCAGTTGGACAAAATGTTTCACAACAAATTAAAATACAGACCTACCACAGACTGTTTGAGCTTGATACAGTATAAAACAAACTATATAAATGATTGATAAACACGGTCAATTGATAATCACAAAAATTCTTAATTCTGTCCAATAAATAACGATATCAAACACGAAAGCAGTATGAATTCAATATAAACTACGTACCTAATGAATGAATACTTACAAACGATAGTTTACAGACGACATTGTTATGTTCGAATAATTGACTCTGGGAAAGTCATCAAATTTCAACGATTTTCTTGCTTTATTAAGCGCTTGTCTTAATGCTAGCGTGACATAATGTTAACGTTACATCGAAGGACAGAATGAGCCAAACTTGGATTAAGTTTTTATCAACGGTATTCACCACTATTTTTATCATTTCAATGTCAACTGTGAACCAGTCCAATATAAAAGTAATCGCTACCCGGATGTTAACCCTCAGTCGGTGTAAATTATTCACGAATAGAAAAGGTGCTATCGTCATGCTAAAATGGGACAGAATCGATTTTGAGTAACATTAACACATTTTTAGACCTAAAAAACTTTATGATCGGGAATGACCAATTTCTTGTTACATGCAATTCTGTTTTTATCCGACACGTAGTCTTTGTTTTCAGTGATTTAATAAAGGTGTGTTTAGGCTTAAAACAGTTAGCAGTGGATCATGTCTGCTAATGTTACACAACAATTCGAGGACAGATTACCGTAACGTTATCACCATGCGCAATTACCGAAAATTTAAGTATATTACGAACGAAATGCAATCATTTTAGATATATTATTGTTTTATTTAACATTTCTTGCAAACATTATTCAACAGACAAGAATAAAATAATTACCAGATGTTACTGAAAAGCATCCTCAAAAAAGTGGTATATTGGTACCGGGAAGATTTTCTGTCTTTTTTGTCCTAAATATCGGCATATTTTTACATTTTTTTACCTTATTTAACACAATATTTTCATTATTTTAATACAAATCACTTCTATTAGGTGTTCTTATTGGGTTGGGAAAGGCAATTGCTGTATATATGACGTTGACATGCAATAACAATAAATGAAAGCAAATGGGCCAAATAATTGCCTTTTTTGTGAAATCTGCCATATATCATATATTATTCGATGAATATAGATTTTTTTTGTCCAAAATTGATTTTGAATACTGCTCTGAATCCAAAGTTTAAAAAAAACAAAACTGTATAAAGAAAGCCATTCATGTATATAAATATATACGAAATGTTCTATGTTTGCTGTATACAGCCAACACAGACAGAGCTGGTAATGATGGTGTTCCTTCGTCTGATCGAGGACGTAATCACCTTCCAGAACCTTCAGACCCTGCGGAGACGGGAAATTGTCAACGCCCTCAATGTCAACATTGCGGAGATCTTCGAGCTGTTTGTAAACCTGCTACAGGAGCACTCAAATTCTGCTATAAACTTAGAAAATAGGGTAGGTTCAAAGTATTAGAACATGTCTTGTTATTATGATAGTAGAATACTTGGCTTTGGAATTGAATTCTATGATTTAAAAATTAAAACAGAAAGTTTTATTTTTGAAAGAAAACCAACCTGATTCATTTTACTTGATGATTGTATGGGAATTGTTTCCACTTTGCATTTAACCACATAAACTCTAGGAGCCATTTTAATAAATAAATAAATATATTAGTGTGAAATGACCTTATATTAAAAATAAAAATGTCAAGGAATTACTATGTGAGTGTCAAAACTGTGTTTTAATCCTTAAACTTTCTTCTTATTTCATGAGTAAAAAGTTTCCTTCTAGTCCAACAAAAAATCACTTACAAATGTACTTTGTTTTGTAGGCTAGCCCTGCGTTGGAGACAAACATCCTGCAGCACTACCGTGTGAGTGTGTCCACCCTGGCCACACTGAACGGCTACCTGGACTGGGTGGCCATGTCCCACATTGTTATCAAGGACAACTTGCTCCTCGAGATGCTCTGTCTGCTCCTGGGGAACGCCCATCTCAAGCTCGGGGCCGCCGAGTGTCTCCTCACTATCGTCGGCAAGAGGGTGAGTGTTAAATTTTAAACACACTTATGTACCTGATTGTGTATCTCATGATTGACTGATGATTATTCTGATTAGGACAACCTCACAAACATTTCATAGAGGTAATTCTTATTTTTTACATATCACAGGGAATGTTTTTCTCCGCGCAAAATTTCATATAGATACATTAATTTTTCTTTCATATCAAGCCCTGGGACCTTGATTTCAAAACATCAATGTCGGATTTCAGACTCAAGTTTCAAAACTGCAAAACAAAAAAAAAAATGTGCAAGTAATTACTTTCATTTTTGTAAAGCTTGTGAAATAAAGATGATTCTTTGTAATTTAATGAAAGTGCTTTTCAGAGTCTGAGTCTAAAATCGGACTTGATTTAATTATTTTATACATTCTCATATTAAAAACGTTCAGCCAATTGTATAAAAATAGTTAAAAAATAGTTAAATCTTTAATTTGGTTCACCATAATGTTAAATGATTTGTCAATATTTATCTTATAATTAATATTATTAAAACAATTCAAATGTAATAACTAGCCTTAAGTTAACTTGTGGACAGGTCATCTGAGTTTTATACACATGGCTGTAGGTAGACTGAAAAGTTTTAAAAATGGTTATTTTTCAGGGTAAGATAGATGAACGAAGGCCTCTGTTGATTCTGTTTCAAGAAGGCGCCCTGTCTACCATCTGGAACGCTGCCGTGTAAGTGATCATTAACATGAAACCATCTTAGTCAGATTATTGTCACTGTGTGAAAGTAGATTTGTACAATGTCCTTTTAGATCTTCAATATACATGTCGTAATCATTACGGTATGCTTATATTGGCGTGCTTTTTTCTGATTGGAATTTTGAGAGCTGGAATATATATTTAACGCGACTAGTATGGTAAAAAATAAGAATCTCCCTCCTGTTGGGTTAACCAGTCTAAACATTTAAATGTTATTTTAATGGTTTGATTTGCTAGATGCATGGTTATATGTTGCATTGCAGGAGTGCAGGAGCAGTATCAAAGAACGAGCATTTCTACATATTTCTTCAGAAGCTTTGTCAGATACTGGTGGAACTTGGGAATCAACTCTGCTTCCTGTTGGTAGGATGTTTTGAAACTTGATCTACAAAGGGATTTTATTAAAATATTAGTGATATATTGATGTTTAAATATCAGTTCATGGTTTCAGTAGTATATTTGTATTTCCTCAGAATAATGTAAAAAAAAATGAAATGATTCAGCATACTAGTAGTACTTATCTTGTCAGTATTTTTCCTAAAGGTTATGCCAGGGAAAAAATAGTTTCTGAGATAGTAATATGCAGCTTGTTGTCATTTCTTGTGTTCCAATGGTTCAGGAAAATCCAAACATAAGTGGCTGAAATTTGACCAGAAATGTTGTATTTTCAGGAAAGTCTTCACATTAGTAGCCCAGATGAGGCCAGAATTGGCTGTTACATTTTCTAGGAAGTCCGGATATTAGTAGCGTAGATTATGACCAGAATTGCCTGTATTTTCTGGGAATTCATGACATAAGTAGCCCAGATGGGGCCAGAATTGCCTGTATTTTCAGGAAGTCTGGGCATTAATTTAATTAATTTAATAATATCCCAGATGGGGCCAGAATTTCCTGTATTTTCAAGGAAGTCTTGACATTAGTATCCCAGATATGACTAGAATTGCCTGTATTTTCTGGGAAGTCCGGACATTAGTAGCCTAGATTATGATCAGAATTGTCTGTATTTTCAAGGAGGTCTTGACATAAGTATCCCAGATATGACCAGAATTGCTTGTATGGGAAGTCCAGACATTAGTAGCCTAGATTATGACCAGAATTGCCTGTATTTTCTGGGAATTCTTGACATAAGTAGCCCAGATGGTACCAGAATTGCCTGTATTTTCAGGGAAGTCTTGACATAAGTATCCCAGTTATGACCAGAATTGCCTGTATTTTCAGGGAAGTCTTGACATTAGTAGCCTAGATTATGACAAGAATTGCCTTTATTTTCAGGGAAGTCTTGACATAAATAGCCCATATGGGGCCAGAATTGCCTGTATTTTCAGGGAAGTCCAAACATTAGTAGCCTAGATATGACCAGAATTGCCTGTATTTTCAAGGAAGTCTGGACATTAGTAGCCCAGATATGACCAGATTTGTCTGTATTTTCTAGGAAGTCCAAACATTAGTATCCCAGATATGACCAGAATTGCCTGTATTTTCTGCGAAGTTCAGAAATTAATAGTCTAGATATGACCAGAATTGCCTATATTTTAAGGGAAGTCAAGACATCAGTATCACAGATATGACCAGATTTGTGTGTGTGTTTCTAGGAAGTCCAAACATTAATATCCTAGATATGACCAGAATTGCCTGGTTTTTTTCAGGGAAGTTCAGACATCAATATACCCCAAAATTTCGACAAATATCTAGAAGCTGTTCTGGCATTCACCCAGCACTCCAGTCAGGTATTTAGCCAACATTGTTTGGAAAAAACAACAACTGAATTAGTCAATTACAGATGTCCTAAGTTTCAGTAACACCAGCATATTTATGCCCCCACAAAGTGGCGGCATATAGGGTTGCCCTTGTCCGTACGTACGTCTGTCCGTACGTACGTACGTACGTACGTCCCGAAGATTGTTTCCGATCTAATTCTTTAAAACCGTTTGTCCAATCCTCACCAAACTTTAAACACATGTTTGTGACCATAATATCTTGATCAAGTTCGATAGTCATGGAAATCGCTTTAGTCATTTAGGAGTTACGGCCCTTTTTTGCCAAAAATACTTCAAAAATATATGTTTCCAATCTAATTCTTGAAAAGTATGTGTCCAATCCTCACCAAACTTTACATACATGATTGTGACCATAATATCTTGATCAAGTTCGATAGCCATGGAAATCGCTTTTGTCATTTAGGAGTTACGGCCCTTTATTTGCAAAAAAAGACTTGAAAAATACGTCCCAAAGATTGTTTCTGATCTAATTCTTGAAAACTGTTTGTCCAATCCTCACCAAACTTTAAACACATGTTTGTGACCATAATATCTTGATCAAGTTCGATAGTCATGGAAATCGCTTTAGTCATTTAGGAGTTACGGCCCTTTTTTGCCAAAAATACTTCAAAAATCATTATGGCTTATTTTCTGTGACAAAAAACCGAAGTGGGGGCATCCGTGTCCTATGGACACATTTCTAGTTTTGTATTATCAACATATGTTGGCTACAAGGAGTTAAGGACAGATCAAAGGTTTCTTAAAAAACAAAAAACCAGCCTAAACCAACTCATTAATACACGTTATAATTTAGTGATAATAATTTATAGCATCAACGCAGAGCTGAATGAAACCTGGGCTTGCAAAATGGTCTGTGTTTTGGGACTTGTTAATATACTAAGGCTTGTAAGTAACAATCTTATGATAACATGAACATATTGTCTTCTTAATTTTGATGACTATGATATTACCTTAACTCTACAGTCCGGTTCATCGTTCATAAGAGTGGGATGACAAACATTTTTTCTACGTCTCTCTAGATGTTGAGTGGTTGCACGTTTCACTTGTGGTCGTTATTCATGCGTAACGAGCAGATCTCCCAGGATCCCTCATTCACCAAAATTCTCCCGTGCCTTGTACAGACTGGGTACAAGAAACTCCTGAAGGTATGACGTAGGGATGTCTGCTTATTCTGCAAGTGGATGACCACCAAAATTATTTTGTATACCATAAACCTATTATATTTTATATGTACTCTGTTTTATTTACAATAATTATAAAAATTTCACCATTATTTACATATGAAATAAGCACTGACACAATTGTCTTATTGGTCGAAAAAAAGTCATTAAAAATGGGTACTAATTTCTACACAAATTAAATATTTATTCCTACACAGATGTTTTTTAGTTAGATTTCTGTATTAAATTTAACATGCAGTTTTTAGGAAATAAGCTATGTTGCCGTGTTGTAGGTGGGTTATCCTAGCCAGAACAATTCCCCCAGTTGTGAGTACTCCCGCTTCGACTTCGACCATGATGAAGAATTCTCCTTTTTCTTCTCTAGTATGAACACGTACACTTTCACTTAATAACAATCTCACAGATAGCATTAGTTGATTCCCAGTTAAAAAGTAGAGTGTCATGATGCTTTCTTTGTCATTAGGTAATAGGTAATTGATAATTCAATTCTCTTGACATTTCATTCAATTAAATTATGATTACAGAGGCTCACAAACAGCAAATTTGCTTCCTGGTTCTAACATATCTTGAATAAATTAAATATCTGTAGCTATTAAGATGCATATATTGTTGAAAGTATAGCACGTACATGTTTCTGTCGGCAGAGTTTCGAGCGGAGGTAGCAGAGATGGTACGTCAGGTGACCCTGCTCCAGCCCACTGTGTCCTTCACCTTTGCGTGTACCTGGCTGCGGGAATTGCTTGAGAAGCCTCTAAACACTGGGGATGGTAGATTATAATGTTATTGTTCATGAATCTTGAAAGCTCATAAAGGACTTGTATTCTTGGCATGAATCATGTGATATACCGGTACCTTTACCTTATCATGTTTTGGGCTGCGGAATTGTCTTGAGACTCACCTGAGGTTTAACCTTAGAGTGATACCTACATTACTGCAAAACTACTTGGGTATTATCTGTGTAAAATTATGTGTACCGTCATCCCAAGAGACTGTACACTGCCCATGTAACAGCTTTCATTGCACACAGTTATCATTAAATCCCTTTTCCAGGCCATATAGAGGTAATACTTTTGGCAGGGTTGCTGTCAGCAAAACTGCATACAGATAATATATTAAAAATTTATCATCCAATCAAGATTAAACTTGGTGACTGTGTTTTTGGGCATAATGTTTCTGGTCAAGTACTATAGTTGGGTAAATCGAATCAGTTACTCCAGAGTTATTACAATAGTAATATCACATCATAATGAAATTTGTTAAGCCCCTTTAGCATTAAACAAATGTTTGTTTTATGTAACGTGTAGACAATTACTGAATTATTTATTTTCCAATAAATAAACATTGTGACAAAATTTGTGGGAATTATGTCTTGGTCAAGTTAAATAGTTGAGTAAATCTTATTATTTACTCGAGAGTTATGTTTCTTTTATAACTTAGAGTATTCACTATCCCATTGTAATGAAACTTAGTGACAGTTTGTAGACATATTACCTTGGTTTAGGTTAATTGTGTGATGAATCAGCTTGCATCATTTACATTAAAAAATATAATGGTTGGTTTGATTAATAGGTGACATCCAATTCTGTGGAGTTCTAATCTGAATATTATAATCGTATATTTCAAAGAATTAACCTTACTAAAAGAGAATGTTTCAGAAGTCTGTTTCTCAAACCATGGTCTATTATGTTCTTAAACCATTTGTTATATCCTAGCCTTGTTCCCATGTTTCCTACATCATGGTCAATTTTATTTCTCACCCGGTTTGTTTTATCGCAGCTTTGTTCCCGTTTTTCCTTTACCATTTTTGATTTTAATCCTCAAATTGTTTGTTTTATCCTTGCCTTTCCATGTTTTCCAGAAAAATGTGGCTCTATATGTAATCTGCATTCGCCATCCTACCTGGAGTGGGAGGCCTTGACTCTTTTCTTCGAGAATGTCATGTCCCGGCTGAACCTTGAAAAAATGTCCACCACAGACACACAGGATGGTGTCCAGCTGCTCAAAACTGTCCTCGTGTTCAATATGCAGGTAGGGGCATTTAGAATGACAAAATAAAAAAAAACATCCATTTAAAAGTCAAATTATAAAAAAATAAATAAAAAAGATATATAAAATATATATATAAAAACTTATTTATTATAGATGGGATTTCATTTAAATTCAGAATTGTTAAAAACATGGGCAGGTTTGTCCAGTTCAATTTTTGTGCTCTTGCTCTTAGGTGAAAGTCACACTTGGAGGTCAGTGGAGATGTGTTATAACATAAATATTGTGCTCTTTTTCTCAAAAGGTCAAGCTTACACTTTGGGGTTTTTCAAGTCCAGTCCTGGTGTTCTATTACTCTTAAACTTAAAATTAGCAACATTCTGTTGCATTGTTATATCTGCTTGTTTTCGCCGTTTAATCTGCTCATTCATTCCTAATGCTTTTACACTTAAAAATGTTTCAATTTCAAACATTGCCCTTCTTAAACGAATTTCTAGTTGTTGATTGTATTTGGTATGTGTTATTGTTCCAGGACCCGCTGCTGTTGTCATGCCTGCTGTCTTGTATTTCTTCACTGTTCATCTACCTGAAGTTCACACCAGACATACTACCACAACTTCTACAAAAGGTAGGATTGTCCAGATGTCAACTGTTCAGCATAGAATTGAGTTTGATTGGAGTGGGTATTCATCATAATCTCTTATATGACCTGTTTGATTCTATTTCACAGTTATGTACTGTTGAAATAAAATTGTCACGCATTTTTTTGGTTTCACTTGTTACATCTCTAAACAGCAGGTTATCATAGAAGCACGTTCCTTTCCCAGGCTGTAATTGCATAATGTTCTACTTTATGCAACAAAACTATCTTGTTGCAACCACTTAACCCCTTTTATACGCTTGTTTTATGAAATGGATTCACCTATGGCAGTGGACGTACGGTACAGCAGAATCCACTAAGGGATGTAACTGCTGTAGCTCCCGAATCTTTAGTCCAATCGTCACCAAACCTGGGGTCATAAATTTGTGGCTGGGCCTATAACATGAAGGTTCAAGCAATATTTACAGCTATATATAGATACAAGCTCAAACGTCTAATGGTCATTACTCTCTGTAAGTCTGTCTCAGAAACTTCTGATAGAGTGCAACAGGTCTCGAGCCACAGATACCTTCCTAAGCTTTCAACTGCAACTTTTGATCATTTTGTTGATGCCTTAAGCATCTCAGGATCTCAATGGCTCAATTCTAGTAGAGGATGCTTCCTGTCAGTGTTTAGAGCGACTTTTGATCTCGATGATGTGTGAACAAGCTATCTGTGCTTGCTTGCCGTACCAAACTTGATGCTTCTTAGACAAGCTAAACAGTTGCTAGGAGTTTATATGGGTTAAACTACTTTGTAACTATTCTTTAACTAGCCATGATGCCCGGTCACTTTAGTGTTGTGGTCTTGAATACACAAACTTTGTTGTCCTGAAAGTCCAGGAGATTTTTAACTTCCCTAAACTTAGACAATATGTGTAAAGGCAGAATATCTTTGGCAGGTTCAATAACCAGCAATGTCGCCCCTGTCACTTCAGAGTTATGGCCCTTGGATTCCTTAAATTACACAAACAATTTTTTTTTGTTTTTATAATTTCAACCGTTTGCCACTCCTTTTTTCAGATATTTTCTGCTGTAATATTCCACCTTCCTGGCCAGACGAAGGCAACACGCAGTCGAGCAGTGAAGAACGTCAGACAACACGCCTGTTCTGTGCTTGTCAAGATCTGCAAGGAATATCCCTCACTCGTCTTTGTAAGAACTGGTTGTGTATTTGTAAGAGCCTGATGTGATGAAAATATGATCCCCTTGTTTTAAATGATTTGGTGTAAAATGTTTTTATTGAAGTTGAAAATAACATTACAATATTAACTGACCTGAGGAAGGCTGATGTGTCCAAAGTGTTGTTATCACATTAAAGATGATTTCATTTCTTCATCAATAACGATGAGTTATATTATGTACCTTATGTTCATAAAATTTCCCAAAGAACGGTAATACCATGACCATGACCATATATCTATTTTCCAATTCCAGCCTGTGTTTGGTGAATTGTGTGATCATTGTAAGTCAATCAGCAGTGATCCTGACCAGCTCTCACAGATGGAGAACTGTATCCTCACTGAGGCTCTCATACTTGTCAGGTGGGCTGATGCAACATAGAGTAGTAAACATTACTAGCAATGATCATGTTGGAAGTGTAATGATTATTAATGTAACGGTTTTGTTTCTATGTGATGTGGTCATAGAAACGGAAATAGAGACACAAGTGAGTGTTACTTTTAAGAGCAAGTGAGTGTTACTTTTAGGAGAAAGTGAGTATTACTTTTAGAAGAAAGTGGGCATTACTTTTAGTCTTGATAGATATGTTACAGATCATAAGTGTGTGAATCAAGTTTAACATGTTCTCGACAAGCTTTTTACACTTGATTCTATTAAATTTTAGCAACCAGTATGACAATTTTGAAAAGCAATCCGCCTTCCTGGATGAAGTGTTGAAACCAGTGAAGGACCTGTGGTCATCAGAGGAGTTCAAAACGTAAGGTTCATCATGGTGTTGATGTCAAATACTATTTAAATGACTGTCGGGTAAATAAATGTGTTTGCCTCAAAGTAGAGTAGCTCTTAATGTATATATTAGAAATTTGTCTTAGCGCATCTTATTCTTTTGGCACCTTAATATAGATGTCAAGTGGATATTTGACAAATACAGAGAAAGTGTTACAGTAGATTGTTTGTTTATATGATACATTGGCACATGGATTTGATGCAGTGCTTATAAAGATGACTTAGGTTATTACCCCCTTGCAGCGAATTGCCTACAATGGACATGTTTATCTCCTAAATTGGATTTGACCTGGTCGCTGCTGGGTCAATAACACACAAATGATGTAAGAGGGTCTAGCATCATGCATCAGAATAAGATAAACTACATGTTAAGTGGTCCACTATTTAGTTCATGTAATACGTTGGACTTGATCAGGCCCATGTGGAATCAGTAAGACCTGTGTACAAGGAGCTAGCTTTAGTGTGAACATGTGCACTTATTTTCAGGGCATTCTGGTCTACAGATAAGTTCATGTCATATGTTGGACTTGATCAGGCCCCTGTGGAGCCCAGCTCCAAGGATACCTGTGGCATCAACAGGTCACATGTGAGTACAGCTGGCTTGAAAGACTGTGATTATGCACAGCTCAAAAGTAAACATTTGTGTTTAAATTCTTTTTGGAAGCAAAAATGGTTCATATATGTCAAATATAATTGAAAATAAGGAAAGTCAGTTTGGGGTTAAACATACACTGTAATATGTTGCCTATATTATCAGATGACAGACTAAACATACATGTTCCTGAAAAATAATAAACTAGCTAGTTGTCTAAGCTCCAAAGATTAATACATTGTTCCAGATAAGCTACTGCATGCAGATGATACTGGCTGTGATAAAGAGAAGCACCTGGCCACAAGATGTACAGGTAGGTTATTTTTAAAAGTTAATGTACAGGTAGGTTATTTTCTATAAGTAAAAAGTCTGAAAAGGTTTCAATCCAACCATTTTCTTTCTTGTACACTCTATTTGATTCAGCTTTCTGAATTTATTTAAAGCTATTGTAAATTTGATTCCACTCCTCCATATTATGAAAATGGTTGTAACGACTTTTGATTTTCCTAACAAAGAACAGATAATGTATGTGAGTATGCATGTTAATATAATGTTATGTTAAACTGCTTTATCAGGTTGCAAGGAATGGGGGATTTATTCTACATGAGATGGAGGGCAGTGATCCGGTGATGAGAAACCCCGCTACACCACATATCTCCGCATTACTCGAAAATGTGTTTGCTCTGCTCAAGTAAGAATCAAGAGGTCATAACTGTGCACATATGAGGTGAAAATCTTTCAAAGCACGATAGCTGTAGGTGGAAACCTTTGATATTCATAAAGTTAAGTTTTTAAATTGCTTATATAGGGGTTTGAATATGATTATATTTGTTAATTTTCAGTGGTATATTTTTGGCCAATATTTGCTGTTAAGCAGGGGACACATTGAAGATTTTTGCCAATATCTTATCCCCTTTTCAGGTCAATGAACATGTTGTTCTGCGAGGACTTCCTGAGGCTACGACATCCCGAGTTTGCCAAAGCCTATGACATGCTCAACAATGACGTACAGACATTCCTTGGTAGGATAATGAACTTACATTACATGAAGATGTTCAGGAATTGGGTTAGCTTAGTTAGATAACCTTTTATTTGAGTCAGCTTATTTCAGTACAATAACAGCTCCACGGAGCTGGGTGAACTCTGTTTAGCTCAATTTCTATAAAAGATGAAGTGTCTGTAACACAAAAGTGTAATTATGTTGACATGTTGTACCCCTTGTTTGGGCTACAAACAATGAACAAATCAACAACAAAGCATTAAGCAAAGTAGTCCCACAAGTTAAAATATTGATTGGATAAACAGCAAGGAAAATTTCATGTATTAAAATCTTCCTGTTCATATTTAATACTTGCAGGTATCCAGCCCCCAATTGTGGACAACAGTGGGACGGCCAACTATAAGCAACCCCTACAGCGGATGCAGCATTTCCTCACTCAGAGCTACGACACCTGGTAAGTATTATTCTTCTCGGATGTTTTTATTTAATTTTTAAACATATGTACATTGTTATTAACTGTCTTCTTATTACAGTCACACATTTGAAATCAAATTAGTCTAAGAGACTTAACGCCAAATACCGTAACAATTTCTAGATTTAACTCCAAATAACAATTTCTTATTTAAAGTAAAGAGATTGTATTAAATGCATAGATGCATACCTCCATACTCCAGAAATGGACATTTCTATTCCAGCTGTCACATCCTGGGCAATGCTGGCCAGTTTCTGGGCAGTGAGTTCTATGCCCTACCTGACCTGGCCCGGACTATTGTGGACACGGCCATGTCCAATTTGAATGTTGTGACAGACTACAGGCTGAGATCCATCATACGTATCCTTTATGAGGCAGACTTACCACTGACAATACTCCCATTACTCTACCTCCAATAACTGTTGGGATATGCTTATTGGTTGACTGAGCTAAACAGATGAGATCTACCAGCCACCTACGGCGCTCTTGTTTATCAAGTTTCCAATGTACAAATGATATAACACATTTGTATTGTGGGACTTGGTACTGCTGTCATACTTTGCATATTTCAGCTTTTTTTTAAGTCGCAAGTGTAAATCATGGCAACCTTAACTATAACCAGGTATCTTTCTGAAGTCCTACATTCAGCATTGTCCCAGCCAGTATTACGAGTCTGCTGTGTTACCTGTTCTGGCCCACATCTGTCCATTTATGCATGTGGTAAGCCTTATCTCTTACCAGCTGTTTCTTAATTGATATCAATTGCCATTCACTTGAATACTTTCAGTCTTGTTTAAAAAAGAAAGGTTTGTACATATGGGTGGTTTAAAAGAAAATTTAGACAAAAGTGACGTTGGCATTTAAAAGTTACAATATTTAGCCATTCTTGCTTCTAAATAATGAAAAAAACACTTTGAATTATCCCTATGTATTTTGTGTCCGAAAACATTTTAAGGTTTAAATTTTGGGCTTAGTATTTCCTAAAAAATAATTGAATAAGCATGGAGCCTTGAAAAGTCAAAGAAATCTGACACGGTCTATAAATTACTGAACCAATTATTTAAATGAGAAGGTGTTTTCAAGATTTGTATGTAAGCATATCATTAAAAGTTTTAACCTAAAAAAGATTGTCATTCCAATTTGTTATCATTGCCTAACGCTCACTACATTTAAAAACAAAATGCACATGACATCGTTTAAGACTTCCTGTGTTTGAGCTGAAATAGCCAACACAAGCAATTTCCCTAGATAAATCTACAGACATGTAGCTTAAAGTTCATCAAAACTGTGTATCAAAAATGTGGCAATCTTATACTTTGTATAATTTACTTCACCAAAGAATGAAATTTCATAGAATTGTCAAGCTTCTACCATCCTTGATAAATTTCACATTCATTATGAAAACTGGCTGATACACTTGGTGATCAGCTTATCAGCGCTTCCATATAGTGTTTTGTTTATGGAAGAAGAAAGAAATATCTTCCAATTTTTTACCCACCCATCACCATTATTCATGTTATATTACACTTTTTTATGATAAGTGCATTAAGAATATTTCAGAAATAAATGGAAAAATGTGATATTTCACTCAAATATCAAACTTTAAGTTAAATTTTCAGGTTATTGAACATCTGAAAATGAATACATTTATTTCATGCTTTTTGTTATTAAGTCAAATTCAACTTGAATTTTCAGTATTTAAAGCAAGC